>NW_024496638.1:145395-145616 GCF_017590055.1 Onychostruthus taczanowskii
CCCCCGTGCGCATCCCCGCCCCCCCCGCCCCCCGCCGCTCCGCTCCCTCCTCCCTTCCCGGCGGCTGCAGTTTCCAATCCCGCCAGCAGCGAGCAGCAAGTGGATGCAGGATCGCGCCGCACACGCACCCGCACACACCCGCACACGCACCCGCACACGCACCCGCACACGCGCGCACCCCGCAGCAGCGGGCGGCCAGCACGGGCTCCGCGGGGCTCCCG
>NW_024496638.1:145671-288115 GCF_017590055.1 Onychostruthus taczanowskii
GCCCCGCCGCGCCCCGCCACCGCCCGCCACCATGTACCTGCACCCGGAGGCTGCCAGCGCAGGTGAGCCCCGGGCCGCCGGGGAGGGGGGGGACGGAGACACGCAGGACGCGGGGACACGCACCGGGGGTGGCCGACCGCTCGCCGCCCCCCCGGGGATCCGCCGTGGCCGCTGCCCGCTTCCCCCCGCGCCTCCCCGGGAGTTACGGTAGTTTGGGGAGAAAGTCACCGCCGCCGCTGTCACCGCGCTGCGGAGCTGCCGGAGCCACCGACACCCCCCGCCCGGCGACACCCCGACCCCCGCGGGCAGCATCCTGCTCCCCAGCCCCCCAAAAAACACGGAGCGAGCCCCAAATCCCGCTGGGCGCCAGCGCCCAGACAAGCATCCAGTACATCCCCCCCTCTCCTCACCCTGCAGAGCTGCTGGAGCCCCGGATCCCCCCCGGGACACCCCAAGCCCCGGGGCCAGCATCCCGCTCCCCAGACCCCCAGCTAACCCCCAGACCCCTCGGCAGAGCCCCAAATCCCGCCATCCAGAGCAGCATCCAGCGGTCAGCCCATCCCTGCTCCTCACCTCCCGCCCCCTTCGTCCTTCTGGGGGTCCCCGTGCCCCGTCCTGCTGCACCTCCGGAATGACACCGGGACACGCGGGGGTGGGCGGCTGGGGAAGGGGCTTTCTCCGGCGCGGATTTGCTGAGCTCATGCTGGGAAGGCAGCAGTCGGCCCCGCACCAGGGAATCTGGGACGCTGGCGGGGACGTTTTGGGGGTGCCCGAGCCGGTGCGGAGACACAGGGATGCTGCCGGAGCGATGCGGATCAGCTGTCCCCGGCCGTGTCCCGGGGCCCGGGGAGCGGACAGAAGGACAGCGTGTCCTGCGGTGGCGTGGGGACGTGCCGGCGGGGACGCGGGGACAGCGGGCGCCGCCGGGGAGAGCTGCAGGTGCCAGGCCTGCGGGATCCGGCCGGCTGGGGCGCGCCGGGCACCGCCACGCGCTGTCACCCACGGCAGGTGACAGCGTCACCGCTGCCCGGGAGTTGGCAGCTCCGGCCGAGCCGCCTTCCAGGGGAACTTTGCGCCTGCCCGCGGGCTGAGCGCTCCCACCGGGAGCGGCTCCATCCCGTGCCACCGCGACCCCGCAGGGATGCCCGGAGCGCGGCACGGCACTGCTTGGCCCAAGGTCACCCGGCTGGGTGGCACAGGGGGGACGCCAGCCTGTCCCCACCGGCAGCAGCGTGACAGGGCTGCTCTTCCCTCCCGGTGCCCGAGATTTGCTCCTGCCTTGTTCCCCCTCCAAACTTTGCACCTGCCCCCAATTTGTCCCCCTTGTCCCTGCCAGATGTCCCCGTCGTTGGCCGGTGGGCCACTGACGGCTGCTTGTGCCATCGCCAGCTCTGCTTGGCGGGCTGGAAGCTCCCAGGGCAGAGCTCGAGCTGCCGGATTTGGGGGGACAGACCCCCTCTCCCCGCTTCCCAAACCCCGTGCTCCCCGGCTGCTGGGGCTCCCGTCACGTGGGAGTTTTCCCACGTCAGCGGCGGCGGCTGTGCCGTGGCGCCTGGAGCCCTGGGGTGCTGGGGGTGCACACACCTGTGCAGCACCCTGGCACTGCCTGCTTCCCTGGATGTTCCCACCTTTCCTGGATTTTCCAGACATGGTGCTGACGGGGGTCTGTCCCCCACCCTGATGGAGGCTGTCACCTCACACCCCCGCAGAATTTGGGAATTTGAGCCAGACAAGCCACATCCCGGGGTGAAGCAGTGCCTGTTGTTCCCCCAAAACCCTGCCCGAGGTGGCACCAGCCTCGTCCTCCTCGTCCCCTGCTCCGTGTCACCGTGCAGGGACAGTGGCTGTGGCCCCCAGCACTGGCTGTGTTTCATGGGGGGAGAAGATGCAGTGAAATTTGGCAACTTTGCTGCCCAGGGAAAGAGGGATCTGGGGGGTAACGTGGAGCCCGGAGGTGCTGCTGGGGTGGTCTGGTTCTGGGGTTGGAGATGCCCGAGGGACTCTGGGCTGGGCTGGCAAGGGGTGTTGGGAATTGGGATCAAGCTGAGGCGCTTCCCAAAGCAGCTCCGGCCAGCTGGAGGCTTTTTTGGGGAGCTGCAGGGGGCTGTGCTGCTGGGGGACCACCAAACCCTGTGTCAGGAGAGCCGCGTCCAAGCACGAAGCAGAGCTTGGGGCTGCTCGCAAAGCTGCCCTCGGTGCCACAGGGACAGCGTCCCCCTTGCTTTGGGAACACCGGACAGCTCCCTTGTCCCTGCCAGGCTCCCCCCCTCCCTCCCCATCGCTGTCCCCGCTGCTGGCACAGCTGTCCCCTCTGGGGTGACATTCGCATCCCCAAAGCTCCGTCTCAGCGCGGCCAGCAGGTGCCGGGGCCCCTGCTCCCCACGTCCCCATCTTTCCCGGCTGGAAGCGTTCCGAGCAGAGCCGCGCGGCGGCTGGAGGTGGTGAATCAATAACCAGGCAGCAGCTGCCTGTTTTCCCCCCGCACCGCCTCGGAGCGGGCGATGGAGCCCCTGGTGCTGGCGCGGCCGTGGGAGCAGCTCCCCGGGGCTCGGGAGGAAAGCCGGGCTTCCAAAGGAGCCGGCACACGGCGAGGAGCGAGGCGGGGGCCGGCGGAGGGGCTGGGAGCGGGATGAGGGAGCGTGACGGGCGGGAAGGCAGACAAAGAGCGCAGGGATGGCAGCGCACGGGCCTCGCCGGGAGCCGGGCACCTGCTGCAGCCTCGCGTCCCGCACGGCGCCACACGGAGCGGGAGCCCCAGCCCCAGCCGGGACCCCCGTGCTGCGCCGCTCTGGGGTCCCCCTCCCAGGCAGCCCCTCTGCTCCAGCCCCAGGGATGCTCCTGCCGGCGTCTCGGAGCATCCCCCGCGGCCTCACCCCGGCCCTTTGTCCCCCCACGGCGACTCCATCCCATTTTCCCCGGCGGGGGGGAGGGTCCACGCGGATGCCGAGCCCCCCACGGTGGGGGTTCCTTGCTCCCAGCAGTCGCCACCAATTCGAACCCTTTCAGCCTCCCCACGCCCGCACTGACGTGTCCCAGGACCCTCCTGAGCACGGCTGGGGCACAGCAAGGACAAGGATCTGGGGGGCTCCCCGCCGGGCGAGGGGTCTGGCAGGGAGGTCTTGCTGATCCCCCCTGACTCCGAGGAGCAGGAGAGGAGCTGGAGGCGGCTTTTCCAGCGCCTGATCTCGCGGCTTTTCCGCCTGCCGAGGAAGGAGGGGGGGAGCGGGGAATGAAGACAGATGCAGATAATATCGCTGCCACCCCCCGGCCCCCGGGGGCTCAGCTACAATATCCATTATGGATGGAGCCGGCAAGGGAACGGCTCCGGGAGAGCCGCCGGAGCGCGGGGACGATGGGCAGAGCCCCAGCGTCGAGCAGGGGGACGGACCCCCCTGGCTGTGCCTGGCGGGGGGGCCTGGGGGACGTGTGTGGGGCCGGGCTGGGCGTGGGGGGCGGCGGGCTGGGATGGCCAAGCGGAGCATCCCCCATCCCTGTGGGTGCCAGCCTGGCTGTGGCACGGCAGGCTCCGCGCCCGCCTGCCAGCTCCGGGTGTCCCCCCAGCGCCCCGTCCCCTCCTGGCGTCCCCGGGCCTGGCTGCAGGAGGGAGGGTCACCTTGGGGGGAGTTAATGAGGTTTGAAGGGAAGCGGTCGCGCCGGCGGGGACGGAGCCAGCGCGGCGGCGGAGGGACGGCACAGCACAGCAGCCTTGCTCCCGTGCCTCCGAGGGGGAAACAGCCCGAGGGATGCACCCCGGGGGGTTCCGGGTATCCAGGGAAGGAGGGGTGATCGGCTTTTCCCCTGCGGATGGGGCTGTGGGACACTGGTGGCTGCGGGGGCGAAAAGGGTGCTGTCCCCGCTCCACCATGGATGACCATCCCTGCTGCCCCATGGATGACCCTGCCTCTGTGTCCCTGGGGGATGCAGCCCCGCGATCAGGATCTCCTGGAGAATTTCCACCACCCCCACCTACCCCGAGTACCTTTCCATATCTGAGTTCCCAGTCCTCCCTCCGGGGCCTTCCTCGGCCCTTCATTCCCCTCCTCTGCCTCCTCCCTCCGAGCTGCTTTTCTCCATCTTTCCATGTGCTCCCCTCCAAGCCTCCTCTTCCTCTCCCAGCCCCGCCAGCCCCAGGGTCTGAGGGCTGTGGCCGACCCTGAGCATCTCCCATCCTTGAACTCCCTGCGGGAATCCTGTCCCCACGGTGGCCTTGCTGTCACAACACGTGACGTGACCCGGGGGGCACTGCCCGGGGGGAATCAGGGAGCTGGGGAAGCCAGCGGGGGCTCGTGGGGCCGGGATGGGCAGCAAGGAGCCTGCCCGCCCTTGTTTCCTGGGAGCCGCTGGCTCTCTGCCTTGCCTCTCTCCTGCTGTCACCCGAAGGGCTCGGGAATGATGGAGAGCCCCGGGGCGAGAGGCTAAGTGGCGACGGCGCGAGAGCTGGCAGTGCCACTCGGGATGAGAGCCCAGCCCGCTCCTCCGTGCCCGCTGCCAGCGCCAGGAGAGGATTCTGCGCCAAGGGAAGGGGGGCTGGGGTGACTCCAGGGTGGGGAGCGATGCCCAAGGGCTCATTTTGGAGCCGGGATGACGTGGAGCACCAGCCTGGCCAGGGGATGAGCGGCGTCCTCTAGGGAGCAGGGGCGGGGATGGGGATGAAGATAGGGATGGGGATGGATGAAAACCATGGGAGCAGAGGGGGCTCCGAGGTTCTGGGTGCTCCTCGGGAAGAGAGGCACTGTGGGGACCACGAGGCAGAGAAACCACACGGCTCTCCGGAAATCCTCGGCCAAAAATAGCCCAGCACCAGGGAAGGAGCGCCTTCCCTTGCCAAATTCTCCTTCCATCCCCAGCTCCTGCTTGCCGTGGCCATGGAGCAGGGATGGGTGGCATCAGGGCTGGAGGGGACACAGGAGGCACTCATCCATGCACGGCAGCTGGAGGGGATAGGGCATGTCCGGGAGCATCTGGCCAGAGCTGTGCAGTGTTTTGGGACGGGGTTCACCTGGCCCAGCCCCCTGTGGTGGGGCGGGTGTTGGCAGGTTCTGCCACCCAAAGCCCCCCAGGACTAGCAGCTCGGCGTGGGGGAGGCAGAGCCGGCCGGATTGACAGCTCCGGGGGATGGACAGATGGCTGGATGGAGAGGCAGATGTGTACGAGGGATGGATGGACGGATGGATGGATGGAGAGATTGATGGATGTGTTGGAGAGGGGGAGCACGGATAGACAGGCAGATGGGGAGCAGACGCCCGTTCTCGCCCAGAGCACGCCTGGGGTGCTGAGCTGTGGCACCACTCCTCTCCCCGAGGCTCATTCCAGGATCCTGCTGGGCAACGGGATGGCCGTGGGGCTTCCAGTGATCCCTCACATCTACAGAGCCACCTGGGAACACGTGGGCAGGTGGCACCACCGGACCCAGCTGGCCCAGCCCTCCAGCTCTTCCACGTGACACGCCAAGCCCGGCTCACAGCATTCCCAAAATGCCCACTGGGTTGTTACCAGGCATGGCAGCAAAGCTTCGTCCCCCTCCGTGCCCATCCCTTCTCCCTCTCCCTGTGCCAAGGGCTTGGATTCCACGCTCCTGCTGTGCCCGCCGGGGTCCTGGCCGGCTCCCCCCAGCCCGGGATCCTGCACAGGAGCGAAAGCTGCAAATTCACAGCTTTTCAGCTGCATCCTAAAAATAAGAGGTTTGGGAAATATCAAGCAAATGAGTGGGAGGATGAGAAGAGGAGGAATTAATGGCCTGGCGCCAGGCAGGCAGCATCTGGGAAGCCCCGGCGTGACAACGCGGCCACCTCGCTCGGTGCCGTGCGGCCCTCCACCCCGGCAGCACGAGGGGCTGCTCCGACGCCGCATTCCTGCCCTATCCCTTCCCATCCCACAGCTCCTCCCCGGCACCACCATCCCCACCAGGCTCGGCGTCACATCCCGCTCCGGCTCCGCAGCTCACGACGCCGACGGCGCACGGTGGAATGTTGGGGGGGGGGGCGGGGGGACGCGCTGCTCTCTTGGCACCTTCTCCCGCTGCCCTTTTCCCGGGAATGCACGCGTTTCCGCTGCCGGTTTGGCGGCTCGGCACGTGGAGCCGTTTCTCCGTGTGGAGCCGTGGATGTCGGCTTTGATCACCACTTCCAGGGAGCTCAGCGGGAGCTTGGCCTGGCGGGGCTCCCCACAGCTTTGATTTTGCCCCCCCAGGGTGCTTGGCGTCCATGGATCTCGCCGCTGGAACAGGGTGAGTGGGAGGATGCTCCAGGAGATGGGGCTGCAGTACTGAGCAGCTGCCAGGGAGACGCGGTGTCCACAAAAGCTGGGAATTTTGGGGTCTGGACCCAAAAATATGGCCCTGAGAGCCTGGACAGGGCCATCCTCACTGGGACACCTGCAGAGAGGTTGGTTCCAGCCGTGGTGCCACAGGTGTGAGGCTTGTTCCAAAGCCTTTGCTCATCCAAAGCCTCTGGCACTCCGTGGAGATTCCAGCCTCTCCATCCTGAGCAGGAGCTATTTTTTGGGAAAGCTGGAGCCATCCCTGGATGCCCCTTGCAGGGGCTTTTCCTTCCCAGCATTGCCCCAGGGCTTTGGCTGGAGGTGATGGGTCTGAATCCTGGGATAGGCACAGGGAAACAGGGAACTGGGGGGAGATGGGTGGAGCTGCCCGTGAGGCTGATGGTCTCACTGAGCCTGTCCTGGAGCTGAGTGTGCACAGGGCCACCGGCACCACAAAGCCACCAAGGTGTCCAAGGCTGCTGGGCTGCACAGGGACACTGGGATGCCCAGGGCCACCAAGGTGCCAGGGCCACCAGGATGCACAGGGACACTGGGATGCTCAGGGCCACTAAGGTGCCAGGGCCACCAGGGTGCACGGGGACACTGGGATGTGCAGGCTCACTGGGACGCACCAAAACCCACAGGATCACCAGGATGCCCAGGACTACCAGGATGTTCAGGGACACTGGGATGCCCAGGGCCACCAGGACGCACAGGGATGCTGGGATGTGCAGGCTCACTGGGATGCACAAGTCTACCAAGAAGAGCAGGATTACCAGGATGCCCCGGGCCACCTGGATGCACAGGGATGCTGGGATGTGCGGGATCATTGGGATGCCCAGGGCTATCAAGAAGCACAGGGCCACCAGGATGCTGAGGGATACTTCTGGGCGCCCCTGGAATGGGCTGTGCCATGGCTCCCACATCCACCATTCCTGCACACACCGTGTGTGGGATCTGTTGGCACTGGCAGCTCTTCCCAGCTCCAGGTGCATCTTGCCGGATCTCCGACTCGCACGCCGCTGGAGAGAACTAATCCCTCTTGGATCTCCACACCTCTCCTTGTGCCGGGGTCGGGTTTGAAGTGTTTCCTCACATCCATAAAGGCCAGAGCTCACTCGTGCTCCGGAGGCAGCTAATCCCGAGCCCGCAGGAGCGGCGGATAAAGGAGGATAGGCACGTGACGGCATCCCTGTCTCCCAAACATTCCCCATCTCCCACCCCAAAGTGGGCACTGTGAAGGGTGCAGGGGGTTCCCTGCCTGTCCCAGATCTGCCATGGAGACCCTTCCCCTGTATCCAGAACTCTCTCCACTGGCACAGGGACCCTCTCCCCTGACATGAGACCCTCTGCCTGCATCCAGAGCCCTCTCCCCCCGGAACAGGGACCCTCTTCCCTGGCTCACGCAGCACCACACAAATCCCACGCTGGAGAACTGCGGCGCTAAGGAGGCAGGTAATCCCCTCATCAATAACGGCCTGAAAAAGTGGAATTATATCCCTTCAAGTGGCATTGAATCCTGATGAAAGAGCCGCAGGGATGTTCCACCCCCTTCCCAGCCTCCGCAGCATCCCCTGCTCTGCCAGCACGTGGGACGGGATTGGGACCTCGATCCCTCCGAGGAGGGACGTGTGGTCTCCGCCTCGTGGCACCCCCTCACTGTGCCCTCGGGATGAGGCAGGACCGGCGAAGGGCCGCTGGGATTTGGGACCGCAGGGACCCCATGGCCGTGGACCCCCAAGTCCCACCCAGCTGTCTCCGTGCTCCCGCCTGGATGCGCGCTGGCAGCCGCGGAGATTTATGGAGAGCGGCAGGGAAGGAGGGCCAGCGGCGGCGTAAACAAGCGTCGCGTTTCCACCTTGTCACCCGCTCCCGGGGCTGTGTCCCGGTGCCACGCAGCTCCCGCGTCCCCCCCGGATCCACCCGCCCCAGGGCATCCCGTGCCGCGCATCCCAACGGCACAGGGACCCCCACACCGCGCTCCAGGGTTGGGGACGCGCCAGGAACTCCGAGCGGCTCCGAGTCTTTAATTAATCGAGCGTTAATTGCCTGGAAAACGAGTCATTTAAGTCATGCTGAGGGCGGCGCAGCCTGGGGGCCGGAATCCCTCCCCCCGCTCTGGGGACACGGCGTGATCCCACCGGGAAGGGCCGGATCCACCTCGTGCACAGGGACACCCCTGGAGCCCCCCAGGCGGGATCCCGCCCGTGAATCCATCAGGATCACGGGGTGACGCCAGGTTTGGGGCGGTGGTGGCACCTTGGCACAGGGAATTTGGCCCCGGGAGCCGGCGCTCGCTGATGTCCCTCTCCAGGCACTGCCACGGCCCTCGCAGTGCCCACCCCTTCCCTCGCCTCCTCCTTTGATTCCCAATCTCCAGATTAATTTGAGGATGAACTCGATCCCGCGAGGACCGAAGGATCTGTCGGAGCTCCGGGCTCAGCCAGGGGGGTCACGGTGCTCCCAAGCTGGAGCAGGGAGCACCAAGCGGCGGGGCAAGGAGAGCTCATCCCAATTCCCAGCCCGCCCAGCGGTCCCGGTGCCGCTTGCGCTGGTCGGGGTCGCAGCCGAGGGGCGCCCGGCGCTCCCCGGCCGTGCCGGCTGCTTCCCATTCCCCCGGCAGCTTATCCAGCCGGGGTTTATAAATGTTGGAAATTAAGGGCTGGTCCCAAATTCCCTCCTAGGCAACAGTTGCTATGTGAGTTTTATACACAGGCTCCTCGTGATCCGGGAGCGATGGAGGAGCTGCCTTTGGATGGAGAGAGCGCGGGTGCTGCAGGGGGGACCTGTCCCCAAAACCACCCCCACCGCATGCCACCCTCATCTCCTGCTCAAGGATTTGCTATAAATCCCCCCTTCATGGTCACCACCCCCTTTCTTCGTCGGATTCCAGCGGGGATGTGGGAGCTGCGGGAGCCTCGGCACGTGCCGGGGGCGATTCCAGAGCCCTGATCCCCCCTCCCGGTCCACTCTGACTCACCCCGGCCTCGGAGCCGCCGGGAATTTTCGTTACAATAACAAGGTCTGCGGGCGAATTAATTATTAACATTTATTGTTTAATATTTATACTGCAGCACCGCTCCCGGCGCTGCTCCGGCCTCGCTGCCTCCCACCGCCAGCTGGGGCTCCCGCCACGGACAATCCCATCCCAGCGGGCACGGCGGGATGCGGAGCATCCACAGGGATGCTGTGGTGAGGGTCCTGCCTGGAGACAGAGCTGAGCTGGTTTGGGGTCCCACTGGACCCCTCCGAGCCGCCTTGGGTCCGTATCCTCACCCCACGGTGGTCGTCCTGCATGCTGGGAGCCTGGATGCGAGCAGAAGTGCTGGATGAGGCTGATGGGTCCTTCCCAAGCTTTTGGGGTCTCCAAGGTGGCCCCCAAGGTCCCCAGGCTGGGGAGGAGCAGGCCTGCACTGCCATTTGGGATGAATCCATGTGGAATTGGCCCACAAAGCAGCGGCCGTGGCCTTTGTCGGCTGTGCCGGCGCTCCTGGGGTGCCAGTGGGGATTAAAGCTCCAGCCTGCACTCCTGGGAAGTGCTCAGGCCGGATTGTCCCCAGGACACACTCGCCGGGAGCTCACCCCAAGGGGGTGGCCACCGTGACGGGACACTGCAGAATGGAATTGGAACCTGTGGGACCACATTCCCTGTGCTTTCCCTCCCTGCACCCCGGCGCAGGCGAGGAACACCCCAGGATTTAGGTCTGATCCCCCCTTTGTGCTCTGCTCCCCCCAGGGACCCCCTCCCGCGACGTCCTCCTGGTCTCAGCCATCATCACCGTCAGCCTTAGCGTCACCATCGTCCTCTGCGGGATCTGCCAGTGGTGCCAGCGGAAAATGGTGAGTGTCCCGCTTCCCTCCCGCCCTCCCGGCATCCCGGCGCGCCCCCCGTGCCGCCGGCCAGGGGGCGATTCCCTCTTCCAGGGCAGCAGCCAAGCGGAGGCAGCTCCCCGGAGCTGCCGGCTGCAGCTTTTATTTGGGCTTTTCCGGATGTGCTAATGAAATGTTTGGGCGAAACTGTTTGTGTGGCACAAAGGGAAGTTTCCAAATATATGGATATATATTGGTGACGAGCCGGAACGAGCTGGCCCCTGTCCTGCTGGGCACGCTCCTGCCTGGAAAAGCCCCGTGGGAAGGCGGCCAGCCCGTCCCTGGCAGCGCCGGGTGCCGTGAGCCATTCCCGCCGCCCGCTGTGCATCCCTGCTTCCCTCCCCGACTCCCACCGGGGGCTTGGGACAGCGCTCCCTCCCGCCCCGCGTCCTTCCTCCTCCTGCTGCTCCTCTCCCGGGAGCAGGACGTGCTCGGCCACGTTTCCTTCGCCATCGGAATCGAATCTGGGTCAAGTGCTGCGATGGCAGCGGCGCTTCCCGCCAGGGAGATGCCCACCCCCAGCCGTGGGAAGGCAGCATTCCCTTGGGAATGGGAGAGGGGATCCGCACGGCGATGAGGCAGCGGGAGGTGCGAAGGGCCCTTCCAGGTGCCGCCCAGGGGATGGGGAGAGAGAGCTGGAGGAGGAAAAAGCACTGGAAAGGAGGAGGCTGGAGCTGGCAGAGGAACAAAGAAGTGTAAATTGGCCGGGAAGGCACATCCCAACCGGGCCTGGAGAGCACCCGGAGCTGGAGCGGCTCTGTGGGAATGACAGCCAGGCCTGGCCGGCCGGCTCCGGGCCGTGCCCACGCCGCCACCGCTGCCGTGTCCTCAGGAGCCCCGAGCCACCGCAGCTGGGGACACGGATTGGGAGGTGATTCCCTCTAGGATGGCCTGTGAGCATCCAGCAAGGTCAGGCACCCTTGTGCCTCCCGCTGGGATTAGCCCATGGGCATCCAAGGAGGTCCAGGTGTTGCCCTCCAGCTCCTGGCAGCATCAGCCCTTGGGCATCCAAGGAGATCCAACATCCTGCAGTTCCTGGCAGGATGAGCCAGTGCAAATCCAAGGAGGTCCAGGTGTGTTTCCCTGCAGCTCCCAGCAGCCCTTGGGCATCCAAGGAGATCCAACATCCCTACAGCTTCTGGCAGAATTGGCCCTTGGGAATCCAAGGAGGTCCAGGTGTTCCCCTGCAGCTCCTGGCAGGATTAGCCCATGGCTGCCCAAGGACACTGTGCTGAGGATCCAGGTGTCCCAGCAAGCCAAGGAGATAGCTCCATGTAGATATGAAGAGGCTGGGAAGGAGGAGAAAGGAGAAACATTCCCCTTCCACGGGCAGGCTGGGTCAGGCCTGCCTCCTGGGATCCAGGACAGTGGGATGGGAGGGCTGGTTCTCCACCCCATCCTGCTCCAGCAGCTGTTCCCATCCCACCTCATCCACCTGGCACTGCATGGAGCATCCTCGTTCCCAGTTGTTGGATAATTGGCATTAATTGGCTCCTGCCCACCCTGGCTCAGAGCAGCGCTCGGAACCTGCCGGAGTGCCCTGATTACCAGCCCCAGTTTGGAGCCAGCTCCAGCTTCATTATCCTACGGCAGCACTTCCCTGGCGCTGGGAAAGGTGAACTCAATTAATTCAGGCACAATTAGGCCTAAAATTATCCACTCCTTCCCAGTGAGGCCATGGAATGGGATGCTGGTGGCCATGCTGTCCTCAGGGTGATGCAGGGCACGAGCGCCCAGGGACCAAGGGATGGAGCCTTTGGGAATTTTGCTGCCTGGATGGGTGGGATGGAGCCTGGAGACCATAAGGGAAAGGGCAAAATCCATGTCAAGTTCTCTAAGTGGTGGCAGCTCCCATCTTCCATTGGGATACT
Source organism: Onychostruthus taczanowskii (assembly GCF_017590055.1). NCBI lineage: Eukaryota > Metazoa > Chordata > Aves > Passeriformes > Passeridae > Onychostruthus > Onychostruthus taczanowskii. Next base: position 157,671 of record NW_024496638.1, read on the forward strand.
CCAGGGGTCCTCTGCAACCCCCCGACCCCCCTCTCCTCTCTTTTCCACAGGGAAAGCGTTACAAGACTTCCCTGGAGACTGTGGGAACTCCGGATTCCAGCCGAGGCCGCAGCGAAAAGAAAACCATCAAGTAGGTGCCAGGATGGGGGGGGAGAGGAAGGACAGAGGTGGCCATCCCTTCTCCCAGCTGGAGAGGGGCTCCGGGAGACTGGGAGAGCTGGTGGGTGTCTCCAGCATCCTCGTGCATCCCACTGAGCAGTGGGCATGATGGAGTCACGGGAACAACGGCGTGGGTGTCCCCAGGGATGCTCCAGGCCTGGGTGTGTGGATTCTGAGCTCTGCCCAGCGGGGCTGGAGCAGCTCTGCATCCCACGGGCATTCCATGGAGAAAGGAGAGCCAAGCTGGGATATCCCACGGCACTGGGTAGGGAGTGAAGTGGAGCCTGGAAGCTGAGGGTGTTCTCCTGGGCATCCCAGATCCAGCACTGCGTCTCCACACCCTCTGCAGACCTCCAGGGAGCAAGAAGCTGGACCACCAGTAGGGAAAAGGCTCCTGCCTGGAATAAGCCTTTGGAAAACTTCCTCCCATGGTTGGTCTGGGTGTTACCGGGGTGCAAGGGCACCTGGACTGCTGCTCCCAGCCAACCAGGATGAGCTGGGAATGGAGGGGAAGGCTCATCCCACCCGATGGCATGGCACAGGCAGCTTTCCCAAACTCCAGCGCATTCCATACAGCTGGGATCAACCCGGAGCTGCAGGTGGGCATCGGAGACTTCTCCAGTCTCCCAACACCAGCGGGGAGCTGCTGGGCCCCCCCAGCCCCTGGCACGCAGCTCCAGTGGCTTCCCAGAGCCAGGAGGTCCAGGTTCTGTGCTGGCAGCAGGCTGGTTCCATGGGAAAGGATCCGCAAGGGAAGGGATCCGCAGGGGAAGGGATCCGGAAGTGTCCCCAACACGCAGCAGTGTCACAGTTAACCAAGCGCTTCCAGGACCCGGCTGCTGAGCAGGCGAGGACACACGGACACGCGTGCCGAGGGCGCACGGACACACCTTTGGGAATGCCGTGCAGGCGCCGCACTCGCCGAAACCCCCGTCACCCCCCACATCCTTCTCTCCTTCCCAGCCGGCGGAGCCGCCCGCTCCTGTCTTTCCGCAGCTCTTCCCATCCTTCCGTCCATCCTTCCGTCCGTGCCCGTGTGTGTGTGTGTGTGTGTTGGTGTCCAAGGGTGGGCTCCCCGTCTCTCTCCGCAGGATCCTGGCGCTCCGGGGGCGGAGGGCTGCTTTTCCTTCTCTCTCGCAGGAATTCAGCTTCTCTCTCTTGTATTTCCCTTTTCTTTCTCCCCCGGAATCCGGCCGCTGTAGCGATCTAGACAGAGACTTTTGGAATAACAATGACAACACAGTGCAGCAGAAATGGAGCTCCTACCCTCCCAAGGAGTTTATCCTAAACATTTCTCCTTACGCTCCGTACGGTGATCCGCGCCTTTCCCTCAAGTGAGTCTCTCCTTACCGAATTTGCTCCGTGTAGTGAGTATATGGGCAGCACCCACTCGCCTTCCTCCTCCTCCTCCTCCCCTTTCCCTCCACCTTCTCCTCCTCCTCTTGCTCCCGGGCTCCCCGCACGCCACCCCATGGGCCGTCCCATGGAGACGAGCAACCCCTCCTTCCCGCATTCCCGGGGCCGGCCGGGATCTCCCTCCAGGACGGGGTTGCGCGTTGGGGGCACCCCCTCGGCGCGGGGACGGGTCCCCCCGGGGCTGGGCTGCCGGCGAGCGGGACCCTCCTTCCCGACCCCTCTCCCTCCTCCGCCCTTTCTCTTGGATGTTTTGCCGAGGCCCCCACGCATCCCGCGCCAGGACCCCCTTTTTTTTTTTTTTTTTTTTCCTTTGCAGTGCTGATGTCTCTCTTTCTCTCTCTGTCTGTCTGTCCGTCTCTTGTCCGTCTGCCCCCTCCGGCTCTGTCGCCCTCCCCTCATTCCCCGACGGCTCCCCACGTTTTCCACGTCCATCCGTGTGTCCGTCCGGCTCCCTTCGTGTCTGTCTGGGGGGGTCCGGCCGCCGGCCCGGCCCAGTGGCTCTCTGTTATCAGGGGCCAAACTGACGGCGTCGGCCGCCGCCGGGCTGTCCGGGGACCGCGACGGCCGGCCCGGGGACAAGCAGCGGCTCGGCGAGGATGGAATGAGGAGCAGCGTGTCCGCCCACAGCGAGCCCGGAGCTGGAAAGGCCGCACGGGGCCGCTGGCACACGGTGCAGAGCCACTTGGCCGCAGGGAAGCTCAGCCTGTCCAAGTGAGTGAGCACGGCACGGTCCGGCACGGCACGGCCACGGCCTGCGGGCCCGGGCGCCCGCTCCCCGCTGCGGATGCGCTTGGATGGGGGCCACCGACAGGACCCCGGGGCCGCCAACAGGTCCCCAGGACCACCGTGCCGTGGGAGAGGAGGCGTTTCCCGTTCTCCCAGCGGTGTTTTGGCTCAGGGGCAGCAGAGGAGGCAGCCGGGCAGGAGCAGCACCTTTGGGTGCTGTCCCCAGCGCTGAGGGTGGCCCTGCCCGATCCCGCTGGGAAGCGGCTCAGCATTCCCAGCTCGGGTTCTCAGGGCAGGCAGCACCACCTCGGTGGTGTCCCAAAGGCAGGAGGTGCTGTCCCATGCTCCCATCCCTCAGGAACAATCAGGGACAGTCTGTGGCATTTTCCCCCCGTGCGCTCCCTTGGCCCCCGGCACAGCCACCGGACCCGGCGCCGGTGCCACCACCTGATGCCGAGAAAAGTTGGGGAAAGTTCGGGATCGATCAGATTTAGGGAAAATCCGAGCTCTGCCAGGCTCTGCGGGGCTCCAGGCCGGGGTGGGGGTCTCGGCGAGACCCTTCACTGCTGGCAGCGCCGTGGCTCTGGCGGGGCCTGACGGGGGTGTGCCGGCCGTGGGCTCCGTCCGGCGTTCCCCGTCTCTGCTCCGGTTCTCCGCGCTGGGATGTGGCAGCCGGGGGGTCCCGGCGCTCCGCGACAGCTCGGTGACACCGCCCATTTGGCGTGAGGCTGCTGCGCTCCAGTCGGGCGCTGGGAAGCAGGAGGGAGAGGCCAGGAAAAGCGGGAGCGGCGCAGCCTTCAGCCGTTCCCCCGCTGGGAATCCGGACAGACGGACGGGATGGAGCAAGGCGGCAAGGGCAGGGTTAAGGGGACGTGGCGGAGCACCTTGTTTTCCAGCATCCCCTTGGCGCAGCGCCGCCGGGACTGGGGGTGTCCCGGGGGTCCGGGCCGAGGGTGGGGCAGTGCCGGTGCCGGGGGATCCATCCGGGCACGGGCAGGGCGCGGTGCCGCCTGGCACGGCGCTGGAGGAGCTCGCGCCTCCAGCTGGCGCGGGGCCGACAGGAGCCAGATTTAGTTTCCTGTGACTGAGAGGTTGTAAATTGAACTAATTTAGGATTCGATAGGAAAACGAAAGGAGGTCGGCGGCAGCGCGGAGGGGGGGGCGGCAGCGTCCGGGCGGTGCCTTTGGCCCCGGCCGTGGGGCGCCGTCCATCCTCGCTCTCCGCTCCTCTCCACTCCCTTCCCTCCTCTCTCTCTTTCTCCCACCTTTCGCTCTTTCTTCACCTCCTTTTTTTTTTTTTTTTTGTTGGTTTTTTTTTTTTTTTGGAGCTGTCTATCCCTCCCCGCTCCCTCTGTGTCCCCGCTGCTGGCATTGCACGACGGCACAGCTTCGCCCCGCGGTCCCAGCCGGCAGCGCCGGGACGGGGGCTGCTGCTCGAGGCCACTCCTCGGTGCCAGGCCGTGCTCCCGGGAGGTCTTTCCTCCCCTGATCTCGCGGCCACGAGCTTCCCAGGCTGCCGTGGGCAATCCGGCGCGGCTGCATGGGCTGCGCCACGCATGTGCTGCATGGCCAGCGCCGCTTCCTTGGGGCATCCCGCTGCTCTCTCCGCTCCGCCGCCCACGCGAAGCCCGTGCGCCCCGGGCCGCGCTGCTCCGCTCTCCGTGTCCCACCAGAGCTGCGTCCGTATCCCCCAATCCCACATCTCCCACCCCGGTTGGAGCCTGGCTTGGCCCCGGGGACGCCTCGCTGGAATGTCACCACCACGGGGGGTTCGGCCCCCCGCCGCGGCGCTGCGGGATTCCCCCCTTCCCGCAGCGTCCAGCACGGAGGGGATGGGACGCCGAGCCCCCGCGGCGCCGCTGCAGGGTGCTGGGCTGGACTGGGAGGGACTGGGACGCTGGGATGGGCTGGCTGGCAGCACGTGAGCGGGCGCCACGGGATTTGCCTCCACGCAGCAGCCTAATTATCCCGCAGAGCAGGTCGGCCGGCGTGCTGGGAAGGCGCTGGCGGAGCGGCGGCCGCGGGAGCGGGTGGGCATCCGGCCCTGGCGAGCCCGCCGGGAGGCAGGATGGTGGCGGCCCGAGCCCCCCGTGCCGCCGGCAGGGCCGAGCCGCGGGCGAGAGGCGGAGGATCCGGGCGCTGCCCCCGCTGGCTCCCGCCGGAGCGCTCCCTGCGCTGGGGCATCTTCTCTCTAACTCTCTTCTTTTCCTTCCTCCAATTTTGCCCCTTCACCTTCTTCTCCTTTCTCTCCTCTCCTCTACCCTTCCTCTCCCTAAGTTTCGAGGACTCCACCCTGTCCACAGCCACTACCCTTGAGTATATCCCCACCTCAGCAGGCGATCCCAAATTCCAGAGGCCCCGCACGCTCGTGCGCCAGCAAAGTCTGCAGCAGCCCCTGAGCCAGCACCAGCGCGCCAACCACAGCCAGCCCACCACCAGCCAGAGCCTGGGCCACCTCCAGGCCCACAGCGGCTCCTCCGCCGCCGCCGCCAACTCCCGGGGCTCCCGCGGCGGCCCGGCGCGCCAGGGCACCGCCGCCGGCTCCAAGCAACGGATGGCCGGGGGCAGGAGCCGCTCCAACCCCGGCAGCTGGGACCACGTGGTGGGGCAAATCCGCAACCGCGGCTTGGACATGAAGTCCTTCCTGTAAGTGTGCGTTCGCCATCACTGCCCTCTGCATTCTCCTCTCCACCCCCTCCATTCCTGTCTCCATCCCTTCCCCTCCTTTGCTCTCTCTGCTCCATCGCTCTCCATCACCCTCTCATGTGCTCTGTCCCTCTGCTCTTTTGCTCTCTCCACCCCTCTCTCCATCGCTCTCCTCTGCTTCTTTGCTCTCTCCATTCCCTCTCCATCCTCCTCTGCTCTGCTCTATTCCTCTGTCCATCCCTCTCTAGAACCCTCTCTCCCTCCCTCTCTCCTCTGCTCCTCCCTTCTGCTCATCCCTCTCTCCTCTGCTCCTTTACTTGCCCCGGTGCGGCCGCTCACCTGTCATCCCCTTGGGGACATGTTGCCCAAGGCCTGTGGGAAGGTCCATGTCCCCCTCGGCTCACGGGGGGCTCAGGGAAAAGGCTCCTGCACTTCCCCAAAGCGCTTTGCCACAGCCCTGGCCGTCCCCTTCCATCCCCAGGGACGGCCACCAGCGAGGTCCCCAGGGAGTGACGTTGTCCCAGGTTGTCACGGTGTGGGTGGCAGAGCCTCCCGTGCCAGGGTGACCGTGAGTAGGGCCCTGATATCATTCCCTGCCAGAGGAGCCATGGGATCTTTAATCCTCCTTAACCCCATCTCCTCCATCGGCTCTGGATTTCCATCATCAAACCCCAGGGACTAATCCGAGTCCCGTGTTGTCACCGTATCTCGGCACATGACATTGTCCCTCCTCTGCAGAGCTGGGCCCCCCGGCTCCATCTTCCCTTGGATTCTCTAGCTCCTCCCTGGCCGTTGTTTGCCCCCTGGCACCCTGGAAAAAGGAATGCTGAGATCCCAGCTTTGCTTTCTGCAGGCTGATGGCACTTGGAGGGGGATGCAGGACTGACCTTGCCCCTCCATGAGTTGACACAGCACTTCCTGCATCAGGATTAGACGAGATACACAAATTTGGGTGCCCATCCCACCCCTTCCCGCTCTGGTGAGAGGGCTGAACCTTCCTCCAGGCACCCTCGGGTGCACTGCCCAAGATCCCCTCTCCACTCTACCCTCTGCTAGGTTCCTCCCAGCTCCATTTCCCGGCTTCCCGATGTGGAGCTGCGGCTCAGCATCCATCCCGAGGGTCACGTTCTCCCTGTTTACCCAGCGCCGGTGCTGGTTCCAGCCTGGCTTGGCGGAGAGGGAGCAGCCGCAGAGCCCAGACGTGCCGAGTCAGCGCCGCTTCCCAGCGGAGGAGCCGCTGTCATTTCCCACCGCCTCTTTCCCCATCCATCGATTTTTCTTTCGCTCTTTCACCCCGTTCATCCTCCCCGGCGCCGCGGGTAAATGCCCGGGTTACAGACCCGGGCGAGGACCCGGAGAGGTCAAAGAGCCTGGCCATGGCACCGCCAATCCCTTCCTCCATGGAATGATGCTGGCACCCCACTGCTGTCACGCTCTTCCTCATTCCCGTCCCCTCCAGGCATCTTTTCCCCCCTTCATCAGGATTTTGGCACCCTCCCTTGCCCGGACCGGTGGAGGAGAGGGACAGCGCGGGTATCCACGCCTGCCGGGCTCCCTGGAGCCGGCGCCTTTCTCCCCACAGCCCTGTGCGCCCATCCCGGCCACCGCCACCTCGCAGGAGCCGGCGGGGAGAGCCGGGGTCCCCTCGCCGCCGGGGGTCCGCGGGACGCCGCCGGCTCCTGCCGGTTCCCTGCCTGACGCTGTGTTCTCCTCTCTCTTTCTCTCTTTCTCCCGCTGCCGGCGGGGCCGCCCGGGCAGGGAAGGCCGGATGGTGGTGCTATCCCTGGTTTTGGGACTCTCAGAGCAAGATGACTTTGCCAATATTCCCGACCTGCAACCCGCTGGGACGCAGCCGAACCAGGCGAACGCTCAGGGGGACAAGAGGTATGAGCGAGGACGAGGCCAGTCCCGCAGGAGGAGGAGACGAGGGCCTCACCCAGGGTGGAGGAGGAGGAGGAGGAGGAGGCTGGCCTCGTGGAGCGCGAAGGTTGGAGCGGCACAGGGTGGCCCAGCGGGCACCGGGACGTCTGAGCTCTCCCCGGCAGCGGCACCCGCGGTTCTGCCTCTGGAGCAGCGGCACCGAGAGGACCCCCATCCCTTCCTCCTCCCTCCTCCCTCCTTCCTCCCCCTCCTGCCCTTTCCGGCCCTGGCTGCATGCGGGGAGGGGGGGCGGGGGGACACGCTCAGGGACAGGGGGACACCGGGGGTACCCCCCAAGTGATGCCGCATGGGCTGAGCCGCGTTCCATCCCGACACGCTGCTGCCACCTCCATCCCGGCGGGATGGGCAGCTCCCCTGGGGATCCGGGGACACCGCTGCGGTGGCAGGGAGGCAGAGCGAGCGCCACAGGCCGGGAGGATGCCGCACCCCCGTTCTCCTCCAGCACGGCACAGCCCCTCGCCTCCGGCTGCTCCCCGCATTCCCGGCGTGCCGCCGGCTCGGCAGCGCACCCGGCCCCGGCCCCGGCGCCCGGCCGCGGCCACCGGCGCTGGCTGGCAGAGGCAGAGGGTCCGTGCGCCGCCGGGAGCGGGTGTTCATCCCTCCGGAGCGGGGAGGAGGTGTGAAGCCGGCGGGCGCTGCCTCCCCGTGTGCTCGGCGTGCGGATGAACTGGCACCGTTCTCGCCCGCCGGCTATTTTTACTCTGCTCCGCTTGGTTTCGCTCCATCTTTTAGCACTTCCCTCCCCAGCGTCGCGCTGCGCAGCCGGTCCCCGCCGGGAGCACCGGCAGCCCGTGCCGGCCGCCGGCTGCCCCGTGCCGAGGGGACGGGGACGTGGGACACGGCGGGTGGGTGGCTGTGCCGCAAGACCCCGCTCCCCGCTTGCCTCAGCTGCCCGCTCCGAAACGCCATCCCAGCACATGCATGGCATTCCCCACCTCCATCCCTCCCGCTCCTCGTTCCCTGGACTCCGCAGGACGTGGCGGGATCAGCCGGCGGAGGGGACGCGCTCCGGCAGCCTCGGCTCTCTCCCGCCCCCCGACGCTGCCGACCACCCGCTCTTCTTCCTCAAAACATCTCCTCCATCCCTGTTTCGCAGCTTCTTCCTTCCAGCCTGTCCCCGGCGGCTCCAGCCCGGCGCCTCGGCGTGTCTCCTGTCCCGGCGACTCCGTCTGTCCGTCCACCCGCCCCGCTCCTCTCTCCCATTCCCTCCCGGCAGGCCGGCGCTGGACGACGCTGCTCCTCCTTTCTTTTGCTCTCTCCCGCTCTCTCTCCCGCTATCCGTGACCTCCGCCGGCATTCCCGGCTCCACCGGCGCCTCCTCGCTCAGCGGCCCGGCCGCCGGCTCCTCCACCTTCATTTTCCCTGGTTTTAACCTAAGTTTGCCTCCCCAGCTGCCTCGGCCTCTCTGGTCCTTCCTGGGTGCCATCCTGTGTGTGCGTGTGGGTGTCCCCCATCGGCCCCCCCATGTCCCCTCCCCGCGTGTCTGCGTGTGCTTGGCGTGGTGGTGTGTGTCCGTGGCATGTTGTGGCTTCCCGTGTGTCCCTGCGCCTCTCGGTCCGTCTGGTGGTTTGTCACCGTGTCCCAGCTCGGACAGGAGCCGTGGCGGGGGGGTGGGAGCACCCCGGGCTGCCTGTCCCCTCCGCCACGTGCCTGTGTCCCGTTGTCCCCGTGCCTCATGGCAGCGTGGCCTCGGCGCATTCCCGCCTGTCTCCATCGCTGCTCTGTCCGTCCGCCTCCCACCGCTCCCGGCTGCCCACCCTGCCTGGCACTGTGCCCGGGAGCCACCGTGTGTGGGGACAGCCAGGACAGTGATCCCAGGAGTGTCTCAGCCACAGGAAAGTGGGGCAGGGGGCAGCGAGCCCACGTGGAGCACCCGTGGGTGCCTGGCACCCACCGGGATAAGAGGGTGTGGTGTGTGAGGAGCAGCCAGAGCCGTGGGTGCTGTGGGGACCGCGCTGTCCCTGCCATCGCCACGGGACGTGGCCAGGGGGACCTGCTGCCGTGTCCTAAAGGTGCCAGGCCACCAGCTGGCTCTGGGAGCAGGGCCAGGATGCTGGCGGGCTGCAGCCACCCTGTGTCCCGGCAGCGTCCGTCGGGCGCTGGCACAGCCCAGGCTCAGTATCCGCTGGCAGAGGGTGCCCGGGAAGCCCCTCGCTGTCTCGCTCTTGGCTCCCGGCCCCTCTCCTCCAAGGCCTCTCTTCCTGCAGGTTGCCGGCCGGTGGGAAGGCTGGGAATGCGGCACCGGCACCGGGGCAGCCGCCGCACGATGAGTCCGACCGCAAGACGGAGCCGCACTCCTCCGTCTCCGACCTGGTCAACTCCCTGACCAGCGAGATGCTCATGGTGGGTGGGTGGGCTGTGCTGGGTTTGGGGGTCTCCACGCTCGGTATCCAACCCTCCCAGCTCTTCCCTGCGCCATCCACAAGCGCTCCGGCACGTCCCTGCCCGCCGTGCCAAGTCCCCGTCGGCTGAGCCGACGTGCCGCGGACGCGTCCCCCGGGCTGGCACGAGGGAGCGAGCGGTGCTGGACATGTGAGGGATGCGCTGTCAGGAGGAATTTGGCTAATTGGAGCTCCCGTTCCGCGGGACGAGTGGCGCCGAGCCAGGAGCCATCGGAAGCGGTGGGGGCAGCAGGAAGCCGGGGAGAGGCTGATGTCCCCTGACAGCTGGCGGGGCCGGGGTCTGGGGGACGGGGCTCGGGTCCCCGCCAGTCCCCGGCACTGCGCTCACCCCCCTCGTCTGCCCCCCTCCCGCAGCTCTCCCCGGGCTCCGAGGATGACGAGGGCCACGAAGGCGTCAGCCGGGAGAACCTGGGCCGCATCCAGTTCAGCGTCGGCTACAACTTCCAGGAGTCCACCCTGACCGTGAAGATCATGAAGGCGCAGGAGCTGCCGGCCAAGGACTTCAGCGGCACCAGCGACCCCTTCGTCAAGATCTACCTGCTCCCCGACAAGAAGCACAAGCTGGAGACCAAGGTCAAGAGGAAGAACCTCAACCCGCATTGGAACGAGACCTTCCTCTTCGAAGGTATGGATTGGGATGGGCTGGAGGGGATCAGGGTGGGAGCAGAGCCTCGTGGGACCCTCCTGGGGTTCAGCTCAGCTCAAGCCACCAGAGTGGTGGCTGGTGGTGATGCGATGGGTTGGCCAAGCCACTGAGGCCAGGCTGGATGTGCATCCCATAAAGGGGATGTAGGGGAAATTTTGGAAGGCTCTGTGCCCCCATGGGTGGGTGCAGATGTGGGAATTAATGTGGCAGCAGCTCCTTGTGCCATGGGCTGCTCCCTGTCCTCTGCCTGGTGCCAAGGTCTTGCCACCAGGACAGGGAGGGTGGAGCAGTCCTGGAACTGCTCCTCACCTCCTTTGGTTTTCCATCTCTGTCACAGGGTTCCCCTACGAGAAGGTGGTGCAGCGGGTGCTGTACCTCCAGGTCCTGGACTACGACCGCTTCAGCCGCAATGATCCCATTGGAGAGGTGTCCATCCCACTCAACAAGGTGGACCTGACCCAGATGCAGACCTTCTGGAAGGACCTGAAGCCCTGCAGTGATGGCAGTGTAAGGCCCTGGACCCCCCCATCCCCCAGGGGAGGGGAGGTGACTCCCTGTCCCTGCAGTGTCCCAACAGGACCACCCCCCCTCCCAAGAGGGACATTTTCTGCTTCAGCATCTGATGGAGATTTTTCTCTTCCCAAATTTTATATTAAGTAGCCTAAAGTCTCATTTTGGGTCAAATCAAACTGTTTCAGGTAGACTTAAAATGAAAGTTTTTTCTTTCTCCTGCCTCCAGCAAGACCAGAAAACGTCCCACTGGGGGTGGCCCCATTTCCTCCTGCCCTGATTTTCTGTGCCTTCCCAAACCCCACCCTTGGGCTGCTCTGGTGGGGGTCCCGTGCCAGCACCCTGCTCCCACAGAGGAGCTCTGGGGGACGTGGGTGTCCTCAGAGAACGTGTGTGTCCTGCAGGGAAGCCGTGGGGAGCTGCTGCTGTCGCTGTGCTACAATCCCTCAGCCAATTCCATCGTGGTGAACATCATCAAGGCGCGGAACCTCAAAGCCATGGACATTGGGGGCACCTCAGGTACGGCACCGGCTGGCCCCTATCCTGGGCAGCATTCCCTAGCTCCCCTCCGGGGCTGAGGGATCTCCTGTCCCACCAGATCCCTACGTGAAGGTGTGGCTGATGTACAAGGACAAGCGGGTGGAGAAGAAGAAGACGGTGGTGATGAAGAGGTGCCTGAACCCCGTCTTCAACGAGTCCTTCGCCTTCGACATCCCCACGGAGCGGCTGCGCGAGACCACCATCGTCATCACCGTCATGGACAAGGACAGGCTGAGCCGCAATGATGTCATTGGCAAGGTGGGTGACACGCCTGAGGGACACCCAGCTGGGAATCGGGGACAGCCAGGCCCAGGCTGCCAGCGCCCGGTGCCATCTCCAGTGTGAAGCGTGGTGCAAACCCCTCGTGCTGGGTGTCACGGCCACAGAGGGCTGGAGCTCTCCCAGAAAGGCAGGGATGGAGGGATGGGAGTATGGGGAGCCACACCAAGATGGATCCCACCCCCTGGGATTACTCCCAGAGACAGGAGAGGTGGAATTATCCATGAAATCACCCAGCTCATCGTTAGCGCAGCGATGACAAATGAGCGGCATAATCTCCATCCATGATCCCCAAATGCCGTGCTGAGGTCGGGAGAACTCAGCAGCTGGGATAAATCCATTAAATAAATCCCCAGATCAGCGCCGCAGGCTGCTGAGCAGGGGCAGAGGGGGCAGCGTCCCCAGTGTGGGCACATCCAAGAGCCCCATTCCAGGGATGGACAGGCAGTGGCCATGATATCCCACTCTCCGTTAAAACCCCGCCGTGGCCTGAGGCTCGCTAATCACTTTTGATCTCGTAATTAGGAGCGAGCTCTGCTCCATCCCGGCTCTCCGGTGATGATCCGCGGAGCCGGAGCGGTGGCACCGGCTCCCCGAGGTGGCAGCAGCAGCAGCGAGAGCTGGCACACGCGCTTTTCCGCGGCGCCATATGGAAAATTGAGAGATAAAAATAGCCCGGCTCTGTGCCGAGCCGGAAAAGCGGGGCTGGAGCAGTTTGGGGGTGAAGGCGTCAGAGCCGGGCAGCGGGATGGGGATGGAGAAGCCGTGGTGGCTCCAGGGATGCGTTTCCCGCAGATTTACCTGTCCTGGAAGAGCGGTCCCGGCGAGGTGAAGCACTGGAAGGACATGATCGCCCGCCCGCGGCAGGCGGTGGCACAGTGGCACCAGCTGAAGGCCTGAGCGCCCCCGGACCGCGGGCTCGGGGTCCCCCTTCCCAGCTCCCAGCCCCTTCCCGCGGCGCTCCCGGCCAGGGACCGGCGGGACAGCGGCCTGGCTCGCGGGAACCCTGCGGGAGGACGGGGACGGAGCCCCCCCGAGCCCCCGGGTTCGCCTCTCCCTGGGGTGCGGGGGATGCGGAGCCGCCCCCAACCCCGGCCGAGGGGGTGCCAGAAGCGATGTCCCCCCATCCCTATTCCCACCACCGGGCAGGACTTCTGCGAGTGCTTCCAGCCCCGCTCCCGGAGCCCCTCGGCCCCTCCCCGGCCTCGCCCCCTCCCATTTCAGGGGGTCAGGCTGCGGGTGCAAGAGGGACCCTCCTCCCTCCCCGTTCAGCTCCATAAAACCTCTCGGAGCCGCCAGCGGAGCCACGGCGCCCCCCTGCCCCGCCCCCTCCCGCCGCGCCCCCTCGAGTCTCCCGGGGCTGGCGGGGGACACCGAGGGGAGGGGACAGCCCCTTTTCCTGGGATCGGAAGCCATGACACAGTTCCTTATCCAAAGCGGGCTCCTTCGTGCACTGCCTTCAGCCGGGTTCGATGCTTTACCTCCGTCTTGGGTTTCGGCGGGAGCGGGGGGTCCCTCAGCCGCCCTGGGGACCCCGGTCCTGCCTTCGCCCCCAGCCCGGGATGGAAGGGGCTCCTCGGGGGAATGCGGAGCTCCACAGGGTCCCCTTCCAGCCGGGCTGATCCGGGCGCCGGGGCTGCTCCGGGAGCTCCGTGCCCACCCCTGGGGATAAAGGGTGGAGCGAGCGCTGTTGTCCCCATCGAGGGCAGGTGACATTCCCTGGGCTGGTGGCATTCCTTGGGACAGCCAGCCTGGCAGGATCAGTGCCAGCAGCAGCATCCCCACGGAGCCCTGGGATGCACACGCCAGACCCCTTCCCACCCCCTGGGACCCCCAAAAACAGGGACAGACCTACCTGGGAGCCCCACAGGGGTGACAAGGGGGTCGGTGGTGGCTCTCCGTGGCAGACGCCAGATCATCCTCAGTCTTCCTGCTCCCCCCGTGGCAACCTTGGCTCCCAGCAGCTCCCACAGCCCCAATTTAGACGATTTTGGACAATCTGGAGAGAAGTCATAATACTGCTATTACAGTAATAACAACGCTTTTAGGGACATTTGTATTTTTGTCATATTCTCTCTTTTTTTAACATAAAAGAAGAGACTTACATGCCTGGGGAAGAGGTGGCAGGGCCAGGGCTGTGCCAAGCCGGGTGCCCCCCACGGCCCCTCGGGCACCCCGCTTTTCCAGGCTGGATTCCTCGTCCGCGGTCGGGCTCCCCGGGGGTTTGTGTGTTCATTTTTAACTCTAGAGCTCGTAGCCGTGATCTTGTTCAGGTTCTCTCTTCTTCATGTGACGGTAACATCCAACTGGTGTGTCGATGTAAGACAAACAGGAAAAAAAAATTAAAAAAAAAAAACAAAAAAAACAAAAAAAAAAAAAAAAAGGAAAAAAAAGATAAAAAATCCATTAAAGAGCCCGGCCTGGCCCGGCTGAGGAGCGGCTGGAGTGGGGGGTGCCCAGCTGGCGATGCCAAGGATGGGGCACACAGGTCGAGGCGTCTCCTTTGAAGAATCCTATTTTTGGGGAGAGGGGCCCCTCGTTTTCAGGAGGCAGCCCCTGCTCTCAGTAATAAAGGACAGTCAGTAACTGCCAGCGTGAGTCATCTGTGGGATTGGGGAAAGGGAGGGGGTGGATCCTGGGCTGGGAATGGGGGCACCACACCTGGGTGAGCACCACAGTTCAGTTGGGTGGGCATCCCCTTGGCACTAAGCATCCCCCTCCCACAGTGTTATCCCCCCCCAGCCCTGAGCATTCCCACAGTGTTATCCCATCCATCACTGAGTATCCCACCCAGACTCTGGGATCCTGCTAGGATTGGGATCCCCATGGGGGCTTCAGAAACAACAGTGATCCCCGCAGCCTACTTGGAGCCAAGTGAGTTCCCATCCCATCCAGGTCTGAGCTGAGTTCCTTGGCACGGGACAGGGACTGGAATGTGGCTCCAAAGAGAAGGAAGAGGCAGGGAACCATATCCTGTGTCCTGGTGCCATGGAAAAGGCGCTGGTGGCTGTTAAATAATTCACGGAATGCTGGTCTTGAATAAATAAATGAAACTCCAAACGCAGGGATGGCAGGAGGGCCATCCGTGTCCTCCCTGCACATGATAAGATCCCTCTGGATCCACCTTTCAGGCCCCGGGTTGCAGAGTTGGAGGTGGCAGCAGGGGACATTTTCCCCTTGCCACCTGCACCCTGGTGGAGGGGAGGTGGCTGCTGCCTACCCATGCTCCACCTCCAGCTGAGCCAAACCTGGGAATTTTGGCATTCCCAAGCTGCCAACAGCATTGGTGCCACCAATCCTGGCTCTGCCTGGGCTTTTACACCAACGCCGGGCTCCTTTTATCCTCCCAAATCTTTGAAAGCGCAGCCATCCCGGCGCTCCTGTTGCACGGATCCGCAGCGATTGCCGATCCCGTTGCTTTGTGCTGGCAGGCGGCAGGAGCAGATGGAAATAGCAGCGTGATCCCAGCTGCGGAGAGGCCACAAACCGTCGCACGCGGGGCCGGGAGAGGAGGCAGGGATATATATAGGGACAGACGTATGGATGATGCACTGCCGGCAGCGGGGACTCGCCGGTGCCAGCGGCCCCAAAATACTCGAGCGGAGCCGGAATCTGTCAGATTCCCACTGACTGCGGCAGCTCCTGGTCCTGGTGTCACCACCATCGTCACCGGTGCCTGGATCCCGACCCAGCTCCTTGGGAAAAGCTTGAGAAAAGGCTGCAGAGAGGGAGGACCCCTCTATCCCAGGTGTCAGAGCTCCTGGATCTGATCCCAGCCACGGGGACAGGCTGGTGGCATCCAGAGCCACCTGCATCCCGATTCCTGCCGAATGGGTGGGCTGGCAGGGATCTGCATGGAGCTGGTGGCATCAGATCTTGACTACATCAGGGGCTTGGAATGCTGAGGGTCTCTGCCAGGGTCAGCACCCTCGGGATCATGGATAATTCCTTGCTAATTAGCAAGAGCGTCTTCCCAGATAAAGCAGCAGCACCCTGGATGGGTGGCATGAAGGGCTGGGAGACACCCAGAATTCCAGGAGCGTGTTTCTGGGATGTCGTCGGACCCTGGGATGCTCTGCCTTACAGTGATGGGCACCTGGGTGGGAAAAGGGATTGACAGCCTGCACCTATTGGCAAGACCTGATTCAAAGCTCCCGCTAAGCCCCAAATCCCTGAAATCACCCCGGAGGAGCTGGCACCGACAGCTCCTGCACATCCCGCAGCCGAGGAAGTTCCACGCGTCCAAAATAGCCGTGGCTCCTGCTGCGGAATAGGAAGTGGCGGGAAAAGCCGGCAGCATCGGCCTGCAGTGCCGGAGCGGATGTGGCAGGAGCTCTGGCTGCCTCCCAGCCCCAAACCCAAATCCGTGGCCATTAAAAGCGGATGTGTGGTTTGAAACCTCCAGCGAGCTGCAGACCTCGGATCCCCAAGCTTTCCACCACACAGGTTCAGCTCAGAGACGGACGGAGGGAATCAGGATTGCTTGGATGTCCAAAATAAGAGGAGCCGGTGGTTGCACACCAGGATATGTCACTTGGTTTTAGGGGATCCCAAATAAACCCTTCCCTGAGGCTGGTCCCCACCACTTTTCTCTCACAACAAATTCCTTGGATTTGTGCTTTTTATTGCACGCGTTTGGTCCAAGAGGCACTTGGAGAGAGGAAGAGGAAGGATAAGGTGTCAGCCCTGGATCTGGTGCCCGTTTTGGGACAGACAGTGCCAGGGATGAGCCTGCTCTTCCCACAGAGGCAAAACCCTGTCCAGGTTGGAGAGAGGCAGTGCTTTGATCCAGGTGGAATTTCCATCGGCTCCTTCCCAAACCTGATGGTCAGGAGGAGCCTGGTGGAAAATTCTCTGTCCCAGCCCAATTCCCGCAGTAGGATGGGGTTCTCAGGGTCTGTGCCTTTGTTCCCAAACCTCAGAGCTCTCTAGGATGATGGGATCCATGGAATGGATGCAACTAGTATTGTTTTTTCCTATCCTGCCCATTGGGATAGAAGTAAAGGATTTTCAGAGGTGGAGGAGTGGAAATGTCCTCGTTCTCGTGGGGTGGCAGTGTGGGATCACCCCTCAGGGAGGGGGCTGTATCCCAGTCCAAGGCACCCAGGAGGAGGCGGGATGCTCTCAGGTGGGATAACCATTGGGATCCGTGAGCCCTGCCAATCCAGGACACAACGGTGCCGTCCCAACGGGCTAAGGCTGATCCTCAGACTGTTGGTTTTTCTTTGTGGAGGCTGTGAACTTCCTCCTTTCCCGGCCCTAGATGGGAATTCCCTGGGAGTCAGGTGGAGGCTCTGCACCCCCTCAGGGGGACAGCGGCTCACGTTTCCTCAGGCGATCCCGTCAGGGCCGCAATTTCCCCCTCCCCATCCTCCGGCCCATCCTCGGGGGATACCGGGGCGGCCTCCGTGCCCTCCTCCTCCTCCTCCTCCTGGCGCTGCAGGCTCTGCAGCCGCTCCTGCCGCGCTTCCATGTATTCCTGCGCCCCGTCCCCCACCAGCTGCACTTCATCCCCGACACAGGGCGGCTGCCGGACGGGATTGTGGTCGTAGGACAGGAGGCGCAGGGAAGCGAGGCCGCTGAGGTCCGGGAAGCTGGCGATGCGGTTGCGATCCAGGTCGAGGACGCGGATGCGATCCATGCGCAGCAGCACGGGCGGGAACTCCTGGAAGCGGTTCCCGTAGAGCCAGAGCCCCCGCAGGCCGGCCATGCGGGGCAGCGCCGCGGGCAGCCGGCACAGCCGGTTGTCCCCCAGCTGCAGGCTGCGCAGCTCCGGCAGCTGCAGGAGGGCGCGGGGGAAGTGCGCCAAGAAGTTTCCCTCGATCCAGAGGCAGCGCAGGCTCTGGAGCTGGGCGAAGGAGGGCGGCAGCCCCTGCAGCCCGTTGCGGCCCAGGTACAGGTGCGCCAGGTGGGGCAGGTCGCACACGGCCTCGGGCACCTCCATCAGCTCGTTGCCGTCCAGGGCGAGGGTCCGCAGGTGCTGCAGCTCCGCCAGCTCGTCCGGGACCTCCCGCAGCCCCGCGTCGCTCAGGTAGAGCTTCCGCAGCCCCTGCTGAGCCCACAGCTCGGCCGGGACCTGCCGGCCCCGCACCTCCAGCCGCTGCTCGACGCCGTCGGGGCCCTCGGCGGCCGCCAGCCGNNNNACGGGGGGGGCGGGAGGGCGACGCCGTGGCCATGGCAACGAGCCGCGGCCAATGGGAGCCCGCGCCACCGGGGCACAGGCCCCGCCCCGCAGCTCGCGCCCATTTGGGCCACGCCCACCAATTCCATTCATGCCCCGCCCCGCCGTTCCCACGCCTACCCGGCCCCATTGCCGTCCCGCGTGTCCCGGCTCTGTCCCCAAACCAGGCAGGGCCCCCTCGCACCCCAGCATTCCCAGCCACTCTTCCAGCAGCCTGGCACCAGCGTCCTCACCCTGAACTCGGTGCAAGGCCCTAAATTGAGTGTGGGGTCCCTGGGCTGGGTGGGAATCCCTGACTGGCAGGAGGGGCTCCCTGAGCTGTGTGTGGATGCCTTGACTGGGTGGGGGTCCCTAAACTGGTGGGGAGCCCCTCTGTGATTCCTCACATCCCCTGGGACCCTGCCGGGAGCCACTCCCTGGGGCACAGATCCCATTCCCCATGGCCAGGGAAGATATGGACGAAGCCTCTCCAAGTGCCTCCCCGTGCCATGGCTGCCCACCATGCGGGGTCCTTCCTCCTCCTCATCCTCCTGCTTCCCACCACAGCCCTGCCCAGATTTTCCTGCCGCAAATCAGCTGTGTCATCCCAAAGCCGGCTCGGAAAGCTGGAAAGCCGGGCTCGTACAGCCCTCCAGCGGCAGCTAGCCAGGCGACACCCCCTGAGCACCCAAACCCCTCCTGCCAAGCTTTTGGGATGCAGGAAACCCCCAAAATGAGGGAGCAACCCCATGGCATCACGCAGGGTCTTTATTCCTCCTACGGGGATTTGGGAAAAGCCGAGGATGGGATTCCCAGGACGCAGCAGCACTTTTTGGGGGGTCACGTCAGGGGGTCATCGATGCGCCACAGGATGGTGGGGCGGTTGTTGGTGCTGAAGCCACTGGGACTCGGGATCTGGATGCCCTCCACAGATCTCGGGGCCCAGGTGATTGGAGGCTGTGCCCACCAGCCTGGAAAATCCAGGAGGGATTGGTGAGGGGAGTGCCCACTCCTCCTGGGGGCTGCAATCCCCCCACAAACTCACCTGGTGCTACGGGGGCCAGCGGCGAGAGCTTGTTCAGGAACTTGTTGTGGACAGTGCTGTATGCCAGTGGCTTCTGTGGGATGCAGCGGGTCGGGAACGTGCTTCCTTGGGAAAAGGGATGGGCACAGGGGACATGGCTGGGCTGCACCCACCTTCACGGCAATGACTCCCCTGGGTCCCACTCGGAGCTCCGGGGGGGCGAAGGGGGCAGGCTGGCCCATGGCAGGCTGGGGGTGTGGGGGGACACAGGGATGAGATCCTGCTCATTCCCATGCCCAGGCAGCTCCCAGGGCCGCCTCAGAGCCCACTGGGAGCACGGGGATAGAGTGTCCCCTGCCCTCGCCACCCCGTCCCTTTGCTTACAGTGCTGCCAGGGAAGGAATCCATCCGACCACCACCGACACCAAGCTGTGGGATAGGAAAAGTGTCCCCTGGGGTGCTGAGGGGCGGGGGCACAGGGGACACGGTGGGGATGGGGCTCACGGGCTGCTCTGGCAGGGTGAGGTCACTCCTCGGGGCGGTCCCGGTGCAGCCCGACAGCTCCGTTACCCTCGCTGGGACATCTGTGGGAAGCAGACGGAGCAGGGATGTCCCCCGTGTCCTCAGGCCTGGCATTATTACCTGGATGCACCTGTCCCACTGTGTCTGAGGGGGGCAGGGGGTCTCCAATACTCCCAAAACCTCCTGAGGTCTGACCTGGCACCAGGAACACTGACATCCCAAAATCCCTAGAGTGGGATGTGGCTCTGGGACCATCATTAATCCCAAAACCTTCCTGATGTTGGAGCTGGACCTGGAACCCCCAGGGCCTCAAACCCTCCTGCAGATGGAGGTTTCCCAGGAATCCTAACACCCCAAAATCCTCTTAAGGACTGAGCTTTCCCTGGGATAACCAAGACCCCAAAATCTCCTGGGAATAGAGCTTTCCCTGGGATCTCAACACCCCAAAACCCCTCCCACTAAGGCTGGAGCTTTCCCTGGGATTCCCAAGACCCCAAAACAATACCTGGCTTGGCAGGACTGGCACAGTGGCTCTGGGTGCCGTATTCCCCGGATGCTTTCGGGGCTTTCACCTCCCCGAAACGGAGGCGGGAAAAGGAGAAGCCGGTGGGATATGGACACTGCGGCTCATCCACATGCTCGGGCAACATCCTTTGGTAATCCGGGCGCCCGAAGACCTTGAAGTCCTCGGAGGTGGTGGACACGTCGGTGTCGTGGCTGTGGTGGGAACGGCTGTGACGGAGCGATCCCAAAACGTGCCCCCCAAACTCCTGGAGCGGGGACCTACCGCTCCACGTGCGGGGAGATCAGGGATCTGAGCGATGAGTAGTTGTTGACCACGTATCCCGAGCCGGTGTGGACGCCGAGGAGGGGCCGGATGCTCCCGTCACCGGGGGGCTCGATCCCCGAAACGCGCCCTTCCTTCAGCTTTTGGGGTGTCCCCGTGGGCCTCTTCCCGAAGGCCGCCTGGTAGGTGGTGACGTAGAAATCCCTGAGCTCGGAGGGGGGGCCCCTCACCATGGGGAACCCCGTCCCCAATCCCGAGGCGGGCGAGTCCTGCGGCAGGGACGGCATCCTGGCTCTGGGAATGGGCCCCTGGCGGCGGGAATGGCCCGAGGCACGGCGCTACGCCATGGCTGGAGGTGCACTGGAGGTGCGGGGCCTTCCCAGCAGGCCCGGAAGCTGGAATGTGCCCGTGGAACGCGACTCTGTCTCCTGGTAACCGCGACAACGGGGACCTCCCGGGTCGGACAACCTCCCTGGCTGTCCCTGGAGGGCACCGGGAATGTCCCGCTCCAGCCCCCGCCCCGGGGTGGGGTCACCTCCTGGGGGTCCTGGGAAAAGGGGAAGGTGGGAATTGGGAATGTCAGTGAGGTGGCATGTGGCAGATTGAGCTGGGAATGTCACCGAGGGCCCGACCCCGATGTCACAAAGCAGGAGAGGGGCAAGGCCAGCAGCCAAACAAGGCCGGTAGCCAGGGCTTTATTCAGCATTCCACAAGTGTCCAGAGGCTGCTGGGAGAGGAGGAAAACCATAGGGAAGGTGGAAACGCCAGTCCAGAGCCCCATGTCCCTGCGCTACTCCAGGGAACGGGGACAGAGGCGTCCCCTCCCTCAGCGCGGTGGCTCAAACAGATATTCCAGGTCCGGCTGCCGGAGCCTCTGCTCCCTGTTCCTGTTTTTGGCAAATTCCCTCAGCATGGCCATCACGTCGGTGTCGAATTCCGCCGGCGCGGGCTTGGCTTCTGAGGGGAAAAGAGGGAACCATCAGCTGAGCGCTGTCCCCAGGTGTCCCCAGGCGCCGTGCCCGTGTCCCAGGGCGTGGCCACACGTACCGGTGGCCCAGTAATAAATGTCCCAGTCGTTGCTGGGCTCGTTGATGAGGCGGTCGTAGCGGTTCAGCTGCTCCTCGCTCATGCGCGCCAGGTTTTCCTTGGCAAAGAGGCTGGAGAGGGATGGATCAGGATGGGCGGGAGATGAAGGAAGAGCTGGGGTCTAAGAACCGGCTCAATGGGATCCTGGAAAACACGGACCCCCCCAGCCTGCTCTCCCTCACCTCAGAGGGTGGGAAAACACCTGCGCAGCATTCCCAGAGAAGCTCTGGAATCTCCACCCCTGGAATCCCATTATCCAGCCTGGTCTGCTGGAAGGTGTCCCTGCCCATGGCAGGGGGTGAAACTGGATGACCCTTAAGTCCCTTCCATCCCAAACCATTCCAGGATTCCATGTGCTCGTTCACATGAGATATTGGGAAGGGATTCTTTCCTAGGAGGGTGCTGAGGTCCTGGAATGGATTTCCCAGAGGAGCTGTGGCTGCCCCATCCCTGGAAATGTCCAAGCCAGATCAGATAGGGCTTGGAGCAACCTGGGATAGGGAAAGGTTTCCTTAAGGTCCTTCCCCACCCAAATCATTCCAGAATTCCACAATTTTATGTCTCCAATCTCTCCTTCAATCCCAAAATCCAACCGGCCTTGCGCTCACATGTCCCAGGATTTACATACATCCTTCCCAAAGGATTTTGGCTCACTGAGCTCACCCAGCTCTACTCCAGCACTGGATCCTGAAACAGCAAGATCTTGGAGCAACTAATCCCACAGATTTTTGCACTACCTCAATAATCTCTTCCCTGTTACTGAAAGGACCTGGAATCCTCAGAGCCAAGCCCACCTGAGCAGGATGCAGTTTTCCAGCATCCCCCTTTTCCTGCTCTCGTACAGCAGCCGGGCTCTCTTGGTGTCCAGTGGCTCGTCCGGACGCTCCTGCCAGGGGGGCAGCGGGATCTCCAGCACGTCCTTCCCGGAATCCGTGGGGGAATCCCCCCGGTAGCCGCGCTGCTGCGGGATCAGCGGCCACACGAGATGCCGGCGCAGGAAGCAGAGCTGGAGGGAACAGGGAAAGCACAGGGATATCAGGCCTGGGACTGCCTGCACACAGGGACCTCCCCAAATCCTACTGGACACGATTCCCAACCCCAGCCCCCCCAAACCCTGCTGCCCAGAACCCATAAGTCCCCCAGGTCTCCATTTTCCCCAAAAAATCTCCTTTCGTCTGCTCAGACTCTCCACCTTTTTTTATCTCCTCTTTTCCTCCCATCCTGCCTCTCCCCCAAACTCACCCCTTTCCCCTCCTTCTCCTTCCCCCTCTCTCCCCGTTTTTCCCCCTTTCCCTCCCTTTCCCCCCGTTTTTCCCCTTTCCCACTTTCCCTTTCTTTTCCCCCCTTTCCCAACATTTTTTCCTTCTCCTTCCCCGTTTTACCTTTTCCCTGCCATTTTAACCTGCTTTTCCCACTCTCCCTCCTTCCTCTGCCCTTTTACCCCCTTCCCTCCCCTTCCCTTCCCTTCCCTTCCCTTCCCTTCCCTTTGCCCTCCCAGTTTTCCCCCCTTCCCCCCCCCAACCCTGGCCGCCGCCATCTTGCCGCGCGCCGCCCCGGTCACGCCCCCTCCCGGCTGTATGGGGCGGGGCGTGCCGGAAGTGGGCGTGGCCACGCCCGGAAGTGGAAAATTGGGAAGTTTGGGGGAATTTGGGGGGAAACAGGGAATTGGGGGGGAAGACAGGATATGGAAGGACGGGAGGATTTAGGGGGGACACGGGATTTGGAGGGAAATGGGATTTGGGGGGGGCACAGGGGTTTGGGGAGCAGAGGGGATTCAGGGGGACACCGGGATTTAGGGGGGACATGGGATTTGGGGGGACACAGGGATTTAGAGGGCAGAGGGGATTTGGGGGGCAGAGGGGATTTAGGGGGCAGAGGGGATTTAGGGGGCACAGGTATTTGGAGGGAAGAGGGCATTTAGAGGGACTGGGGTGAGGAAGTGGGATTCGGGGCACGCAGGGATTTGGGGGGACGCCCCCCGCGGGTCCCCAGGGCCTCACTGACCCCCCCATTCCCAGAGCACCTTCCGTGTCCTGGCTCCGCCCGGTCCCAGCCCGGGCTCCCGCTTTTCCCGCCTCTGGAAATATGTCCGAGGGAGTGGATCTGATTGACATCTACGCCGACGAGGAGTTCACCCAGGTGAGGGCCGGGATGGGGGTGCAGATCCCCCCCCTTTCCTTTGGGGAAGAGATCCCAGTGTCCTGCAGCTCATCCCGGTGGAAGATGCAACTGGTGTGGCTGGGGAAAGGGAAGCATCATTCCCGATCATTCCCAGATCTCAGTGGCTGCCACCTCCGGCTGCGATTAAAGGGTTTCCCTGTGGGTTGCGACACGTGGCTGGTCACGGAATGTTTGGGATTTAAGAGCTTAGCTGTGTCCTGCTTGGAAAAATGAGAAATCCCAGCTGGAAGAGGCACTTCCAGGGAATTACACATTGAGGGGATACCAGGAGCCAAATCCATGGGATCACCCAGGCTGGGAATCTGTGCAGGAGCTCGCTGTTCCTGTGCTGCTTGTCCCATCCCAGGAATATCTGGGATTCACAGGAGGAAATGATGAAGGAAGGGGGTTTTGGAGAAGCAGATTTTAGGGAGTTCATGGATATGGGAAAGCAAGTGCGAAGGCAGATGTTGGAAAATTCTAAACTGCCATGGAAAGCTTGTGGAGAGAAGTTGGCAAGAGGAAAAGTCATGGAAACTGGAAGCAAAGCACCCGGAGGAAGGAATCACCATGGAGAAAGGAATTCTTGTGAACTCCTGCGGTGATCAAGAGAAGCTTCTTCTGGTTATTGGGTGGGAATATCCCATGGACTCTCCTGGGAAGACCAAGTGGATGGAGGATTCTCAAAGCTGGAATGGTGATCCAGGCCAATGACTCTGGCATGTTCTTCCCTTTGGGATGTGTGGCAGGAGAACACCTGGAATTCATCCATGCCAGGATCAAAGTAGTGTGGGGGCGGAGGTGCTGTGGTGTCCCTGTGGCACTCCAGGGATGCCAGTGTAATTCCAAATCCCACTTTTCCACGTGGTGATTCCCACTAACAATGCCCGGCTTCATCCCTGTGCACCTCAACTCAGTGTGCATGGATGGGATGCAGGAGAATCCCTAAAATTTCCCAAGCTGAATCCCCTAAGTAGCAGAACTGAGGGATTCCTAGGGATTCCTCCTCTAGCCCCTCCTTCCTATTTTTGGTCTTGACTTTCTGAAACTTCCAGGCGGGAATCTTCCAGCCTTGGGCTGTGTCCAAAGGCTCCTGGTGGAGGTGGGAGCGTGGGAGTTGGATTAACCAAACACTTGAGCTTTTTTGGGAAGTGAACACAAAACTACAGCTCCCTTTTCAAATCATTCTTTTATCAGCTCCAGGGAAAGAGCTGGATGCAAAAGCTCAGGGAAGGGGGAAATGGTTGGATTTTTGGATTCCCAGGTTTCCACAATCCTTGGAAAGCTGTGTGCTGAGCATCCTTCTCTGTCCAGCTCCCAAGAGGATGTTTGCAATTCCCTGACCCTCAGACTGTCTCCAGCAGAAAACATTGTCCAAACTGCCTGGAATTGAAAATTTGGGAGCAGAACCTCTGGTTTTTATGGCACACCAGCTCCTGTGGGATGGATCCTCATGGAGTGATTTTGTGGGATGAAACACTCGGCACAATCTGAACAAGGAACTGGGATCCATAGTAAACACAGCACTTGCTGGACATTCCAAATGAAATATCACCTGGGACAGAGTGGGAATTGGGAGGCAGATCTAGGACACACTGGAATTCCCAGCTCTGAAGTTTCCTGAGCTTCCTCTGCCCAAGGGACAGATCCAATGTGTAGGAGCTCCTGCCCTAAAAAGGGCTGTTTTCCCAAAAATGAGGAAGTTTGGGGTGATGAGCATGGTTTGAGGGGGGTGTGCAATTCCCAAGTTGGATTTTTGGGACGCATGTGTTGCCAAGGAGTGATAGGCTCATCCTTGGAGGGCGTTTGGTTTTCCACCACTGAATTCTTGCCCTCCAAATTGGGAATTTCTTCCTGGTGGCAGCAACAGGCTCTTGTCCTGTTGTGTGGGATCCAAGTGGGCTGGTCCTTGGAATGTGCTGGAGCTCACTGGGGGTTTAGATGAGATATTGGGAAGAATTTCTTCCCTGTGAGGATGGTGAGGCCCTGGAATAGATTTCCAGGGAAACTGTGGCTGCTCCTTCCCTGGAAGTGTTCCAGGTCAGGTTGGACAGGGCTTGGAGCAACCTGGGATAGTGGAAGGTGTGCCATGGCAGGGGATGGGATGGGATGATCCTTAAGGTCCTTATTCCAACCCCAACCATTCCATGATTCCATGAAATCAGAGCCCATCATCCTGTTTTTTGGGATTGCCCAGGCAAGGGGTGGCTGTAATTCCCAACTGTGCCTAGACCCAAACCAAGTGATTTGGGCCTTAAACCTTTGGACTCGGCTTGGAAATTCCACTTGGGAATTGGGACAGCAGGTTTGGAAACAGCAAAGAAGGCTTCCCAAGCCAGGATCTCATGACGTTTTCCCAGCAGGACCCGGAGTTCAGTAATGCTGACCAGATGGATCTCTACGACGACGTGTTAGCAGCCAGCTCCCAGCCCCAGGAAAAGCGTTCCAGCAGCTCGGAAGCGCCTCCGGAGATCCGTCAGGAGCCGTCTCCCAAGCCCAACAGCAAACCCCCAGCCATCCTGTACACCTACAGCGGGCTCCGGAACAAGAGGGCCGCCGTCTACGTCGGGAGCTTCTCCTGGGTGAGTTCATCTTCCTGGGAAATTCAGGATTCCTGGGGAACCTCTGAGGGGCTGCTGGGCTCTCTAGGGGAGTGGCAGGGATTTTGAGGGGCCTGCTCCTCCTCAATCCTGAGCAATTGTCCTGAGCTTTATTGTGAACTGGGATTGGCTTTGTGATCCTCAGGGGAAAGGGATTTGTATCCCTGAGGAGCTTCTGGGCTTTGAGGTGGCGCTCCTGAGTTGCCTTCTCCTGTTCAGGGATGCAGGAACAGTTTTGGGAGGGCTTGTCCAGAGAACTTGTCACTGTTACCCATTCCCAAGGCTTGTTCCGGATGACTTTAAGCTCCCCGACGAAGTCTGGGGGTGACATTCCTCAGGTGGGTGGGGGTACACTGGGGACAGACGTGGATACCAGCCTGTTCCCTGTGCCCTCAGTGGACGACTGACCAGCAGCTGATCCAGGCCATCCGCTCCATTGGAGTCTACGACGTGGTGGAGCTGAAATTCGCGGAGAACCGAGCCAATGGCCAATCCAAGGGGTGAGAGCCAATGGAATTTCGGGTGGGAATGATGGGAGCCAGGCCCTCATTGCCACATCCATTGTTTTGTGGAGGGTGAGGGAGCAGCTGGCACTTTCCCTGCGTGGGACAGGGAATTCATGGAGCATCCCAAAGAGCATGGAAAAGCGGGGAGGGGGTGTGGAACAGTGGGATGGGATCAGGAGGAAGGTCTGGGGGAGGTCTCTGCAGCGGGTTCAGGGCTCAACCTCCCTCTCTCCCGCGCAGGTACGCGGAGGTGGTGGTCGCCTCCGAGAACTCAGTCCATAAACTCCTGGAGCTGCTTCCCGGAAAGATCCTGAACGGAGACAAGGTGGAGGTGAGGCTGGCGACCCGGCAGAACCTGTCGCAGTTCGAGGCTCAGGCTCGCAAACGTGAGTGCGGCGCCGGTGTGAGGCGGGCGGGGGGTTCCATCTCACACACATCCCAAATCCCCCCCAGATCAGCTGCCAGGCCCAGCCCAGCGAGCCCTCGGGATGGGGGGAAACCCTGCCAGGAGCGTCTGGGGGTTGTTTTTCCCATTCCTGAGCCGGATTAGCTCCTGACCCGAGTCTTTATGATCCCCTTTTAGGTGCTCCCACACTGCGAAGATCCCTCGTAGCCTCCTCCTCCTCCTCTCCAAACTGAATGGGCTTAAGCTCTTCAGGCTCTCAGCATAGCTAAGACCCTCCATATCTATTAGTAGCTCCTCTCTGGATCTGCTCCAGAATTTTTCCATCCCTGCGGAGGTAAGGTGCCCAACACTGGAGGAATATTCCAGCTGGGGCCTGGCCGTGGGCATCCCTCAATGGCAATAGGTGGTCCTGGCCTCACTCCGCAGCGATGCGACGGGATCCGCAGGGATTGTCCCGGCAGGAGCGTGTCCGAGGAGGTCTTGGCCAGCTCTGGTCGTTGTAGATCCCTTGGCATGTTTTGTGCAAGGAAAAGTCTCCCTTCCCAGCAGAGTTGCTTCGCTCCCTTCCTTTGGCTCAGGTGCCCGAGGGGATCGGCTGCTTGGTGCTTAGGCTGTGTCCCGACTTGCCCTGCAGTTTTGGTGGAGCAGGGAGTGTTCCCTGGGCTGAGTTCCGGCTGCCCGCAGGGCACAGCGGAGCTCCCGTGCACCCTTTTTGGCACCCTGGGAGCCGTGGCTCCTGTCACACCCCTTCTGTCTCATCCTCGGTACCTCTTTGGATAGAGCAAGGCTTCTTGACCCTCTTGGAATGCTGAGTTTTCCTTCCTCTAGCAGCAGCTCCATTGCTGTCAGCACTTGGGTTCTGTCCCCACGTGTTCCTCCACGCTTGGGCCTCTCCAAAACCATGTGTGAATCTCAGGCTCTCCGGGTCTTTGGATCTTTGGGGATCTCTCACCATTCCTTGTGGCTTTTGGCTCCTGTCCCTCTGACCTGCCTGTCCCCAGGGCACTGTGCGGGGTCTTGCTGGAAAGCTGGGCCCCTCTTGGAAAAACACATGGAAGCAGAGGCTATGTGTGGCTGGCTGGATCTCTCTCTGGGCACCTCCAGCCCTCCAGGGGTGGGAGGAAGAGGAGGAGCAGGAGGTCTTGGAGACCCAGACACCCTCCAGCTGCACCTCACAGCTCTTTCCCCGTGCCACTTCCAGGTGTGCCGCCGCGGGCTCACTCCCGGGATTCCATGGATGCAGTGGATGGCCGGGCGACGCCGACAGAGAACGCGCTGCCCCCCGCCCGCATGGAGAAGCCCCCCTCGGTCCTGCCCTTCTTCAGCCGCCCCCCCGCGCTGCCCCTCATGGGGCTACCCCCGCCTCCCATGCCCCCTCCGCCTCCCCTCTCCTCCGCTTTCGGAGTCCCTCCGCCTCCTCCTGGAATTCCCTACCAGCACCTGCTGCCGCCGCCGCCCCGGCTGCCCCCGCCCCTGGCCGTGCCCCCGCCAGGGGCTGTGCCCCCCGCCCTGCACCTCAATCCCGCCTTCTTCCCGCCGCCCACCGCCGCCCTGGGACCCCCTCCGGATACCTACGGCAAGGCCATGGCTCCATACAACCACAGCAGGTGAGCCGGGCGGGAATGGGCTTGGGATGCCCGGGGAGGATCCCGCTGAACCCCTGTTCCCGCCGTGCCGACAGCCGGGAGCTGGGCCCGCCGATCCCGGCCGTGAGCGAAGGCGAGTTTGAGGAGATCATGAACCGCAACCGCGCCATCTCCAGCAGCGCCATTTCCAAGGCGGTGTCCGGCGCCAGCGCAGGTACTTCTCGTGTCCCTCGTGTCCCCCGTCCCGGGATGGATTCCCACTCCTGACCCCCTGCTCCGCTCCCCCAGGGGATTACAGCAACGCCATCGAGACGCTGCTCACGGCCATCGCTGTCATCAAGCAGTCGCGCGTGGCCGGCGACGAGCGGTGCCGCGTCCTCCTCTCTTCCCTCAAGGATTGCCTGCATGGAATTGAGGCCAAATCCTACAGCAGCAGCTCCAGCAGCAGCTCCAGGTATCCCCCTGGATCCAGAGAAGGGGATCCGCCCTGCAGGTGAGCGACTGAAAAATCACCCTTTGGGTTCTGTCTCCTCTTTCTCCAAAGGAAAAGACACCGATCCCGGGAGCGCTCTCCCAGCCGGTCCCGCGAGAGCAGCCGGCGGCACCGGGATCTGCTCCACAGCGACGATCGGCACGAGGATTATTTCCCGGAGCGGAGCCGGGAGCACGAGCGGCATCGGGACAGGGACAGAGACAGGGACCGGCACCACTGAGACAGGTGGGAGGCTCGGGAATCCCCTGGAAGCGTGAGGGATGAGGGAAGGGCACTCCCACCATTCCTCTCCTCTCTCCCGACAGGAATTTGGCAGGAAGTGGTTTTTAATGGACTCTATCTCCTCACCTCGACCAGGATGCCGTGCCCGAGGCTGCTCCGCCCCATCCCGGTCCCTTCCTGGCCACCACAGCCCCCTCCGGGCGGGACCCCCGCCCGCACCTCGTGGCCTTGGGAATCCCCCCCACCACTGCTGCTGCTTCCTGGGGCCATCCCGCTCCGCTCCGTGGATATTCGGACCCAAAGAGAAATGGTGCTTTTATCCCATGGAGGGAGGTTTGTGAGTCCTTCCCAGTCCGGGGGGGAAGCGGAGGAGACGGAGCCCTCCCTGTGCAGCCTGGGGGCTTGGAGATGCACAGCTCCCGATCCTGGGATCAGGAGCCGCGTGCCATCCTCTGCATTGCCTGGGGACACTCGCGTCCCCATCGCCCTGGTGGGACACTGTGCCACACTCCTCCTTTGCCCCTTCACCCTCCAGGAGCTGGGAAAAAGGGGCTGGAGCTGGGTTGGGGGTCATCCTCTCTACCCTGACATTCCCCACAGCAGCATTCCCACCCAAACGGCAGCTCCGGCCTCTCCCGCAGAGCCTTCCTTGTTTTAGAGGAAGCGGAAGAGGCAGGGCAGGCTGTGACCCCCTTGTGTCCCCTCAGAATCCCAAGAAGGAGAGGGAGGGAGGGAGAGCCCAGGAGGGTCAGTATGAGCCGGGACACACTGGGTGACTTTCAGGGCTGGAATCACACTCAAGTGGGAAAACCCAGGCCCTGGAAGTCTTTTTAAGTTGAAATAACCCAAATTCAGGAAAAACCACCCCGATTTTCCCAAGCCCCACGAGGTGGGAGCACTCGGCGGGAGAGCTCCGGGTTTTTTTTTTACTTACCGCCACAGATTTTTAGTTTCTTTCCAAATAGTGGAGGGGGGAAAAGATTCCCCCATAAATTGCAGAGCAAATCCCTGGAAGCCCCGGCGAGGCGCCGCCCCTCCTGCTCGCAGTGATTAGATTTGTCTTTGGATAGGTTGGAATTGTGTAATAAACTCAGATGACGTTGTCAGTCTTTTACACAGCGCTCCTGTTGCCTTCCTACGGTGGGATTTGGGATAATGAGGGAATGGGAGGGATTTGGGGAGGTCTGTGCACCCCTTGTCCCTCACCCTCTTCCTCCTCCAATGGGCTCCTGTGCTTCCCAAACTGGCTCTGAGGTGCTGGAAGCACCTGAGCATTCCCAGGGGGACCCACATTCCTGGGCACCAAGTAAAAATAAATATTTATTGGAAAATAGTGAATTATTCTGGAAGATCATGGAAACTAAAAAGAGGATTCTTCATACCTTGAGCTGGCTCAAGCTCTGAGGAGTCCGAGTGGATTGGAGAGTGGGAAAGGTGGGAGGGATATGCCAGGGGGCAGTGAGTGAAGTGGGAAAAGGGAGGGATGAATCCCTGTGGCAGCAGGTCCCTGGTGAAGTGGGAAGCAGGAAAAATCAGAGGGATGTGTCCACATAGAAGCAACAAAGACGGGAGGGATGTGTCCAGGTGGCACCAGGTGAAATGGGCAGTGGGAAAGGTGAGATCCTCCCCCTTCCCGGGGCTGGGGAGTGGAGCCGGCACGGGTGATGCTTCCCTGTGTCCCTGGGCCGTGTCCTCAGTAGGGATCCGCGCTGTGGAAAAGGACAGAGACGGGGATGTGTGGGTGCCAAACCAACCTGGCAGCTCCCGCGCCAGCTCCCTCAGTTCCTGGGATGCAGCACCTGGAGAAGGAGAGCAGCGCCAGGAAGCCCAGAAGCAGCTCCAGGCCGTAGAAGAGGAGCAGGATGGCGCTCAGGAACGCTTCCAGGCGCAGGGAATATGTCTGGAGCAGCAGGTAGTACACGGCCAGCACAGCTGCCGGCACCGTAAGTGCCAGGCTGAGGGACAGCGGCACCTTCCGCTGGCACAGGTTCCCCTTGGAGCCTGTGGGACACAGAGCTGGGATCAGATCATGGAAATCATAGGAGGGTTTTGAATGGGGAATTAAATGTCCGGTTCCCGTGGGCAGGGACACCTTCCTCTAGCCCAGGCTGCTGCATGCCCTGCCCAACCTGAACATCCAGGGATGGTCTTCGGGGTGTCCCAGGACTCTGCACTCCCTGTGGAGCCTCTGGCATTCAGGGCCACTCACCGAAGAAGATGCGTGTGGCCTCAATGCCGAGGTACAGGAGGAGCAGAACCACATCCAGCACCAAGTTGGAGACGGGATAGGGCAGGAGCAGCACTGCAGGAAGAGCACCGCCCTCAGCACCACATTCCTGCCCGTCCCGGCGGGATCGGGAAGAGTGCTGGAGCGAAGGACTCACCTTTGTACACGAACACGAACGCTTCCAGGAGAAAATATGTGGCGCAGTACCAGCCGTTGAGGAAGAGCAGGACCTGCAGCGGAGCCGAGGAGCGATGGTGGCGGCCTGAGGGGACATGGGGCGGCCATGAGGGGGGAGCACGGGGCGGCCGTGGCAGCGCGGCCCCCGGAGCCCTGCAGCGCCTTGGCCGTCCCCCTGCCTCCTTCCCAGCGCCGCTCCCAGCCCAGGTTCGTCCCGGTACCGCCCGTACCCTCCGGGATCCCCCGTTTCCCCCCCGGTCCCGCTCCCACCCCTGGGCGCCATCTTCCATCTCCATGGGAACCGCCGCCGCCGCGCTCGCCCGCACGGGGGCGCCGAGGGCGAGGGCGCGGAGCGTGAGGGCGGAGCCGCTCTATCTCCCGCCTCTCTCGGTGGTTTGGCCGCGCGCGCGCTGCCGCTCTACCCGCACCTCTCTATGGCTGGAGGACCGATGGCTGCCGCGCGGGTTCGAGTCCCCCCTCCTTCCTAACCCCGCCCCCTCGAATCCATTGGGAGCAGAATCCCACACCGGAACCGGGAACGTCCCCGTCTTGCGGCTGCAAGCGCAGCACCGAGCTGGGTTACAGTGTAAGGAGTGCAGCCGTGACAGCGGGTGGGCACAAACACCCGGCAGCCTCTGGAAAACACATCGGATTTATTCCTCTAGGGTTTCCAAAAACATTCCAGTCCCAACCGAGGCCGCGGCCCTGAAACGCAGGGACACCCCACGAGCCTCCCGATGACTCCCAAAATCCCAAGGGCTGGTCCCCAGAGAAAGGATGAGCCGGAACCGACCCCGACAGAGCCGGTGGAGTGCAAGGAGACTCCCGGGGATCCATCAGCCACGGAAGTGGGCAAATTCCTTGCGGAGCCAGAGTGAATCCTGGTAGAAGAGGGGGTCTCCCAGGTGCACAGCTGTCCGCTTGTAGAAGTAGCAGTAAAGCACGGCCGCTGCAGGGAATTTCGGGATGAGAGAGGGCCCCCAGCACCCCCAAAGGATGTGGGATCCCACCCTGATCCTTGGAGTCCTTACCCAGCCTCTGGAAAACGAACAGGGTCTGAAGGCCTTCAGTCCAGATGAAGCGGCTGGAGTCACGCCAGCGCAGGTTCTGAGGGGGTTGGAAAACTGGGAATAAACCCTGGAGCAGCTTTGTTGAGCCCTCCCAGACCCCCCACCCCATTCCAAAGGTTCTGAGCAGGATGGAGGGACATCAAGCCAGGAGTTACACCTGCAAAGTTTGGGAAGCTCCCTACCCCAAAGATTAAGCAGCTCAGGGGATTTAGGCATTGAGCCCAGACCAATTCCGGCTTCAGACTGCAGATCCCTGCAAATCCCTGCAAATCCCCTTCCTGGACGGCGTGGGCAGCACCAGAGCAGCTGCTATGGCTCCTGACCCCCCAAAACATTCCCTGTGTTCCGGGGCAGCAGGATGGAGGGAACTTCAGGAGGTGTCCAGGGGATGGGAACTGCTCCATTGGGAAGGAGCTAGGAAGGAGTTTATTCAGGAAAGAAAAGGGGAAGGTGCTGTTGGGACAGATCCAGGATCCTGCACAGCCCTTGGAGCTCTGGGAAGGGAGGGGACAGCCCCCAGGTATAGGGATTAATCCCAGAAAAACCAGGAGCTGCTAGCTTTCCCTGGGGAAAGAGGATTTTCTGATGGGTCACGGCCCTTAGGGAACGAGCTGGGGTTGGGCAGGACCCTTCCAGGCTGATGCCACCCACAGGGTCATGGAATGGGACATCCTCCATGGGACACCTTCCAGGGGGAGACCACGAGAAAGCACTGTGGGAAGCTGGGGGGTCACGGAAAAACCCCTTGGGAGAATCCAGCAGCTGTGCCCACGGCATCCTACCATAATCCAGACGTGGAAGGAGATGCTGAGCGCCAGGTAGGCTGCGGAGAGCAGGATGGTTCCCTTGAATTTATGGAAGAGGAGGTTGACCAAGCCCGCCTGGAAAACGTAGGTGTTGAAGAACATGAGGAAGACGATGATGACGTTGAAGACGATGGCGATGTCCTGGATGCTGCCGGGAGAACAGAGGGACTGTGGGCTCCAGGCTGTCCTGGCTGCGCCGCCCCGCCTCGCCCGTACTCACATGAAGAGGACGAGCTGCACGGCCGGAGCCGTGCGCAGCAGCTCCGAGAAGGAATTCACAAAGAGGTCGTAGGAAAGCAGCAGGAACTGCAGGAACAGCACCAGGCTGTAGTTGCTGGGCTGGAGCATCCTCCTTCCTGGGGCTTGGAGCACTCAGCCCCAGCATTCCCAACGGATCATGGCGCTGGGGGGGCTCAGCAGGGCCTCTCCCGACATCCCAAACCTGGAGGAGGAACACAGGGGTTGGGATGGATCCCAGAAACCAGGAAAACCCAGTGAGACGCCCTCTCTCTCCTCCGGTGTCTTCCTTTCCCCTGAAATCCACCCCAATCCCCGTGTGAGGAAATCCAGGGATGAGTGAGACGTGCAGTCCCAAGAAGCAGTGTCCAAGCAGGTTATTCCTGGCTGTTGCCAGCTCCATGGGCAGTTCTGAGCAGGTTTGGGCATGTCCCACTCTGGGCACAGGGAGAGAGGAGTGAGGAGAGACAGACGGGAATTTTTGGACACCGGAGCAGGTACAGCCCTCGTGGGACACACCACATATCTCACGGGAGCAGCCCCCTCAGGGATCATCCTGGCTGGAGAAGGACGGAGGGGACAGGGATCCTGGCAGGAAAAGGGCTGTGCTGGGGCTGAGTTCCCTGAGGGGGCGACATGGTGACAGACGGGGCAAAGGGGCTGGAAAAGGACGGAAAGCGGCTGGAAATACAGGGGAAGAAAGGCTGGACATGGGAGCGGGAAACTGACGGACATGAGAGGGGAAAGAGCTGGACACGGGGATGAAGAGATCCCTCTCTGCCCCTCCAGATCCCGCGTCACTCCGCCCCTTCTCACAGCCACCACCGCGGAGCCCCCGGGCCCCCTCTCGCCGCCCTCTCCCCCTGTCCCTGGCCGCCTCCCCGCTCCGGGGTCCGCCACCCTGATACGCCCAAGCCCCCCTGGGTGCCGGAGGTGCCGGTCCCGGGGGTCCCGCTGGGTCCCCGCCGTGCCCCCGCCCCGGGCGCTCACCCGCCGCCGCCATCTTGGTCCCCATGGAAACGGCCGCCAGAGCCGGAAGTGAAGGCGGAAGTGGAGGCTGGAGGACCCGCGGGGCCGCTCTGGCCACAGCTCCCCTTGGTGGCAGCACATTGGGGTGGGCGGGAAAACCATAGAGATGAGCAGGCAGAGCGACGCTCGCCAAGATGGCGGCGCCCAGTGACGAGGAGGGGGCGGTGGGGCCCAGGTACAGCCCCGGGGTTGGGAGAGCCGGTGGGCGGCTCCGGGGTTGGGAGGGGCCGAGGGACCTCGTGGTGTGGGTTTGGGGTGGTGTCCGGGCAGGGCGTTTTGTTCCAGGTCCGGGGGAGCCTCAGGTTTGGGAGGGTTGTGGAGTCACGTGTTCCCAGATTTCGGGGCGCCATGGCACCGAGTACCCCAGATTTGGGAGATCCGTGAGTCTCTGTGTCCCGGATTTTGGGGAACGATAAGGCCGCGTGTCTCCACCCGTTTCCTGTCTCTGTGTCCCGTGAGGCAGCTGATGCGAGGGTGTCGGGACATCCCCCGTCCCCGGAGGGGACAGAAATACCCATTTCTGGGGGCGCATGCAAATCACATGCAAATGAGAGCGATCGGGTTCCTGCCAGGGGGACCCTGACAGCTGACACCGAGAGCCCCTCGCTGCAATTCCCTGGAGTGCTGTGCCCGGGAATTCTGCTCTGCATTTCCTGTTCCATCCCTGGCCTCCTTCCCAGTGCAGGGCACAGCTGGACTCTGGTCACCCCCTCGGGGTTCCCAGTTCCCCTTTCCGTGGTTCCTCCTGGCAATGTCGGAGACCCCCAAAGGCGCCTCAGTCATCCCCAGGTGCCGCCATCCTGGATCCATCCCTGCCACCATTCCCAGGCCGGGAAGCAGCTGAGCCACCACCGGTGGCTGGGAAGCAGCTCCATCCCTGTCACCTTGCCCAGGCTGGGAAGCAGCTGCCCCCCCACGCCCTCTGGGGCTCCCAGTTCCCCTTTCCGTGGCTCCTCCCTGGGACCGCATCCGGAGCCTGAGCCGGCTCCTCGCTCGCCCGCAGGTGCCACCACCGCTCCATGGCCATGCTGGACGTGCCCTTCCTGCCCTTCTGTGCCTTCCTGGGAACGCTGGGATTGCTCTGCGTGGCCATGGTGGGCACCTGGTGCCAGCACTGGCGCGGGGGCTTTTCCCTGGACGGCAGCTCCCGGACGTTCAACTGGCACCCGGTGCTGATGGTGACGGGATTGGTGGTGCTCTACGGCGCAGGTGAGCAAAGGGAGCGCGGGCATCCCGGCACGGCTCCTTCCTGACGTTTTTTCCCCCTCACAGCTGCCCTGGTTTACCGTATTCCCAACACTTGGAGCGGCCCCAAGCTTCCCTGGAAGGTGCTGCACGGCAGCTTGGCTTTGGGAGCGTTCGTCCTGACCGTGCTGGGGCTGGCGGCCGTGTTCTGCTTCCATAATTCCCAAGGGACGCCCAACATGTACTCGCTGCATAGCTGGATGGGGCTGGCAACTGTCCTGCTCTTCTCCTGCCAGGTGGGAATCCCTGCTGCATCCCCCAATCCCTCCGGCATCCCGAGTTTTCCACACTCACCTTCTCTTCCCACAGTGGGCGGCGGGTTTTGGAGCGTTCCTGCTTCCCTGGGCTCCCACCTGGCTCCGGGCACTCTACAAGCCCATCCATGTTTTCTTCGGCTCCACCATCCTCATGCTGTCCGTGGCTTCCTGCGTGTCAGGAATCAACGAGAAGCTTTTCTTCAGCCTGTGAGAGTCAGGGGCGGGGGGGTGGGCTTGGGAAGATCTCACAGGGATAGGGGGGGCTCAGGATGTGGCTTTGGGCTGGGTTTGGGAGTGACCAAAGAGCAAAGGGAACTGAGCACTTCCTCAGGTGTGTGGCTCCCTGCACACTTCCCTGCAAGGTTTGGGGTGGGGTGGGGGGGGTGTTCAGGATGATCCTGATCATTCCCAGCCTCTCTTCTCCGCTCCAGGAAGAACGGGACCATGGAGTACAAGCTCCTGCCGGCTGAGGCCGTGTTTGCCAACACCCTGGGGCTCCTCATCCTCATTTTTGGAGTGCTGGTGGTGGCTGCCCTGGCCAGGCCCAGCTGGAAGCGCCCGGATTCCGACTCCCTGGACTCCCGCCAGGTACGGGATGCGCTGGGTGGATTTGGGAAGCTGCCCTCAGCACAGTCCCAAGGTGGGGAAGGACTGAGGGATCCCGACTCATCCCTGTGTCCCACAGCCCCTGCTCTCTGCTGAGCGCTGATCCCAGGGATCTCCCAGCACTCCCAAGCTGCATCCTTGTGCCTCCACGTGCCAGCTCCTGCCTGGATCCCGGGCCGTGCCAAACCCCAGCGCTTGCCGGTGCCATCCCTCAACGCCGCAGCTGGAGCTGCCGGAGCCTCGCTGGGACAAAGAGGAGCGTCCGGATCACTCCCGCTCCAGAGGATCCGGCTCAGGGTGGAGCCACTCAGGGACCTCATGGACATGGAATAAAATATTGGCTTTGCAGGGCTCCGGCACTCAAATCCCTGGGGACAAGGGAGGGCCTGGGAGCTGGGGTGGGAGAGGTGGGAGCTTGGGAGTAGGTCCTGGCCAAGCCAAGCTGTCCCTTCCAAGGGCTTGTCCTTGCTGGCTCCCTGGAGACATGGGACAGCTCCCCGTGGTCACCCCACGGGATTTGGGATCATGCTCTGCCCTGTCCCCACTTCTCCTTTGCCCCTTTCCCAGAATCGCCCCCAGACCCCGTGCCCAGAGCCATGTGAGCTCTGTGGTTTCCCCTCCACACCCTGGGTTTCCTTCCTCCCCCAGTCACAGGATCCCTGTTCCCATCTCCCTTCCCAGCCTGGAGCAAAGGGGGGCACCCCCACACCCCCAAATTCCACCATCCTCCCCCTCCAAGCTAGCATGGGGGACACAGAGGGTTACTGGGGGCCACATCCTAACCTTTATTGAGAAACATCCTTGAAGGAACACATGGGGTTTTTGGGATACACCTCCCTCTCACACGGGGAACACAAGGGCTTATTGGGATAACCGTTTCTATCACTACAAGGGGACAGGAATTTTTAGGGATACACATCCCTGTCATTACTGGGAGGTGCCCAGGGGGTCCCGCAGCCCTTCCAGCACCGCTCCCAGCACTGCTGCCACTGCCACAGCCCCGGCATCGGGCTGCTCCAGCCGGGATGAGCGGATGTAGCTGGCTCTGCCTGCCCCAGCCTCCATGTGCCTGGTGGCCTCCGCCGCCGCCTCCGCGCTCTGCCAGGGAAAACAGGGTGTTTTCCAGGATAATGGCAGGGATTCCCATCCAATTTCCCCACTATCTCAGCTCCCAGCTCTCCACACCTGGACAGCTGCTGCCAGCACTTGGAGCGGGTCAGCACCGGGACTGCGCAGGGAATGCAGAGCCTGTGCGGCTGCAAACAGCGAATCCAGCTGCAAAGAGTGGGAATTAGTCTGGGAGCCAGGGCTGAGGCCAGCTGGGAACTCCCTGGCATCCTCTTGGAAGCCTTCACGCCTCCTGGGCTCTCCCAGCACTCACCATTGTCCGGTCTCCTGGAGCAGCTCCTCCGTACCTGTGTGGGATGCAGGGAAATTCAGGGGGGACTGGGATTCCCAGGGGGCACTGGGATCCCACAGCCCCCGGCACTGACCTCTGCATGGCCTCAATCCCGGCGTCCATGGCGTCAGCCCACGCCGAGGAATCGCTGCGGCCACGCAGGCTCTGGCCAGCCGCCGTCAGGAAGAGCCCGTAGAGCTTTGGGAATATCATCAATCGTATCCTGGAAACACGGCCAGGTGTGTTCTCCCGTTCCCATTTCCATTCCCATTCCCACTCACCACTCCAGAGGAGCCTCCCATATGCTCCAGCACCACATCAGC
This sequence comes from Onychostruthus taczanowskii, assembly GCF_017590055.1. NCBI lineage: Eukaryota > Metazoa > Chordata > Aves > Passeriformes > Passeridae > Onychostruthus > Onychostruthus taczanowskii. The sequence continues at coordinate 195,864 of NW_024496638.1, forward strand.
CAGGGAGGAGAGCAGCTGGGCTGGAGCAGCCGGAGGTGGCCGGGAGCGCATCCATTCCCGGATGGCTGTGGGAATGGAAGGGATAACAGGATGGGGGGTGGTCCTGCAGTCCCCTGTCCCTCGTGGGGACAAGCAGGGACAGCCCTCAATTCCATAGAGAAGCTGCCACTGGATGCAGAGACATTCCAGGATACAAGAAGGGACACCCCAGGTTTCCTTAGTCCCAAGAAGGGATGTCCTGGGGAAGTTCCCGCTCCTGGGAGGTGCCATTGGGGTAGCATTCCCCACAATTCCCTGGATAACGACCCCCACACCCACCTTGGGCTGCCTGGGAGTGGGTGTGGCCGCAGTCCCCGTCACCTGCTCCCCGATCCAGCTCGTTGAGCTTTTCCTTCATATCCAGCAAGGTGCTGCACACCCGCTGCAGGACCCGCTCCACCCGTGCCGTGCTGAGCCCTGCGGAGAGGAGATGCATCCCTGCACATTCCCGAGGGAAACTAAGGCACAGAGCGGTGTGACAAGGGACGGGAGCCCTGTACCAATTCCAGTCTCATCCTGTGGCTTCCTGGGTGCCTCTGTGGGTGCTGGCACCTCCTCCCTCCGGGTGGTCGCCGGTCCCGCGAGAATGTTGGGCCACGCCACGGCCATGGTCTTGGTATCTGGAAAAGCCAGAGACATGTGGTGGCTCAGGATCTCATTGGATCCTCACTGGCACACCCAGCAGCCAGGAATTCCACCTCCAGACATCCCACTGACCTTGTGGCCCATCACCCAGTACGTGGAAACCCCTGTGTCCCAATCCCAGGCCACGTTCCCACTGGGAACTCACCGATCAACCTGAGCAGCTCCTCATCCACCAGCATGAGGGTGAGGGAGACTCCAGCCATCTCCATCGCTGTCATGAAGCATCCCACCAAGGCCCGGGCGATGCGGATCCCTCGGTTCTCTGCGGGATCCAGGATTGAGACAGGGTCATTCCAGAGCGGCCAGAGCCAAGGAATGGGATCCCAAGCTCCCCTCTGCACTCACCCAGGCAGCGCACAGCAGCTCCGGCCACAATTCCCAGCTCCAGGCAGGACAATCCACCCAGGTTGTTCACCACGAGCACCACAGAGGATCCTGCAGGAAGGGGGGCAGGATGAGACTGGGATCCAGGGTGTTTGGAGGAGCAAAGAGGGTCCTGGGGAGCTCACCAGGGGTCAGGGACAGGTGGGAAGCGCTGGATGGATCCGTCATGTGCTTCAGCATTGTCTCCACAGCCTTATCTGCCGGCAGCACCTGGAGGGGACACGAAGGAGGGGAAGAGCAGAGTGGGGAGGTCTGGGAATAGGGGGATCTGGGAATGGGGAAGAAGCAGCAGAATTTCCTCCACACCTTCATCCTGTGCACTCCAGCCTCGCCGTGGATCCCTACGGAGATGGGGCCGTGTCACATCCCAGCCCTGGTGATGCCTCCCCGGGGGGGCAGGGACACTCAGACCCTCCAGGGACCCAAGAGGGACACCAAGGGGCCGCTCCTCACCCAGCCCCAGCTCCATCTCGTCCTCAGCCAGCTGGAACGAGGGCTTGGATCCTGGGATGCTGCAGGGAGATAGGCTGAGACCCAGGGTACCTGTGCAGGTGGGAATGTTCTGTTAAAACTGGGGGCGTTTTTGGGATTCAGGGGCTGGGGGGTCACAGGACAGCATTTCCATGGGATAACACAACGCACCCGTGACTTTGGCAGCCGCCTTCGCCTTCTTCTCGATCTCATCCAAGCTCGCTCCCGCCTCGGCCAGAGCTCCCGCCACCTGTCCCGGGCAGAGCGGGTGAGCGACCCCCCAGAATTCCCCAAATCCCCATAAAGGGTCCCAGCAGAACCTTGTGGATGAGGATGGTGCCACAGATCCCGCGGCGCCCGGCTTTCCCTGGCTTGGTGAAGGCGCAGTCGTCGCCCACCACCACCATCCGTACGTCGGCCCCCTCGGCCCGCGCCCGCTCCAGGGCCATCCCGAAATTCAGCCGGTCCCCGGTGTAGTTCATCACAATCAGGAGGATCCCGGCTGCAGGACGGATGTAGAGACAACGGGAATGATGCAGCACTGGAGGGAGGAACCCCAAAATTCCAGCCCGGTGCGTTCCCAACCTGCTCCAGCCTGTGCCACGGCCCGGATGGCCGCCAGGATACTGCCCACGGACGGGGATGCGAACATGGCTCCGGCCACCACTCCGGTCAGCATTCCCTTCCCCACGTAGCCTGCGGAGAGGGAAGAGGGCTCGGAACCGTGTCCGTGGGTGGGGGGTACAGGTGGGACAGGGGGGTCTCACCTGCGTGGGCGGGCTCGTGGCCGGAGCCCCCCCCGGACAGCAGTGCCACACGGCCACGGATGGCCTGCAGGTCATCCCGAAGGACCACCCGGTGTCCCCGGAGCAGCCGGAGCCCGGAATTGCAGGCCACCAGCCCGGCCAGCGCGTCATCGGCGCAGCCGGACACCGTTGTCACCAGTTTTTTGGGGACCTGTGGGAAAAACGGGGAGCGGTGGGATGGGAAAAGGAGGAGTGCCAACCCCACAGGAATGCCAACCCCCCTGCTCCGGGCTCACCTCCATGGGAGCGGAGCGCCGCACTCGGATCCGAAGATGGAATCTTGTCTGGAAAGAGGGCAAGGTCCAGTCTGAAATGGACAGCGGTCCGGAGGGGGGCTGGGAAGGGGGCGGGATGGGATGGTGTCTGGTGTGATGGTGATGCTATGGGGAGTGTCCGGTGGGAACGGGGCTGGCGCTGGAGCTGTCCCCAAACAGGCACACCTCCGCAGGCAGGGAGCTCCTCCTGGGATTTGGCGCCAAGACGTGACCACTCCCTCCGCACCCAGCCAGGCCGCCCTGTTGGAATGAGGCGCCTGGATGGGATAACCTCCAAACAGGCCGCCTGTTTTGGGATGAGAGAGGACAGTGACGGCTCCCCCCTCCAAGAGGACCCCCTTTTGAGGTGAGACATCAGGATGGGACTACCCCCAAATAGGGACCCCCTTTTTTTTTTTGTGTTGGGGGCACTCCCACGTTCAGGGATCTCCTCTCAGTGTAGGCCCTTGACGGATCCACGCTCCCCCTTCACAGCGGGGACCCCTACCCCAAGCTTCGGGGGGCACGGAGCTGCAGGGAGGGGGCTGCACTCTCCCATGCGGGGCCCTTCCTTCGGGATACGGCGTGGGATCGGGGTGGGATCAGCGCGGGTCCCGCGGCTTCAGGGGGAGACCCCCGGCGCATCCCCCTCCACACCTGCGCTCGGCGGAGTCCTCCAACTGCCCTTATCGGCTGCTCCTCGCGCTCCTCCCAGCGGGCTAGAGCGGCTCCTCTCGTCTGCTCCTCGCGCTCCTCCCAGCGGGCTAGAGCGGCTCCTCTCGTCTGCTCCTCGCGGTCCTCCCGGCTGGCTAGAGCGGCTCCTCTCGTCTGCTCCTCCCAGGTCCTCCCAGCGGGCTAGAGCGGCCCAGCGCACCCACTTCCCGGAAGGGGCGGCGACGGCGGCAGAGAGGCCGCGCTCTCCGTTCCCCCCGGTTTCTCCCGCGCTCCCCCGGGACCTCCCGGTTCCCGCAGCATGTCCTACAACTACGTGGTGACGGCGCAGAAGCCGACGGCCGTCAATGGCTGCGTCACCGGTACGGCGGGGCACGGGGGGTGGCGGGAGCACCGTGTTTGGGGTGGCGTGCGAGGGCGGTTATGGGGTACCGGGGGCTGGGGGCACGGCGGGATGGAGGTGCTGGGGGTCCCGGGAGGGGGGTTTGGGGCACCGGGAAGGGATTGGGAGTAGGGGGAGGGTTTTGGGGTTCACGGGTGGGTTTTGGAGTACGAGGGGGTTTGGGAGTACCGGGGATTTTGGTTTACCGGAGGGTTTGGGAGTACCGGAGGGTTTTGGGATACTGGGGGATTTTGGGGTAGAGGAAAGATCAAAGTGCTCCTGAAATCGGTAATAGGAGTGAGAGAGAGTGGGATCTGGGGAAGCCACGGGAGCCCCAAGAGCCCTGGCAGTGCTGGCGTGGTGGGAAGAGACCCCAGGAAGGAGGATTCCTGAGGAAAGACAGCAGGAAGAGCATTTCTGCTGAAAAACAAGGAGTGCAGGCTGGGGGAAAGCAGTTCTGAGAGCATTTAGCACTGTGGAAGGAAACTGCTGGGATCTGGGGATGCTCCGGGGAGGCTGTGGAAGTGCAGCGGTGCCAGCTGATCCCTGCTCTGGGATTCCTTCCCTCTTTTCCCAGGACACTTCACCTCTGCCGAGGACCTGAACCTGCTGATTGCCAAAAACACCCGGCTGGAGATCTATGTCGTGACGGCCGAGGGGCTCCGGCCCGTCAAGGAAGTGGGAATGTACGGAAAAACCGCCGTCATGGAGCTCTTCCGCCCCAAGGTGGGTGCTGTGCCCACCCGGGCGGGCTGGGACGGGAATGGCCACCCCTGGAATTGGCACTGACCGTGGTTTTTCGGGCAGGGGGAGAGCAAGGATTTGCTGTTCATCCTGACGGCCAAGTACAACGCCTGCATCCTGGAATACAAGCAGAACGGGGATAGCATCGACATCATCACCCGTGCCCATGGGAACGTGCAGGTGAGGGGGGATGCAGCACCTGGGATGGGAATTCCCATCCCTAGGGATGGCTTTGCCTTCCTGGTGCAGCAGGGTGTTGGATTTCTGTTGCTCTCTTGGTGGTTCCTTGCCGGCTGCTGGATCTGGGATGGGTCACAGGATGTTTCCAGAGTTAGTCTTGGTCTCTGGAAAGATTTGTGGAATTCTGGGATGGTTTGGGTTGGGAAAGAGACCTTAAAGCTCATCCAGTTCCCTTCTGTGGGCAAAGACACCTTGTGGTATCCCAGGATGCTCCAAGCCCCATCCAGCCTGGCCTGGAACACTTCCAGGGATGGGGCAGCCACAGTTTCTCTGGGAGATCCATCCCAGGGCCTCAGCACCCTCATAGAGAAGGATTTCTTCCCAATATCTCATCTAAATCAGCACATGGAATCCTGGAATGGTATGGGATGGACAGTACAGGATTAGAGATCATCTCATTCCACCCCTTGCCATGGATGCCTTCCACTAGATCAGGATGCTCCAAGTTGTTTCCCTATGGATTCAACTATATTCTTGGGAGACCCTGTAGAATAACGAATTAAATTTAAGGAAAATTAAAGCCTAAACTCCTTTTGAGGCCAAATTTTCCCTGGGAAATGAGTCCTGTGGGAGTTTTTGGTGAAGCTGTGCGGTGTGGGAGCTCTGCCAAGTGGGGCACTTGGAAAGGTGTCTCCTCCCTAGGCTTCCCAGCTGGAATTCTCAAGCCTGTTGGGAAGTGTGCAAGGAGCCATTCCTCAGCTAAGGGCTGGCAACTAACTCCTGTCCCTGTTTTTCAGGGATATTGTCCTGGCACTAATCACCTTTTTCTTTGCCCTCTCTCTGGAATTCTCCCTCAGGATCGCATCGGGCGCCCCTCAGAGACCGGGATCATTGGGATCATCGATCCCGAGTGCCGGATGATCGGGCTGCGGCTCTATGACGGCCTCTTCAAGGTCATCCCCCTGGATCGGGATAACAAGGAATTAAAGGCCTTCAACATCCGCCTGGAAGAGCTCCAGGTCATCGATGTGAAATTCCTTTACGGCTGCCAAGCTCCCACCATCTGCTTCGTCTACCAGGTGCCTGCTTATCCGTGGATAACCCAGGTGGAGCCAAGGGCTCCCGAGGTTTTCCAAAGGCTTTTTGGAAGGCAGAATGGGGGATGATTCCAGCTCCTCCAAGTGCATGTTCCTCCATAATACCTTTTTCCAACTCTGTGAGGGAGGAAGCAGCGCTTTCCCACAGGATTCCTGGGCAGCTCTGCCTTGGGTGGGAATTTTCCTTGTTATACCCCCCAGAAGGAGTTTAGGGATTATTCCAGCAAGATCCACAACCTGTTTTTTCCCATAGCGAGACTTGAGCCTTTCCTTAAAAAACAAGGCAGTGACCTGCTTGCTATTCTTGGGAGGTGATTCCAGGTGTGTAAAGAGGATTCATAACCTCTCCCATCACCTGGTTCCTTATGGAGGGAGCATTCCAGGTTTTCTCTGGATGCCTATTTTGATCCAAAGAGCCTCTGCTGTTCTGACTGAGCAAAGGATTAGCTTTCCCTTGTTAAATTCCAGACTATCCCAAGCTTAGCTGAAATCCCATGCCAGCAGTGGCTCCATTATTGTTTGTTTGGGCACTGCTGGATCCCCCCATATTTCCTGAAGGGAGGAAACCATTTTGTCACTGCATACCTGGAGTTTGGGGGAAGAGTTGGAAAAGTGCTTTTCCAACTTCAAGGATTCCACAATCCGTGTCAAAACAACTTGAACCCTTGGAGCAGGAGCAGGATGTCAGTTCTGACTCATAAACCTCTGGATTGTTTTGATCCCTGCCTATGTAGATGAGAGTGTTTCCAAGTTGTTTCCTTGATTCTTTCTCCACTTATTACCCATTATCCCAGGATTTGGTCTGAATAGGACAGCAGGGGATGGGATGATTTTTGGGAAGTTCTGAAATTATAGGGAAATACGATAAAAACCCCTGAATTCCTGAAGGTTTGCAAGAGCTGGAGGAGAAGGTGATACTCCATTATGCCACTTGTTCCCAGGTTATCAGAGGAACACAAATTCCAGAATATTAGTTCCCATATAATTGTAATATATCATTGAAATATTACTGTAAAACAATGGAAAAATACTTTCCAGTCTTTTCCAGCACAGGGGGTAGTTATATGTGGAAAATTTTCGGAAAATGGTGTGGTTGTGGGGGAGGATGAGGAGGTGAGAAGCCTCAGAAGTTCTCTGGAATGGGTATTTTTGTAGGAGCTGAGTTGGAATCTCCTCACTTCTGGAATCTCATCCACTTTTGCTTCTCTTCCAGGACCCCCAGGGCCGCCACGTGAAGACATACGAGGTGTCCCTGCGGGAGAAGGAATTCAACAAAGGCCCTTGGAAGCAGGAAAATGTGGAGGCTGAAGCTTCCATGGTCATTGCAGGTTGGGCCTTGTTTGTAAAAGATCTTCCCATGTTTTTCCAGGCCGGATGGCTCCTTTTTCCCCGGCAGGTTGTCTCATGGTTGTTGTGTGCCCCGCAGTGCCGGAGCCCTTCGGAGGCGCCATTATCATCGGGCAGGAATCCATCACCTACCACAATGGGGATAAATATCTGGCTATTGCTCCTCCCATCATCAAGGTGAGGGGATCCAGGACTGCATCCCAAAAAATCCCTCCTTTCCCAGGCCTTCCAGCCAGGAATTCAAACCCCTGTTGTCCCAAGTGAGGTCTAACAGTGCCGCTTACTTGGACTTCCTGAGGTTTGGCTTCCTGGTCATTGTTTTTGGGGGCCGAGGGACATCCATGATCCCTGTGTGCCTCCTCTTTCTGTAGAGCTCTTGGAATTTTGTTTGGGCCCCAGGGAATGGGATTAATTAGGAATTAGTGCATGGTCTGGGCACAGTTCCAGGACAGAGCCTGGTTTCATTTCAGGCAGTGGAAAACATGGATGAGCCCCTTGGAGACTTATTCAGAGGAGAAAAGGCTTAAAGATTTCGGGACAGCAATTGGAGTTGTGGGTTTTGTGGGAATAACAGGCCACTTCCCATGTTTAATTAGAGGAGGAAGCACCAATGGCATGGCTGAAGTGCTGCTCCAAGCTGAAAGAAGGCTGGAACTGCCATCCAAAAGTCCTTTTAAGATGGAGATAAGGACAGGCTAAAAATCTTGGGGGAAGAAACAGGAATATTGGTGCCTGAAGGTTTCAGTCCACTCCTGGAGCTCTGGAATGGGTGGGATACTGGAGCTGGGAGCACATCACCCGCACAAAACTTTGGGGGAACCATTTTGGGGCTGTTTGAGGGTAATCCTGGAATTCCCTTCTTTCCCTGCAGCAAAGCACCATCGTGTGCCACAACCGCGTGGATCCCAACGGATCGCGGTATTTGCTGGGAGACATGGAAGGGAGGCTCTTCATGCTGCTCCTGGAGAAGGAGGAGCAGATGGACGGCACTGTCACCTTGAAGGATCTGCGTGTGGAGCTGCTGGGAGAGGTAGGAATCACCTGGGCCAGCCCTGGCACTTGCCTAGGATTCTCCCAAGTCTGGAAAGGCTTGTTTCAGGAATGAGTGGGAATTTTGGGAGCCTTATATTTGTCACAGCCCTGAACGGTTGGGAAAATATCCTGTGGGCACTTAAACTTACACCTCCTTCCCATTTTTTTTCCTGGTACTTGTACTGGGAGGAGTTTGGACTCTGGGATTTATGAAGGGATTAAATCCCTTTACCATGCCCAGGGTTTTTCTGTTGGATAACAGCTTAGTGGTGGAAGGTGTGTGTGTGTGTGTGCCAGGACCTTTCCATGCCACGGGTGGGTGACCTGGCTCTTCCCATTTCCCAGACATCCATTGCCGAGTGCCTGACCTACCTGGATAATGGAGTGGTGTTTGTTGGCTCCAGGCTTGGAGATTCCCAGCTCGTGAAGGTACGTGGCAACTCCTGTCTGCGTGTTCCCACAGGACTCGATTTCCATCAAAACCTGGAGATGTGGATACATTTTCTCTCTTCTCCTTGCCTGCCCTTTCCCAGTCCTGCTTCTTGAAAGACAAAAATTGATTCCAGTATTTATTCCCAGCTCAACGTGGACAGCAATGAGCAGGGATCCTATGTGGTGGCCATGGAGACCTTCACCAACCTCGGGCCCATCGTGGACATGTGCGTGGTGGACCTGGAGAGGCAAGGCCAAGGCCAGGTAACATTCCTGCTTTTCCCTCCTCACTGCTGGGAATTTTTGGCTGAGTGTGTCCATAAAATCATAGAATCCCAGAATGGTTTGGGTTGGAAGGGACCTTAAGAATCATCTCATTCCATGGGCAGGGACACCTTCCACTAGACCAGGTTGCTCTAAGCCCTGTTCAGCCTGGCCTTGGTGGATCTTTCAGGTTCCTTCCAACCCCAAACCATTCCATAATTCCATGATTTGAGAATGGCTTCCCCATTTCCATGAGAAATGGAACCTCCCAGAGAGGAGTGGGAGAGCTTCCCAGGCACAGCTGGTAAAGTCCATCTGCTTTTCCTCCAGCTGGTCACCTGCTCCGGGGCCTTCAAAGAGGGATCGCTGCGGATCATCCGGAACGGCATCGGGATCCATGAGCATGCCAGCATCGACCTGCCGGGAATTAAAGGTGCGGGGGAGGTGTTCTACAACCTGAGGGGGAACATGGTGGGCACAGATGAGGTTGAGATATGGAATTGTGAGGAACTCCTTGTTGCAGGATTGTGGCCACTGAGGTCGGATCCGCACCGGGAGACGGACAACACCTTGGTGCTGTCGTTTGTTGGCCAGACCAGGTAAAGGTGGGATGAGCTGATCCAGGCTCTCAGCCCCGTGTTGGAGCAGGAATTAATGGGAATTCCCTTTCCTTCTCAGGGTTCTGATGTTGAATGGAGAGGAAGTGGAAGAGACGGAGCTCACAGGATTTGTGGATGACCAACAGACGTTCTTCTGCGGCAACGTGGCACATCAGCAGCTGATCCAGGTAAATCTAGCATGAGGAAAACATGGATATGGTCTCCTGGTGCCATAGGGATCGTGACATATCCAGGCCAGAGGTTGGAGTGCTTTCCTGAGTTGATGGGATCAGTAAACAGGATCCTGGGTTCATGTTTTAAGGGATGTGGAAAGAGGGAGGTTCTTGCTGTGCCACCCACCTTGGAAACGCACTTTTCCATGATTTTTCCTGTCTCTCTTCCCAGATCACCTCTGCCTCGGTGCGACTAGTCAGCCAGGAGCCCAAATCCCTGGTGAGCGAGTGGAAAGAGCCCAATGGGAAGAACATCAGCGTCGCTTCCTGCAACACCAACCAGGTGGTGGTGGCTGTGGGAAGAGCCTTGTACTACCTGGAAATCCGGCCCCAGGAGCTCCGGCAGATCAGGTGAGCCCACATCCTGAGGGCTCTTGGGATGCTGGGATTTGGGATCCAGGCAGACACCTGTCCTCTCTGCTTCCTTCCAGCTGCACGGAGATGGAGCACGAGGTGGCCTGCCTGGACATCACCCCCCTGGGAGACTCCAACGGGATGTCCCCGCTCTGCGCCATCGGGCTCTGGACCGACATCTCTGCCCGCATCCTGAAGCTTCCATCCTTCGAGCTGCTGCACAAGGAGATGCTGGGAGGAGGTAGGAGCCTCCCAAGGGTGGCAGTGGTCACTGCCCATGTCCTGAGTGACCTCATCCATCCCTTTCCCTGCTTCCCATAGAGATTATCCCTCGCTCCATCCTGATGACGACCTTTGAGAGCAGCCACTACCTCCTGTGTGCCCTGGGGGACGGAGCTCTCTTCTACTTCGGCCTCAGCCTTGAGACAGGTGACCTTTTCCCTTCCTTTCCATTTTTTTGGGAAAGATCCTCCTTGCTTTCTCAGCCTCATGCTCAGGTGGGACTGGCTGTGGGCTGGAGGATTTCTCCAGCACACTGGAGGAAGGAGATAGATTCTTAAATTTGGGGTGTGCTTACCCACAATCCTTTTTTCCCTGAGGTGTTGTGGCATATCCCAATCCCTTTTCCCTTTGAATCCAGGCTTGCTGAGTGACAGGAAGAAGGTGACCCTGGGCACGCAGCCCACGGTGCTGAGGACATTCCGCTCCTTGTCCACCACCAACGTGTTCGCCTGCTCCGACCGCCCCACCGTCATCTACAGCAGCAACCACAAGCTGGTCTTCTCCAACGTCAACCTCAAGGAGGTCAACTACATGTGCCCCCTCAATTCCGATGGATATCCCGACAGGTGAGCCTGCCACGAGTTCCTGATCCTAACGGATATGGAGGAGAGGGAGGTTCTTGCTGTTTCACCCAGTTTTCCATTATTTTTTTTTCCCACAAGTTTGGCCTTGGCCAACAACAGCACCCTGACCATTGGCACCATTGATGAGATCCAGAAGCTGCACATCCGCACTGTTCCCCTCTATGAGTCACCCAGGTGAGGATTCCTGGGATGAGGATTCCTGGGATCAGGGTGCTCTGCTGCACAGGACAAGGGTTGGGGTGATGTTGCCATCCCAGGAGCAAACAGACAGCTCTTGTTGCTTCCAGAGCTCTTGAAAAGGCCTTTCCTGGCTCTCCCACCCACCTGGCTATGTTTATCCCACAGAAAAATCTGCTACCAGGAGGTATCCCAGTGTTTCGGGGTGCTCTCCAGCCGGATTGAGGTGCAGGATGCCAGTGGGGGCACCACGGCACTCAGACCCAGTGCCAGCACCCAGGTGAGATCCCAGGCTGGGTCATCCCTGTGCTGTGGGGATCAGAATTCCTGATCCAGGTTTTTCTTGATGGTCCTCTCTTCCAAAGCTGTGAGTCCAGTCCTGTTCCTCAGCTGGAGAGGAATGGGATGGTGGGATCTCTCTGAGGGGGTGACACAGCCACTGTTCCACCTGATCCCCTTTATTTTTGGGTGCTACTCCTTCCATATCCCATACAGGCTTCCAAAGTGTTCCTTTTCCCAAGGATCCAGCTCTGGAAACCAGCTCTTTGTAAACTCAGATTAACACTAAGCCCTGCAGGAGCAGGGAGTGTGTCCCTGTACTCATTCCTTGCTCCACCTGCTCTCCCATCCCTTTTCCCACTCATTGGCTACCTGAGGCTGTGTGGATATCCCAAGTAGCACTGGGATGTGATGGATTTTCCTGTTCCCAGGCCTTGTCCAGCAGCGTGAGCACCAGCAAGCTGTTTTCCAGCAGCACAGCTCCGCACGAGACATCCTTCGGAGAGGAGGTGGAAGTGCACAACCTGCTCATTATAGACCAGCACACCTTCGAAGGTACCTGTCCCATCCCAAAATCCAGCTTTTTCCATCCTGGAGGAGCCATGGGGAGGTTCAGCCAAAGCATTTTCCTGGAGGAAAATCAGCCATGAGCTTAAGGGAATAACAGTTTTTGATGGCACAAGGTGGTGGGGAATAGGGCAGGGAATCTCTAGGATGTGTCTTAAGCTTTGAGTTTAAGGACTTGGGGATCCCAGTTGTTCCTATCTTTCCCACTTTTTTTTTCCCCCCCAGTGCTCCATGCTCACCAATTCCTGCAAAATGAGTATGCCCTCAGCCTGGTCTCCTGCAAGCTGGGAAAGGATCCCAACACCTACTTCATTGTGGGCACTGCCATGGTGTATCCCGAGGAAGCGGAGCCCAAGCAGGGCCGGATCGTCGTCTTCCACTACTCCGATGGTAAGAACAAGGTGTTCTCACCTGGAAAAATCCAGCTTTTTTGGTGGGAGGTCGGGGATGAGCTCCTCAAACCCCAGAGAGCTTGTGTCACAGGAGCAGATAGTTTTTCCCAAGGAATCTGTTGTCAGGATCTGTAGATGCTGTGTTTCCTTTCTCCCTGTCTGCTAGAGTTGCCCAAGAATCCCTTACCAGCCCCAGATTCTGGGATTTATTTTCCATGTCACTTGTCCCCCTCAGAGACAGTTTTTTAGGAAGCAAAATTCAAGCCAGCTTGGCTTGAACCCCCCCTTGACTTCCCACTCTTTGGATAAACAAATCAAGTAATGCCTGGCTTTATTCCAGGGAAGCTGCAGAGCCTGGCTGAGAAGGAGGTCAAGGGAGCTGTGTATTCCATGGTGGAATTCAACGGGAAGCTGTTAGCCAGCATCAACAGCACGGTAGGCAAGGCCCTGACTTTTTTTCGGGAGTGTGCTTGTGGATCTGGATGTCAGCCAGATGTCTGTTGAGGAGCATATCCCAGCTCCCATGTGGAGAATCCCAATCCATGTCCCATCCCACAGGTCCGTCTGTACGAGTGGACAGCGGAGAAGGAATTGCGCACGGAGTGCAATCACTACAACAACATCATGGCCCTGTACCTGAAAACCAAGGGGGATTTCATCCTGGTGGGAGACCTCATGCGCTCCGTGCTGCTCCTGGCCTACAAACCCATGGAAGGGAATTTCGAGGAGGTACGGAAGCGGTGCCAGGCATCAATTCCGACAGCTCTGGGCACAGGGAATGGTGTTGGAGGGGATAAATGGAGGAGTTTGGCTTGACTGGATAAGGTTTTACATGGATCCCTGTGGTTTCTGGAGCAATGGATCCCTCAGTTTCCAGGGAACTGGCTGTGGGAAGAGCAGCTGGTGCCTGGTGGGTGGGAGGTGCCATCTGGGATGCCTGGTGTCCACTTGGAATGGGGGTTTAAATTGCTCGAGTGGTTTTGGCATAGGCTGCTCTACGCTTTCTCAGGATGTTATCCAAGTGCCACTTGGACTAGGACCATCTCCACGAGTGCCTTTCCTGCTCAGCTGCTTCCTGGAGCAGAGAGGGACATGCTGGATCCCACCTTGCTCTTGAATACTGGTGTTGGGTGGGATGAGGATGCAGGATCCCAGGCCAGGCCACCTGGACACAGCGTGTCCCTTCTTGGCCCCTTCCAGATTGCCCGGGATTTCAATCCAAACTGGATGAGTGCCGTGGAGATCCTGGATGATGATAATTTCTTGGGAGCGGAGAACGCTTTCAATCTGTTTGTGTGCCAGAAGGACAGGTAAACTGGATGAGATGGATTGGGAATGGGATGGGGCAGGATGGGATGGGATGGGACAGCATGTGCTGGGAGGGATGGGATGATGGGATGGATCTTCAGGAAAACTGGAGGAGCATTCCCAGCTTTTGGGAGCAAGGGAAAGTTTGGAGTGCCTCTATCTGGGACTGAGTGGTGTTTGGGATTCCAGTGCCGCCACGACAGATGAGGAGCGGCAGCACCTGCAGGAAGTGGGATTATCCCACTTGGGAGAGTTCGTCAATGTCTTCTGCCATGGATCCCTGGTCATGCAGAACTTGGGAGAGACTTCCACGCCCACCCAGGGATCCGTGCTCTTTGGCACTGTCAATGGAATGATCGGTAAGGAGCAGGGAAGGATTCCCTGCAGAATCTTGGAATGGTTTGGGTTCGAAAGTTCATCCAGCTCCACCCCCTGCCACATTCCCATGACCATTATTCCTGTGCAGGCCTGGTGACATCCCTGTCGGAAAGCTGGTACAACCTGCTCCTGGACATGCAGAACAGGCTCAACAAAGTCATCAAGAGCGTGGGGAAGATTGAGCATTCCTTATATCCTTTAGCATTCCAGCCAGGAACTTGTGATGGGCGGAGTTTACCAGCTGGAGAGGGTGGGAGCGGGTTTGCCATTGCCCTGAGCAATCATGGAATTAAAGATGGGAAATCTCTCTGAGACCACAGAGTCCAGCCATTAACCCACCACTGCCATCCCACCATTAACCATGTCCAGGGTGTTACTCCCTGTGGATTTGGCTCCTTGACAGCAGCACCTGGAGATCGTTCCACACCGAACGGAAGACGGAACCAGCCACAGGATTCATCGATGGAGACTTGATTGAGAGTTTCCTGGACATCAGCAGGCCCAAGATGCAGGAAGTGGTGGCAAACCTGCAGGTGAGCTTGGGAGTGTGGCCTTGGATCCTTCAAGGATCTTGCTCAGGAATCCAGGCTCAGTAAATCATGGAATTTTAAGGTTATGGAATGGTATGGGTTGGAAGGGACTTAAAGACACCTCCCACTGGACCAAGTTGCTGCAAGCCTTGTCCATCCTGGCCTGGAACACTTCCAGAGGTGGAGAAGCCACAACCTCTCTGGGAAGTGCTGAATCCACACCTTTCTGAATGATCTGGAAATGTTTTTTGGCACCTCCCAATGTCTCCAATGCCTTTTCCTCCCTGTGCAGATCGATGATGGAAGTGGGATGAAGAGAGAAGCCACCGTGGATGACCTGATAAAGATCGTAGAGGAGCTGACCCGGATCCATTAGCAGGATTTGGGATTGTTCCCTTCCCCTACCCTCCACATGGAGCAAGAGAATCCTTCCCCAGCTGTGCCCAACACTGGCAGCAGCGGCCGGAGGGGGACGGAATCTCACACGGGAAGCAGTTTTTTTAGGAATCTGGGGAGGTGTCAGTCATCTCCTGCTGGGATTCACGAGTTCTGTGGAATTGGCTGGGCCCAGAACTTTCCTTGGGTGATCCACTGTGATCTGATGCCCTTGCCTCGATTCCCTTTTCCCTGGTGTTGTTAGATATTTTATTACTGTTTTTGGCTTTTGGTTTCGCTTTTGATCCTGTTTTTTTCTTTGATTCCTTGTGGTTTTTTGGAAGAGGAATCAAAGCTGAGGAGCAGCTGAGGCTGGAGCCGAGCGGGATAACTCTCTCTCCATAGGATCCATGCCTTGCTCAGGGAGGGAGGTTCTGGGAAGTTTAAGCTGTTGCTGGTTTCAGAGTTTTGCCAAATAAAGTAGTTCACGAGGAAAGATCTGTGTCCTGAGGAATGATGATATCTGTGTCCTCGGCTCTGGGATCTTGGGGACACCTCTTTCTCAGGTGCATTTTTCTGGCTTTTATTGGATTTGTAGGACATTTTAATTCGTTGCCTGGTTGCCAATGGCACTGTGAGTGCCTTGAGAGGCAGATTGTAGTGGAATTTTTTGGGAAAGCTGGATTTTCCAGCCTCTGGCTAGTCATTAATAGTTCTCGTGGTCTCCCACCTCCTTTACATCTCTCATGGAATTTGGGGGTTATCCTGGCTTTTACCATGTTCTCCCCAGCCTGAATCTCCCCTGTAGCCCTTGGTTAAGTGAGCCCCAAGTCCCATTCCATGTAGGTTTTTCCCAAATCCTTCCCTCCCAGAGACAACTCGTGCTGGAATCATCCCTGGCTCCTGCTTCCATCCCGTATTTTCAGAGGAGACGACAGGGACAAGGCTATATTTGGACATCTCTTCCGAGAGCTGGGGGAGCAGGGATTGACCTTGGACTCTGTGCTGCTGCTTTTATTACCTCAGGCTCTGTTTACCTGCCTGGAGCAGCCTGTTCCCAAATTTTGGGAGGCCCAGGAAACGGCACAGCCCGGGTCCCGGCAGCGCTCTTTTTTTTCCCACCAAAACGGGGGGTGGTGGTGCCAATGCAGTGTTGGCACCCTGCTTTTTTTGGGATAAAAGTGCTGCTGGCTAGGGCTGGATCATTGTTTATCCACTGCCACTGGAGCTGCTTCCCAGGGATTTGGGATCATATTCCCTTAGGACAGGAGCTTCTCATGGCTGCATTGGGTTCCTAAAAAACCAGCGTGACATCCCCCCCACCATGGTTTTTATTTGGAAGGGGGCTGTGTCTTGCTGGGTGATCCCAACCCTTGGGCAGAATTTTGTGGGGAGAAATCCATGCTGGACTGAGAATTTTGGAGGCAGCAGCGCCTTTTGCTCTGTGGGATCAATCATTTACCTGCCTCCGACCTTCGCTTCATTCCCTACCCTGGGATGGGGGCACGGGGCTGGGGGGAATCGGGGGGTCACCAGAGTGGGGTGTCCCACAGCATCCCTCTCCCTCCTGGATGCATCCCACCATCCCGGCTCCACTTGGCCCCTTTCTCCGCCGCGTGGGTCCCCGTGCAGGGCTGGGAAGGCGGCCCAGCGCCTCCAGGAGAAGGAGGAGGAGGAGGAGGGGTGGGGAGAGGCCATGCCGGATCTTTGCCAGATGTGGGAAAGGAGAGAAGGGGGGACGCCTTTCGCGCTGCTTCCCAAACCTAGGGGGGACCCCGTTCCCCGACGCGCAGCCAGGGCAGGAATGGCCGGGATGCCACCACTCGCCCCAGTTGCACGGGACAACCTTGGGGTGACCCCAGGCCCCCCGTGTGGGTTTGGGGGGGGGGGGGGGGGTGGGTGCCGCCGGTGACCCCCCCCGCTCTCGCCCCCCTCCAATCCCGCATTGTTCCCGGCTCGGCGGGAGGAGGAGGAGCAGGGCCAAGGGCCAGCGGGAAGGCAGGCGGGAAGGCGGGCGCCGGGACGTGCTGGAGCCGCCTGTCATGTTGGTGGAGCTGCTCTTCCAGGCTGCCTGTGTGTCCCTGTTCCTCTCCAGCGGCCAGGGCAGGGTGTATCCCGCGAGGAAGAAGCCGGCCAGCTTTGCCGTGGAAAGGTAGCTGGATTCCCCCCTTTTCCTTCTCCCTCTTCCAGCTACACCTGGGATGGGCAGCCTGCCGAGCTCCGGCTGTCCCTGCCTCCCGCTGCAGGAGGGCTTGGCCGGAGGGGTCCCAGCCGGAGGGGCTGGCACCCCACAATTCCCTCCCTCTTCCCGGGTCCAGGGGAGCATGACACTGCTCCCCGCATCCCTGTGCTTCTCCCCTCATCCCTGTCTTGCTCCCTGTATCCCTGTCCAGCTGGGGGGCGCTTCTCCCGTCACCACGTGCTGGGATGTTCAGGATGGGTGGGAAGTGGTTGTCCCCTCTCTGTCCCACCTTATCCTACCTTCCTCTGATCCGTGCCATGCTCTGCTTCCCGGTACACGGGCACATCCTGACCGTTGCGGGTGTCCTTCTGTCCTCACATTCCTGGGACCTTTGCTCCATGCAGGGGGCTCAGGACAGGGTGGCCTCAGGCTCTGGTGTCCCACAGGCGCCGCGTGGGGCCCCACGTCTGCCTCCCAGGCTCCGGCAGCGGATGTTGTCCTGGCTGGATGCTGTCTCCGGGCAGCGGGAAGTGCACCCTGCGTGAGTACTGGGGTCTGGGGGGCTCGTGGGGGTCCTGTTCCCATTCCTAGAGCTCCTGTTCCCTTTCCCACAGCGCTCTGCTCCTTCGGCTGCGGTGGTGGTTCCTGCATCGCTCCCAACCTTTGCATGTGCCCAGATGGAGAGCAGGGAATCACCTGCCCAGGTACTGAGAGAAGCGGCTATGCCGGGTGCCCTTCCCTCTCCACACCATGAATCCCAAGGGACGGAGATGGCCACGAACCCATGGGCACCGTGCCCAACCCTATTCCCTCTCCATGCCACAAATCCCAGCAGATGGAGGTGACCGTGGCTCCTTGTCACTCTCTCCCTGGCACTGTCCCCATCCCTGGGGGATCCATGGAGTGGCATGGGAAGCGAGTGGTCCTGGGGTGGCATGGGTACCCCGTGGACGCCACGTCCATGTTCCAGAGCCACCGGGGACTTGCGGAGAGTACGGCTGTGACCTGTCCTGTAACCACGGCGGCTGCCAGGAGGTCGCCCGCGTGTGTCCCGTCGGATTCTCCATGGCCGAGACAGCCAACGGCGTCCGCTGCACCGGTGAGTGGGAGTGGTATATCCTGATGGAAGTGGGCATCCCCGTGGGGCCCACACCCCAAATCTGACCGTTCCCTGTGTCCCCCTAGACATCGACGAGTGCCAGAGCGCGGCCTGCGAGGGGACGTGCGTGAACACGGAGGGCGGCTTCGCCTGCGAGTGCGGAGCCGGCCGGGAGCTCTCTGCTGACCGCCGCAGCTGCCGGGGTGCGTGGGGTCCCAGGGGGGCGGCTGGGGCTCCCGAGGGATCCTGACCCTCATCCCAACCCCCAGACACGGATGAATGCCAGGCCACGCCGTGCCAGCACCGCTGCGAGAACAGCGTGGGCAGCTACCGCTGCTCCTGCCGGCCCGGATACCACCTCCATGGGAATCGGCATTCCTGCGTGGGTGAGCACTGGGATGGGGCTCTTCCCATCACTCCCGGGGGATGGAGGTCCTGAGCCCCTGAGCATTGTGCCACACCCCCTTCCCTCTCCATGAATCCCAAGCAATGGAGGTGGTCACTGAGCCCCTGCATGTATGCTTAACCCTTATCCCTCTCCATGCCATGAATCCCAAGGGATGCAGGTGGCCATGAGCCTGTGGGCACTGTGCCAGACCCCTTCCCTCATCATGCCACAAATCCCAAGGGATGGAGGTGTCCATCAGCCCATGACCACAGGGCTGCCACCTCATCCTCATCCCTGTGAGGGTCATGCTGAGGGCCCATTCTGGTGCTCCTGGCTCTTTCCTGGGCCACATCCCAGGGTGCAGCACCTCCTGCCACATTCCCTTATCCCACAGATGTAGATGAGTGCCGGCGGCCTGGCACGCGCCGCTCCTGCCAGCACAGCTGCCACAACATTCCCGGCAGCTTCCGCTGCTCCTGCCGCCCCGGATACCGGCTCAGTGCGGACAGGGTGTCCTGCGAAGGTATCCGTGTCCTTCTCCTGGCTGGAGGAGCAGGGTGGGATGCTCCCATCTCACTGCCAGCCCCAAGTGATGTCTCTGCCTTCCTGATTTCCTTCCTAGGGTACCCCAAATCTATCCTGGCCCCGTCGCCCATCCTGCAATCCCTGCAGCATCCACCCACCCTTGTCCTGCTCCCTCCTGGCTCCCACCTCCTCCCAAGAGGCTCCCCCTCTCCCCACCTCCCTGTGGCAGCTCCTGGTACCCAATTTCCTCCCTCCTCCCCATCCCTGTTCCCTGAGCCATCCCCACGTGCCATGGGAGCCCCCAGCACCTCCATCCCACCATCCCATCATTGTTGGCACCGGGGAATCTCTCGGGAGCCCGGCAGTCGCTGGACAGAGCCAGGCTGCCAGAGCTGCACCTGCCAGGTGAGCATCCCATCCTCCCACCCCTTCCCATGGCACCATCCCGACCTGGCATGAGCCACCACGTGTCCTGGCAGGGGGGACGAGTCCTCTGTGACACCGTGAGCTGCTCCGTTCCCTGCTCCCACCCGCTTCCCGCTCCGGCTGGGGGTTGCTGCCCCACCTGCACAGGTGAGTCCTGACCCCCTGATCCCCCCAATTCCTAGGATGGCCCCCCTTGAATTCCCAGGGGGACGCCCCTGACCCCCATGGCTTGCAGGGTGCCTGCACGAGGGGGTGGCCAGGGCCGAGGGCGATGTCTTCTCCCCATCCGATGGGAATTGCACCGTCTGCGTCTGCTTGGTGAGCTGGATTGGGATGGGAGAATCCCCCCTCATCCCTGGGAACCTCCCAGCACTGGAGACCCTTGTCCCTGGGGACCCTCATCCTGCATCCTGGCTCAACCATGGATTGGGATGCTCTGGAGCTGATGACACCCTCTCCTCATCCCTCCATGGGGAATCAGGGTCCTCTTTCCCAGCCCCATGTTCCCCTCTACAGGCCGGGAATGTCTCCTGCCTCTCCCCGGAATGTCCCCCAGGATCCTGCCCCAGCCCCTCTCTGGCTGACTGCTGCTCCTGCAATCCAGGTGATCCCAGGACCCCTAGTTTGGGGGAGTGAGTACCCCCGGGCTGGGCTGGGGGTTAGGGAAGAGCCGTGCTTGGCTCTCCAGCGCCGCTCCTTCCCCTTTTCCCAGAAAAGTGCAATTTCCGGGGACGCACATATGCGCACGGAGCCCGGTTCAGCCTGGATGGGGACGACTGCACCACCTGTGTCTGCCAGGTGGGTCCTGGATGTCCCCAGGGATGAGGATTCCCAGGGATACTCCAGTGCTTCCCAGCACCTGCTGGGGGCATCCCAGCTTCGCTCGGGGCTGGTGGCAGGGACAGCAGGTGACCCATTCCCGTGTTCCCAGGGAGGAGAGGTGGAATGTTCCTTCACTCCCTGCCCCATGCTGGATTGTCCCCAGCACCAGCGGCAGCTGGGTCCCGGGCAGTGCTGCTCCACCTGCCGGGACCCTCCAGCCCCTGCCGGTGAGTCGGGATGAGTGACACAGCTGGGAATGGCAGGGAGGGACAGGGAGAGGGATGAGGGGGAAAAGCTGGGGGAGACGGGAATGGCATGGCACGGGAAGAACAGCTAGGATAGAGGATGTGGGGGACACTTGGGGATGGGGAGAGTGGGATGTTGGGACATTTGGGGATGGGATGTGGGGAAGGGTAGGGTGGGATGAGCTGGGGACAGCTGGAGACGGAGGGTGGGATGTGGTGGACACAGGTGGGATGTGGGGATACTTGATGATCAGAAGGGTGAGAGATGGGGAATATCTAGGAGCAGGAAGGGTGGAATATAGGGAACGCCTGGGGACAGGAAGGGTAGGTTTTACAGGACAGCTGGGAACAGGGATCCTACCCAGGTTGCTTCCTGGATGACAATGGCGTGGAGTTTCCCGTTGGACAGATCTGGTCTCCGGGCGATCCCTGTGAGTTATGCATCTGCCAGGTGAATGAGAACCTGCTCTGCTTCATTCCCTCTTCCCTATCCCTGCCCCAGCGCACGGCTCCTGCTCCATTCCCGCTCTCAGGATGCCCGTGGCCTGTCAGGCCCCAAATCCCCCAAATCCGGCGGGTTTGGGAATCCCGAGGTGTCTGTCAGGGTGTTCCCGCCTGCAGGCAGACGGCTCCGTGAGCTGCCAGCGCACGGATTGTGTGGAGACGTGTCCTTATCCCATCCGCATTCCCGGGCAGTGCTGCCCCGACTGCTCCGCAGGTGAGGGCGCGCCCGGAATTCCGGGATTCTGAGCCGCCCGGGGACCGCCTGAGCCCCTCTCCCCGCAGGCTGCACCTACATGGGGAGGATCTTTTCCAACAACGAGACCTTCCCGTCGGCGCTGGATCCCTGCCTGAGCTGCATCTGCCTGGTGAGGGCTGGGCCGGGCATTCCCAGAGGATTTGCGGCTCCCGCCCCGTGGGCTGAAGCCCGGTTTTTGGCTCCGTTGCAGGGAAAAGCTCCGGGGGCGCTCCGGGGTTCCTAACGCCCGGCCCTCGGGGGTCTCTCCCGTCTCTCGCAGCTGGGCTCGGTGGCCTGCTCGCCTCTGGAATGTGCCATCGTGTGCTCCTACCCCTTCCACCCCGAGGGTCGGTGCTGCCCCGTCTGTGAGGGTACGAGCTCGGGCGGGTTCCCAAAATCCCCCTGAACCCCCCAAAATCTCCCCGAGCCCCCCAAAACCCCCTCTGGACATTGGTCCCTGCAGACTGCAACTACCAGGGCAGGAAGGTGGAGAACGGCCAGAGCTTCATTCCCGAGGGACAGCCCTGTACCCGCTGCACCTGCCAGGTGAGACCTCCCGCCCCTTCCCATGGGATTCCCGTGTCCATGGTGCCTGTGCCAGTGTCATTCGATCCCAGCAAGGGCTGGGCTGGCTGATCCCTGTTTTTCCAGCTTGGAGAGGTGAGCTGTGAGGAAAGGCCGTGCCCCCGCTCCTGCTCTGAGCCCCACACACTGCCCGTGGGCTGCTGCCCATCCTGCCCAGGTAATGGGATCCCTGGATCCATCCCCAGGCACTCAGATGTGCCCCCTCTGGACTGGGGGTTCTGGGAAAGAGGTGGGTGCTGACCAAAATCCTCCCTCCGTCAGCCACAGACATCCGGCTCCTGCTGCAGGGCAGTGACCTGTCCCCATCCTCATCCCCATCCTCATCCTCATCCCAGTCCCCATCCTCACCCCCATTCTCATCCCAGTCCCCAGTCCCTGAAGATTCACCCCCTGGCACCCCTCAACACCGCCGCTACCGCCTGGCCCAGCTCCTGCTTCCCACCACACTCCCCCTTGGCTCCTCTCCAGGGATTTGGGGTGCTGGGAAGCCCCCTCTAACCACTCCAAGTCCCTCTGGATACCCCTTGGCACCCACTGTGCCCCCTGACCCCCTCTGTGAGGCCACAGCCCCCCCTGATCCCACGGGCAGCCCTGAGGTTCAGGAATCCCTCAGGAACGAGGATCCCTCTGCGGTGCCATCGGACAGCCCCAGGTTCCAGGTGCCAGGTGTACCTGGAACGCCGTGAGGAGGAGAAGGAGGATGAAGGAAAGGAGGAAAAGGGGGTCTGCAGGACCAGCAGGCCTGGCCCTGGGGAGGGAGCAGCTGTCCCCCTGCCACCAATAAAGTCACTCTGGTATTTATTCCCTGTCCCCTCATCCCTGCACCACCAGCACGTGGTGCCCTGGGGCTTGTCCTCTGGGAATTTTGGGATGAGTGGTTTTCCAGGATGATGAGGGCAGTGCTGGAGGTGTTCAGCCCCCTCACCCTGAGTGGGGTTTGGGGACAGGAGGGACATGTTGTGCCCCAGGTCCCCGAGGCTGGGAGCTCCTCAGGGACGAGTAGAGCCACATCCAGGCTCCCATCCTTGGGGCACAGGGACATCCTTGGTGGGTGCAGCTGAGGATGGCACCACGGACACACCCCATTCCCAGGGATGTGTTGGCCTTTCTCAGAGAGACACGGCACAGGGGCGCTTCTCCACACCTTTATTGTCCTCGGTGGTGGCAGGAGTGCCAGGAAAGGGACAAACCCTGCCAGCCATCGAGTTGGGGACACCTGGGATTCCCATGCCAGCTCAGGGCAGCCGGGACAGCCCCACCTTGTTGTTGGCCCTGTCGAAGATGACGTAATACTCCCGGATAAAGACATCCCCCAGGATCCAGAGCTCGCCCTCCTCCGTGGGCACGTCCATGCCTTGCAATCCCAGGGTGCAGTACCCATTACTCTGCTCCAAGGACATGGAAGGGAGTGGTCACCAGCTGTTGGATCCCTCCCTCTATCCCCACAAACCCATTCCCAGTGGGATGCTCACCCTTAACACATAGGCTCTGGGCGGCACTGGGAATTCTTTGCCATTGATATGGAAGATGAGGCTGGGAAGGTTTCTGATAGCCTCACAGCTGATCTGGGGAGGACACAGCAGGTTAGTGGCCATTCCAGCTGGGATCAGATGTCCTAGGGATCATCCTGAGGCCTCACCTCACCACTGGAGCTGGCACCAAGGCGCCTCATGAGGGTCCGGAAGGCCCGGATAGGAACAGCCAACAGAGTGGTTCCTGTGTCCACGATGGCCTGGCATCCCGAGGAACAGGCCACCGGAGTCCCGCTGACGGAGACACTGGAAAGAGGGATGCAGAGTGAGCCTGGACTCCGCAAAACACCAGCTGGGGGGCAGGGAATACTGGGAATACCCCTCCATGGAGATCTGCCAGTAGGTTTCAGCAGAGAGTGGGATCCAGGAGATGCCTTTGGTGGTGTAGTAGGGATCAATGGCACCAAAGAGGACAAAGCTCCCACCTTCACTGTCCCTGGAAAGGGAGATCCATCTGGGGTAGTTTCCAGCCCACCAACACCTCCATTCCCATTGGAAAATGGGGCCAGTGTGAGGGAAAAGGGAGAAATCCTCAACAGCTTTGGCTGAGATTTACCTGCTCAGGTAGACAGAGAAAAGGCGCCTATCCACGAGGTTTTCCATCATCATGTTGTCGAAGACAGGAGTGGCTCCGGAGGAGGCAATGCTTGGGAATGCCAATCCCAAGATGCCGTCAAAGGGGGTGTAGTAGAAGAAATCCCCTGGCTCCGTCTCAGCCAGCCCAAAAATCTGGTTGCGGACGTTGATGCCAGCAACCTGGGAGAAAGGAGACAGGTTTGGATTGGGAACGATCCCATGGGATCCCATGGGATGAGGGGGCTGGAGCGCCTGGCCGTACGTTGACGGTGTCGTATCCCAGGACTCCGGTCATGCTTCCCGTGCCGTAGGCAATGAACAGGGTGTCATTGGTGCTGAGGAACGTGGAGGATTCCGCGGGATTGAAGCGGTTGTGGTTCCCTGTGGGGGTGGGAAGGACAGGGATTGCCTGGGATTTGTCCCTTGGAAAAGACTGGGCAGAGTCATGCAGGACTCCCAAAGGACACATTCCAGACTCATTCCAGACACCTACTGCAGGCTGGGCTGGAGCAGAAGACTGAGGGAACCCAGAGGTTGGAGGAACCGGTGTCGAAGACCACGGTGAATTCCTGAGGTGGGGTCCCAATGGAGATGGTGCCAAAGTACTCATCCTGTTGGAATGGGATTGGGAA
The DNA here is from genome assembly GCF_017590055.1 of Onychostruthus taczanowskii. Classification (NCBI taxonomy): domain Eukaryota; kingdom Metazoa; phylum Chordata; class Aves; order Passeriformes; family Passeridae; genus Onychostruthus; species Onychostruthus taczanowskii. The sequence continues at coordinate 220,422 of NW_024496638.1, forward strand.
GGGGTTAAGAGGTTGGGGAAAGGAGAATGGATAAGGGGCTAATGGAATAAGTTACAGGGATGGGGAAGGGACTAGTGGAATGGATAACAGGCCAACGGGATGGGGAAGGAGCCAGTGTCCCCCTGTGCTCCCTGATCCCAGTTCTCAATCCCAGCCCCTCACATCCATGTAGTTCTCCAAGGGCTCCACGGCGATGCCCGGGAAATACTTGGCAGCCAGGTTGTAGGGATGCTGCTCCAGGTAACTCTCCAGCAATCCCTGCTCCTGCAGCCTCTGCCGCAGCGACTTCATCTTCCTCAGGGGCACCCTGTGGACAGGGACCGGGATGCATCACTGGGATGTGCCATTGGGATCACCCCGCATCCCACATCCCTGTTTTGGGCTCACCTGGTCTGGAAGCCCTGGGCCAGGCCCACCAGGGCGAGGAGCAGGAGCAGCTTCATGGTGGGAGCTCACGGAAAATGTGCCTCCGATCCCGGCCCCGCTCCTTATATCCTGGCTCCGGTGTTTGGCCGGAGGCCCCGATAAGAAAGGCAAACTGCTCCTGGGATGGTTATCAAAACGTCCTTAAGGAAGGGGGGTAGGAATGTCAAGCTGGGGGATCCCCGTATTCCTGGGGGGATTCAGGCCACAGGTATGTTGGGATGGGCGGGAAGCACTCCGGGTTATTCTGTGGGATCCGGTGGGAATGCAGGGTTGTTTGTACCCTGAACCCTCTAATTCCTTGCTGGAGGGTTTGAGCCAGACACTTCCAGGAATGGGGCAGCCACAGCTTCCTGGGAATTTCATTCCCAGGAATGACTCACCACACTTGCAAGGAAGAATTTCTTCCCAATATCCCATCTAAACCTGTCCTCTGCTACTAGGAAGCTGGTCCCCCTTGTCCTGTCACTCCAGGTCTTTTTACAAAGTCCCTCTCCAGCTCTCCTGGAACTCCTTAAAGTGCTGGAAGAGGCTCCAAGGTCTCTCCAGGTCCTTCTCCTTCTCCTCTTGCCAAGGCTCCATGAAGGATTTTCAGGCTGCCAGGTCCAGATTTTCCATGCTGGGAATCAGCCAAGGCTTTCTCCTTTCCAGCCCCCTACAACACATCCCATCCTCCTTTTTTTTTTCCCTCAGGGATAATCCGGTGCTCCGTCCCTTTTCTCCCAACATTCCCCATCCAGGTTCTTCTTCATTTCACTCCCCCAGTTCAACCTAGCATCATACCCTCAGATTCTTCTATCATTCTGAGCCGGAATGGGGCTGAATCCAAGGGAGGAATGCCAGCTCCAACCTTAGGGAGCCTTTAATCTCCTCCAGGACAAGGTGACCCTTCCAGGAGCCATGGATCCAGCACGTGGTGACATGACCGAAGCCAAGTTGCCCAATCCCGCTCCTGTGACCTTCATCCAGAGGCATCCAGAGCTTGGCTTTCCCCCAGCTCGTCCCAGTTTTCCCCCAGTTCAGGGACTTTGGATGTGGGAATGGAATGACAAGAGAAGGCTCCAAACTGGAAAACAGGATATTGGGAAGAACCTCTTGCCTGTGAGGCTGGTGAGGCCCTGGAATAGATTTCCCAGAGAAGCTGTGGCTGCCCCATCCCTGGAAGTGTCCAAAGCTAGGCTGGAGAAACCATCCTGGAATGTGTTCCTGTACATTTTTGAGTTACCAAGTTTTCCTCCTTTTTTGGCCAAAATAGTAGAGAAAACAAAAATATGAAGTTTTCCCAGAGCTATTTATCCATTGAATTAACAGAACTGCCATCCTTGGGGATCAGGATTCCTGTTTTCTCAATGGAAAAAACCCCACATTTGCCCAATTATGGCAAGTTCTAGGACAAGCTTATTGAGCTGCTGGTAAATCCCAACAAAGCAGAACAATGGATCCAACAGGGATGGATTTTTGGATGGATGATATCCACAGAAGGAAGAAGCTGTGGAATTCAGGACTGGGAAAAAAATGGGAACTGCGATTTAGCACTAATTAAATCCAGAATAAAATCTGGGAGGATGGAAAAATAACCCCTTTTAGGGTCTGAAATGGCTTCTTGGGAGAGAAATCCTGGATTTTCCCAACCTTGGTGGGGAAATGGAGGGCATGAGATGCTGGATCCTGGAATAATCCATCCCGGCGCTGGGAGCTCTGTGGATGGGAGCAGGTGGCCTCCCTGCCACAGCTTTCCTTGGCACCAGAGGGCACCACAGCATGCAGAGATCCCAAAAACCCCCAGCTGGAAAAATGGATCTGGAAGCTTTCCCTCCTGGCTGTTGCAGCCGGGGCTGGGTGAGGATTCCCAGGCAATAAAACCCTCCCAGAATTTAGGCTTTTACCGGGAAAATTCCGATTTTTTAAACGTCATTTTGATGTGGAAACACCCCTTGGGATGAATTTAACTTCCATGGGAATCACCCTCTGGATCAAACAGGGATTTTCATGCTTTTGGGACATCAAAACTCGTTCTGACAAAACTTCCTTAATTTTATCTCTGCAGCCTCCCAAAAAAATTCCCCTTATGGAGATAGAGCTTTTCTTGGAAGTGGATTCATGAAGTCAACTTTTCCAGGCCCTGTTCCCAGTTTTTCTTGTCCCTTCCCTAAAGGCTTTTATCACACGGGTGCTTTATCGGAGCTGTCAGATGAAAGGAGGGAAATCTGACGCTCCTGAGGTGTCAAATTTCCCAGATTGGATTCAAAATATTTAATTAACTTATCAAGGAAGCCCAGGGATGTTGGCTGATCCTTGTGGGAATGGAATTTTGCAGAACAGGACCTCGGGGTGCTCAGGTCACCTTTTCCTACCTGCTGTGGGTGATTTTGGCTGGGATTAAGATGTCATCCAAGGGAAAAAAACATGCGGGACCATCTTTTGTGGAAATTAAGGATATTAATAAGCAGCTAATGGGAATATCCTTCCAAAACCACCTAAATTTACCCCAAATTTGTTTCTGGATAACACTTTTAAATGGGTATTTTTCCATTTCTTCCGTGCAAACCCAAACACAATTTCCCCCTCTCCTCAAACCTTATGTTTTAACATAAAATGTTAATTAAACATTTTCCAGATCTGTGGAAACTGCTCCAAAAGAAGCCTGGAAAATGTTGTGGTTTTTTTTTTTCCCTTTGGCAAGTCAAGTCCCTTTTCTTTCCCATGGCACTGGGGGTTTGACCCGGTTATCAGCCACGCTGGGAACAAATGGTCCTTGATTTATCCAGAATTATTTGGGATCATATGACTCCCGTTTGTTACACAACAGCCCTCAGGTGATGGGGTCAGAGGTGCCTTTCCCAGATCCCAGCACTTCCCCAACAGCTGGCTGACCTTGCCCAGCCTTTCCAAAGTCTCCCGAAGGAGCAGAAATCATGGAGCTCTTCCCCTGCCTCATCCTTGCTCGGCTTTTGGGAAGTTACAGGGGGAAAAGTGGAGCATTTTCCAAGCATGTTTTGGAGAAGTTGGGTTTGTGGAGAGGGTGACGGGACTGGAGCTTTCTCAGGAATATTCCTGTGTCACGCGAGGAGGAGCTGAGCAGGTATTCCAGAGGAATTTCCTCTGATCCAGCTGGAAGAGCCCGACATTTTACGAAGTTTTGGGATATTGCCGAGGTCTGTATGTGCTTCCTAAACCACTTCCAACCTGGCCTCGGACGCTTCCAGGTATGGAGCAACTGCAGCTTCTCTGGGCATCTCGCTTTGGCACCCTCCCAGGGAAGGATATATTCCCGATATCCAACTTAAACCCGCCCTGTGTTCAGGCGAAGCCTTTCCCCCTTTCCCTATCGCTCCACGCCCTTCTCCACAACCCCTCTCCAGCTCTCCCGGAGCTCCTTGCACGCCGGAAACACGAAGGATATAATTCCTAGAGCAGCTACAGCTCGGGGAGAGCCCCGCGGGTAGCCAAAGAGCGATTATTGATTAAAAAATGCCATTAAATTGATCCGGGCTCCCGCCCCCCCCAACATGGCGGCGCTGGGAGGAACCACCCCCCTCACGCCCCAGGGGGGGGAGTTGCGCTCCTCCCGCCCCGCCCGCGGTGGCCCCGCCCATTTCCGGTTTGTGCCGGAAGCCGGAAGCGGCGGCCGCTGGAGGGTCGCGGTGGCGCTTTGGTGAGTCCGGGGGAGGGCCGGGAATGGGAATAACGGGAATAACGGCGGGATAACGGGGATAGTGGCGCCGCTCCCGCCACGGCGTTCGCTGCAGCCCCGCAACTGGGCAGCCATTTGCGTCCACTTTCCTGAGCGCCTGTGCATGCTTCCCGGCCCCCACCCCGAGCTTTCCCATTCCCACCGTTCCCGCTTCTCCCTCTAAAACTCCATGAAAGTTCGCTGCTACCCCCCTAAAAGACCCAAATCAGGTGATTTCTGCCCCACGCCTGCAGCGCGGGATTTAATTCCCAGTTTTTCCCTCGGACAGGTTTATCTGGATCGTGGGTTGAGCAAGCCTGAGCCTCAGCGTGGCTGTTGCGGCATTCCCGGTGTAATATCCTTGGGATGTTCCACCTGGATGAGAGCTGGAAGAGCTTGGAGTGAATAGGACAGCTCAGGTGTGTTGTGTTTCCTTGAGTTTTTAGGAAATTCCCGCATTATTCCATCCCGCCTCTTGGAATTTACACCACACACGGGATACTTGCTGAACGTATCAGACAGTTGGGAATTCTTGGGATAAATCATGGATGTGGTGCAGGAAGTCCGTCATTTCCCCTGATCTTTTTGTCTATTTCACCGAATTCCGTGGCAGGAAGGTGGAATTAGGCGATCCCTGAGGGACTTCCCAGCCCTGTGGGCATGGTGGGATATGGTCAGATCCCAGTTTCCTTGATGGGATGGGATGGAGACTGGAATGAGGTGGATTCTGGAATGGGATGGAGACATCCTGCTGGAATTTGCAAGCTGGGGCTGTGGGTGGATTTTTCCTTGACAGAACACCCTGGGACACACAGAATTCCATCCAAATAGGCTTGGGAAAGGGGGGAAAGTCTTTTCCCAAGCTGAGTTAGTGGGAATGGTGTGTCTCCCTCCCAGTTAACAGAACCCAGCACAGCTGCTCCGAGGGCTTTAACCACCCTGGATTTCAGCTGGAAACCTTTTCCCATTTGGATTTGGGAATTGATTTGCCTCTTTTTCCACGTCCCAGGAATCTGGGAGGATGGATACGCTGAGGAACCGGACAGTGGAGGAGCTCCGGGAGCTGCAGGAGGATTCCCAGGAGATCGAGCGCTTGGCTTTGGAATCCCAGGAGGTCTGTGCCAGGAGGTGCCTCCGGGGTGTCCTCGTCCCCTTCCCGTGCTCACCATCCCAAATTCCATAGGTTCAGGAGCTCCAGCTGGAAAGGGAGATGGCCCTGGCTGCCAACCGGAGCTTGGCCGAGCAGAACCTGAAATTCCAGGCGCCGCTGGAGACGGGACGCAGCGACCTGTCCAAGAAATACCAGGAGCTGCAGGAGCTGGCTGGGAGGTGCAGGGAGCAGAAGGAAAAGCTGGGTGAGCACTGGCATCTTGGCCCAGGAAGGATTCTGCTTCCTGGAAAACTGATATCCCTCCTTTTTTCCCCAGCAGCCGGAGAGATCGAGGATGCTGTTCCTCTTGGATGTCCCTCCTTCCATCAGCAGTTCCCAGGCCCTTTCCTGTGGGCTCTTTGCTGGCTTTTCCCTGGTTTCTGTTCTGTGATAGTGACTTTGGTTTTTCTTTCCCCCTTTGTTTTTCCCAGAGAAATTCTCAGCAGCGCTGCAGCCTCAGACTTTGCTGGATCTCCTCCAGGTGGAAAGCCAGAAGATTGAAGAGGAATCTGAGGTGAGTTTAGGCCTTAAATCCCTTGGGAATTCCAGTGATTCATCCTCAAAGACTTGCACTTAAACCCAGTCCCTGAAATCGTGGATTATCTTTGGAGTCTGCTGGGTTTTCTCCAAAGAACTGGATCCATCCTTGTTTGTGTGTGGATGTTGTTCCTTGGGATGTGGCTGGGAGAAACCCAAATCAGGATTTTAGGGAAGAGGGGCAGAGGGATGCAGGAATGAGCCCGAGGCTGTTCCTCTCTTCCAGAAAATGGCTGAGAAATTCCTGGAGGGGGAGGTGCCCCTGGAGACGTTCCTGGAGCAGTTTTCCGGGATGAGGAAGTTGTCCCACCTGCGCCGGGTCCGAGTGGAAAAGCTGCAGGAGATCGTGAGGAAGTCAGAGGGATCCCAGGAGCGCACCAGGGACTCTCAGCCTCCTCTTCCTCCTCCTCCTCCTCACGTTCCCACGGATCCGCCAAAACCCTTCCCATCGGGATCTCCGGCCTTCCCTCTGCCCTACAGCCCGGCTCCGACCCTTCCGCCCGGCCCCGCTGCGCACGGAGCGCTTCCTCCCGCCCCTTTCCCGGGATCTCCGGTCACCGTGGGACACGTGGCTTCCTCCCAGCCCGGCTCCCAGTCCGCCTTTCCCTACCCGCTTGCTCCAGCTCCCGGATATCCGGCAGCTTCTGCTGCTGACTCTGCTCCAGGGTATCCCAAATCCACCTCGGGAGGCTTTTCCTGGTCTCCGTCCCGGGGCCCACCGCAGCCCTTGCCCTATCCTGCTCCCCATCCCTCTCCTCCCCCTGCCAGACCGGGATACTCTCCCTACGTCCCACCTGGAGCAGGGAGACCGCAGTGTCCGTACCCCACTCAGCCCCCTCTCCCGAATTTCCCTATCCCAACGCAGGCTCCTTATCCCGGGCCTCCCCACCCTTTGGATACCCCCCACCTCCGAACCCTCAGCGTCCTACCTGGCCTGGATACTAATCCAGGACATCTGGGGAGCATCCTGTGCTGATTCCTCCTTTTTTTGGGACTGAGGAAGAGGAGGGATTCCAGAGTGTTGCTCCTTGATCCGTCGGTGCAAAGGAATTATACGGGATAAGTCACGGCTCCGGAGGTCGGAGCGAGAGGCAGAGCCAGACCAGCAGAAATCCGGAGAGGAGAAACCTCCAGGGAAACCTTGGAGCACCTTCCAGTGCCTAGAGGGGCTCCAAGAGAACTGGACAAGGACTTGGACAAAGACTTGGAGTGATGGGATAATGGGGAATGGCTTCACGCTGTCAAAGGGTGGGTTTAGATGGGATTTTGGGAAGAAATTCTTCCCTGTGATGGTGGTGAGACCCTGGAATGGATTTCCCAGGGAAGTCATGGCAGCTCCATCCCTGGAAATGTCCGAGGCCAGGTTGGACAGGGTTTGGAGCAAGTGGAAAGGGATTGGAAGTGGCTGATCCTTAAGATCCCTTTTCACCCAAACCATTCCAGGGCTGTCAGTGGGAGTCGGTGATTCCCACCTGGGCCTGGGCAGCCTCCAGTATTCCCGACCTCCCGTGTGGTTTTTTGGGCTCCTCACATCTCCCTTCTCAGGAAACACTTGGAAACGGAGGGAATGACAAACGATGGAAATGGGATTTGCTTTGCTCAGCACTTTATCCTTCAAACCCTGCCTGTATCCCTTTAAGTTATTTATAAGGAACGATTACTAATGGACTAGGATGAGGGATTGATGGAAGCAATTCCATCCCTGGGATTAATTAGAGTAATAAAACTGGATGAATTAATTGCACTCTGGAGTCATGGCCCTGGTTACTTTGGGAAGCAGCGGAACATCCGGATAAGGATTGATCCCTTTATCCCTTCCTGGCATTCAGCTTCCTTTGGATCCCATCACTGAAATCTTTCACCCCCTTCCAGAACCATCTTCAAGCCTGCTTCAATTCCTGCATTTCTTGCATTTATCCCTGGGATAAAAACCATGGAAAAAGGTGTTTCCCTGTCCCTCTTTTCCCTCCTGACTGGGGGTTTGGAGTCACACTGGGATAATGGAAGGAAGAGGACAAGGTGTGATTAGTACAAAACCCCAATTTTATTACAAGTATTTGTTATTAAATATCTCAGACTCATTCTCAGTATTCCCACCCTTGCATCCCTATCCTTTATCCATCATCCCAACTCTATCCTGGTTTGGAGAAGCTGGTGATCCCAGTATTTCAAAGGGCTCCTTGCACGCCCGTACCTCTTAAATTCCCATAAATAGCTTTAAAAAAACCCCCAAAACCTCCTTTTCTCCCAAGAGGAGGCTGGGAAGTGCTCCTGGAAGGGTGCTTGAATCCTGGGATGCTCCCAAAGCTGAGGTGGGAGGTGGCACCAGCTGCTTTGGGAAGCAGGGAATCACACCCTGCGGGCAGAGTGCAGGTCATAGTCGCTGTCCGAGGAGTTATCCGGAGGGTTGGAACGCCGGCACGCTGCTTCCAGAGCTGTGGGGAGGGCATGGATACACGAGAAGCTGGTGATCCCAGTATTTCAAAGGGCTCCTTGCACGCCCGTACCTCTTAAATTCCCATAAATAGCTTTTAAAAAACCCCCAAAACCTCCTTTTCTCCCAAGAGGAGGCTGGGAAGTGCTCCTGGAAGGGTGCTGGAATCCTGGGATGCTCCCAAAGCTGAGGTGGGAGGTGGCACCAGCTGCTTTGGGAAGCAGGGAATCACACCCTGCGGGCAGAGTGCAGGTCATAGTCGCTGTCCGAGGAGTTATCCGGAGGGTTGGAACGCCGGCACGCTGCTTCCAGAGCTGTGGAGGGCATGGATACACTCACTGGATGCACATCCATGGCAAAGGAACGGGAAGGAGCCACTTCCAGCACTTACCTGGGTAAGCAGAGAGCTGGGAGCTCTTTTTGGGGGCCTGAGCGTAGTCGTTGTCCCCTCCCTGTCCCCGAGGCCTCGGAGCGGTGCTGGAGCGGTGGAAAGACACTGGAGAAAATAGCAGGATTGGGATTTTGGGGTTGGAACAGCAGCTTGGAGGGGAAAAAAACCCACCCGGGAAGGGGCTGAGTGAAATTGGTCCCTGCTCCAGGCCTGCATCTCCTGGATGAGTTATATTCCAAAAGGAAGCGAGCTCCAGGGCCCTTGTGCCAGGATCCAGGGGGGAACAGCCCACCCAGACCCCAGATCCGTCCCCAGGAACTCCAAATCCCATTCCCAGCTCCCCAAGGAGCTGCTCCTCACCGGTCTGGTTGAGTCCCGTGGGGCCGATCCACTGGCGTTGCTTCTTCTTGGAGACTGAGAGAGAGGAGGAATTGTGTCTCCAAGGATCTTCCCGATCCTTCCTCCAGCTGCTTCCCCCCCGCCAGCCCCATATGTCATCCCGAATAATGCCCCCCTTCCCAATAATCCCCCCCAGGATCCTCCACCTGCTCCTTTGTTTCCGCTCGGAGCTTAATCCCTCTTCCCGCTCCCACACTCCATGTGGGACAGGCTTGGGGACAATGGGGCAGGTCTGGGGACAATGGGGCAGGGGGATCTGTCAGGCTGAGCAACCAAATCCCCCCCCAAGGAGTTTAGGGAAGCATCCATGGAGCTGCCAGCCCTGAGCCGGCACGTGGGGATGAAGGAAGGAAGAAAAGAAGGATGAGGATCCTGAGGTTGTCCCCTACTTCTCTTCATCAGCTTCCGATAGGCAGGAGGGCCACAGATCAGGGAAAGGATGAGGAAAAGCAGCAGGGCCAGGCAGATGCTCACGACGGTTCCAGCAGGTGTTCCAGTGGGAAGCGGCTTTGAGTCCTGGCCTGGAAAGAGCATGGGTGTCACTGGATGTGTCCAGCTGGAGATGTGGATATCCATTACCCCGCCAGGAATCCAAATCCCACGTGGACTTGGTCCCCCCCATCCCTGCCCGTTCCATAGGTGTGGGAATTCCAGCTCCCAGCACGGATCGCGTGGCTTACACACAACTCTGGTCCGGGAGCAGCTCCGGATATTCCCAAGTTTGGGCTGGCAGAGGTGCAGGGGTTCAAGCTCACAGGTGACTCCCGTCGAGGGAGGCTCCCGGATTTCCATGCTGGAAGTGAGATTCCCGCAGCCCAGCTCCCGGCAGATCTGCCGGCCACGCTTGTCTCGCTGCGCTGCTCTGGACTCACACAGATCCCACCATTGTCCCGCATGGAATACCTGGATGTCCCCTTCGCACGGAGTGGGGCCGGCCGCCAGCCTCCGCAGGGCCCGCGGCTGGGAATCTGTGGGAGAGAGGAGCACATCCGTAGGGAGAGGGGCTGGATGCACAGGGAGGGGTCAGACCCATTGGGAGGGGTGAAATCCATGAGGAGAGGATGGGTACAGGGGGATCAGACATGGGGGTCAGCTCCATAGTGTGGGGTCAGAGCAGTGAGATTCCCGCAGCCCAGCTCCCGGCAGATCTGCCGGCCACGCTTGTCTCGCTGCGCTGCTCTGGACTCACACAGATCCCACCATTGTCCCGCATGGAATACCTGGATGTCCCCTTCGCACGGAGTGGGGCCGGCCGCCAGCCTCCGCAGGGCCCGCGGCTGGGAATCTGTGGGAGAGAGGAGCACATCCGTAGGGAGAGGGGCTGGATGCACAGGGAGGGGTCAGACCCATTGGGAGAGGTGAAATCCAGGAGGAGAGAACGGGTACAGGGGGATCAGATCCATAGGAAGACAGGAGTCAGAGTCACAAGGAGAAGGGAGTCAGATCCATGGAGATGGGTCAGACCTGTGGGAAGAAGAGGCAGAGCCACAGGGAGAGAGGAGTCGGACCCACAGGCAGACAGAGATGATATCCACAGGGATACCACTGGCACGTGCTCCTCCTTCTCCCAGCATCAGCTCCTGGCACGGGGATGCTCCCAGCAGCTCCCTCATGCCACAGGGACTGAACCAAACCAGAGCCAGGCATGGAGTGGCTTTGAACTCTTCCCATGGGAAATGCAGCATGGAAGCTGGCTCTGCCAGCTGCCACAGCCCATTAAACCCCTAAATCCCACGGGATTCCAAGCTGGGGCAGATGGCAGGACCCACAAAGAGTCTGCTCCGAGCTTCTTGGCTTGGTTGTCTGTGCCGTGGAGCTGGCACCAAGCTGATTTCCAGGGAAACACTCATGGAAAATGAGAGGGAGAGGCCTGTGGCTGGGAGATGCTCACGGCAAGGGAAAGATGCTCTGGCAGGGACATGCCAGTAGCAGGGAAGAGAGTCATGGAAAGGAAGGGATATGCCTGTGGCAGGGAAGGTATCCAGGGACATGCCCGAGGCAGGGAGATGATTGGAGCATGGATATGCCCAAGGCGTGGAAGGTGCTCAGGGGGCTGTCCACAGCAGGATGCCCAGAGCCTGGTGCCTGCCAGTGTTCCCCACCCCCAGCTGGAATTTGGGATGCTGCCATGGCCGCTCTCCCTCCCCGGCTCATCCTCCTCGGAGCTGCCGTGCTCGGCACTGGCGGGAACTGAGATTTCCTGTTTTGCCTTCGCACCCCGGAGAGGAAGAGCGGGAGTGGGTGGATGGGGCCCACGGGGCAGGCTGGGATGGGGCTGGCTCTCTGTTCTGGGCCCCAAAATCCCCCCGGGGTATCCCACCGGAGCAGGAAATCACGGATACTCAGGACCATTCTCACCTGAGCAGGTGATGAAGGCGGGCGTTTTCCCCCGGGAGCTGCTCCTGTTGAAGCAGTCCAGCAGGGAACGGCTCCCACAGGAATCCACTGCCTCCCACCGCACCGGCAGGTGGATCCCTGGATCCGGCTTGCCGTGGCTGCTCCCAGCAGTGCCACAGCACAATTCCTGGCAGATGAGGGTGACCAGATGTGTCCATGTGTCCGGGATGCTTGCCACAGCCCCCCACATCCCCTGCTTGTGCAGCTCCAGGAAGCCAGAGCAGCTGAAATTCCCGTCCACCAGCCGCAGCCTGGGGGGTCCTGGACCGGGATTGGCGATGGAAGAGGAAGTGTTATGAATTGGGGTGGCAATTTTTCCATTATTTAGGGGGAAATTCCCAAATGTGAGGCTACAGATTCCTTGGGATGAGGCGCTTACCCGTGGGCTCTGGGGTGGTGGCTGGGCTTGTTGGTGGCGGCTTGGGAGTGGTTTTCACTGGCTCTGGAATGAGAAGAGAGGCACCACGTGGGCATGGATGATCCCTAGGGATTGAGGTGGCTGGGCTGGGAGTCCAGGCTCACCTCTACAGGCAACGATGACGTGCTCCGTGCAGTTTTCCAGCTCCCACTGGCATCCTAGTGGGTTAATGCACCTCCTGGGCTGACTCTGTGGCCCTTTCCCACCGGGAATGATGAGCTCCAAGAGCTCAGAGGTTGGGGGGCCGCACTCCAGCTGCTGGCAGATCCAATCCAGATCTCCCATGCTCACGCTCTCCCAGCAGATCGGTCTCCATTGGTGTTCCCAGTTCACCTCCAGTATCCCAGTGCAGCGGCAGCCGCCTCTGGTGAGTCTCAGGATGGATTCTGTGGGAAAACACCATCTTGAGGGGCTTTCCTTTCCTTCCCTTCCCAGTGGGTTTTCACCCTGGGAATGATTTCCAAGGCCCCTTGGTGGGGGCCTTGGAAAACAGCGCAAGGAATGGGAGCATGGAGGGGTCGAGGGAATGTGGGGGCTTGAGCTGGGACCCCGGGACGCCGCTTCCGGATGATGCAACTCCAGCACCCACCACGCTCACGGAGCTGTGGAGGCATTCCCAAAGGGCTGCTCCCCAAATTCTCACCTCCAGGGATCCAGGTGGCTCCTCCATAGTCGGGGATGGCTGTGAGAAAGAGCGGAAATGGGGTGTCAATCCCGCATCCCGCCCTGCGGACCCCGAGTTTGGGACAGCGGCTCTGCTGCTCAGCCCATTGATGGTTATTTTGAGGAAAAGGGGGATTTTATGGGAAAACTGGGATTTTTGGGGAGAAAGGCGATTTTCTGACTCCCCATCTGTCTGCTGGGGGATTTTTAGGGCAGAGAAAAGACAAGGGCTCTGCAAATTACTGCCAATTAGCCCTGCTCCTGGGTGGAATGTTCGGGAATGGTGCCATGAAGACAGAGGGAAGGGCAGGAGCTGGCAGGGAATGAGGATGTGGGGACACCTGGCTGTCCTCAGCACCACTGGCTCAATCTTGGGACCCTGGGGACCCCCAGAGCGATGTGGGTGGAGGTTTGGGGGGTCACCAGGGTGCTTCCCACCCCAAGCCCTGAACTGTGGCTCACTGAAGGTGCGGATCCCACCTGGAGCGGGAAAACCGGCGGGGTTCTGCCGCGAGATCCGAGCGGCGCACCGAGGTCAGGGTGCCTGATACTCACCCCACATTCCCAGCAGGAGGCACAGGATGGGCAGCCAGGTTGCCATGGGCTCCGCTGGTGCCATGGGGGCACGGGAGGCTCTGGGGGCTCCGCCGCCTCCGCTGCCCGGCCCGGAGCAGGCGAGGGAGGGGGCCCGGACAGGAACCGGCTGTTTTTCCTCCCTCTGTGGTTTTTTGACGTCACCTCTGGGCCCGTTTGAAGACTCTGTTGCCTCCCTGGGTCCCGCCAAGCATGAGAGGAAAGGGGTGAGAAACATGTGGGGTTCAGCCCCCGCCAAATCCCAGGGTCTCCGCAGCTCTGGGAAAGGGAGGTACTGAATATATCCAGTGCTGAGGGAGATTTGGGGGTCCCCGAGTCCCCAGGAGTTACAGAGGAGTTGATGCCCATCCTGGCATCCCCTAAAACTCTGTGATTAACCCAGGAATTGGATGGGATCCAGGCACATCCCAGGTTCTGGCATTCCAGGGACACCCTGCAGCCCTGCAAGGGCACGTGGGGCTCCAGCGGTGCTGGACCAGGGCAGGGCAGAGGCGTTAATTGATTGTGCCCTAATTAAATGCTCTGAATCCAGGTCAGGCATGCTAATGAGGCAGCTGTTTTCCATTGACTCTGTGATGTTCCTGCTGGAAGGAGAAAAAGGATGGATCTTCCCATCCCATCCTGCTCCAGCATCCATGGATGCTCCAGTGCCCAGTCCTGGAGCAGGATCTCAGCATCTGGGTGCTCCCTGTAGCCTTCACTTGTTCCCATCCCAGTTATCCCAGCGGTTCTGCTGATCCTGGTGGGAGCAGACCCTGTTGGAATATCCCACACTGGGGTCCTGGATCTGGCCCCCAACCCACTTTGGCTTTGAAAATTCCCTGGAAAAGGGGTGCAATTCCCAGGCCTGCTCCCACGGGAGCCGCAATCCCCCAAAATCAACCTGAAATTTGGGATTCACCTCAAACATCCCAGGACTCTGTGCCTCCAGGAAAGATCCTGTTGTCCAAAGTGTGTGACCCCCATGGGTATGGGGTGCCTGGGGTCCAGCCCTTCCCTCAGAGCTGTGACTGCCTCTGGAGGCCATGAGATCCCAAGGATAGGATTTGGCTTCGGATTGAGCATCTGCCTTGCCTCGGGCGCTGCGAGTCAGCTCAGCATCCTGAGCATGCCGTGGCAGCTCTGGATGATTGGAATCCCTTCCCGGGGGGAGTCTGGGGGGCGCTGGGAAGTGCTGACAACGCTGCCTGCCGTGAGGAGCCTTTTAAAAAGCAGGAGCTGCCTTTGGAGTGAGCGGGAAGGGGCTTGTCGGCTGTCTGCACACTGCTGGGATCATAATGATGAGGAAAAGGGGGATTTTCCGGGCGGGAGCAGCTTGGAGGAAGGGTTGGCACTGATGTGGCTGTGTGGGGATGGAGGTGACATCTTGGCTGGGTTGTCACCCTCCAAGGGCACTGGTATCCCCAGGGAACTGGTGCCCCCAGGTCTTTGGTATCCCCAGGGAATTGGTGCCCCCCAGGGCTTTGGTACCTTCCAGGGCTTTGTTATCCACAGGGAATTGGTGCCCTCGCAGGAATCAGCACCCTCAGGATGCTGCTGCCCCTCTGCACGTTGGGATCCCAGTACATCCACACCCCTGAATTCTGTGATCCCTACCAGGGCATCAGGACCCCCCGCAATTCATCCATCCCTCCAGGGCTGTCCATGCCACAATCCCAGCGATCCCAGCACCATCAGCTCCCTCCCAGCCCCCCGGCACCCGGAGCCAGGAGCGGGGCTGGGGCACCCCCGTGCCCGCTGCGCTCTCGGCCCGCGCCTCGCCCCGTGCCCTTTGTCGGGGTTTTGCTGCTATTTTGGGATTTCCTCCCTTGTTGCGGCTCCTTTGTGCGGGGCCTCTCGCTCAGCAAACAGCTGGAGGATGTGGGGGGGGCACATTTTCCACTGGGGGTGCAGCTGAACCCCGACTTGTCTCTGCTCCCCGGGGAGACAGAAATCTGACGGCGGGGCCGGGCGGGAGCAGCCGGCTTGGGATGGGCAGGGGGAAGGGGGGGCAGAGGGGTCCCAATCCCTGGGTAATGGGTGGGTGCTGTGCCCCTTCCCAGCTGGGAGCACCCCCAAATCCCAAAGATGGGATGGTGCTTGGCTCCAGGAAGCTGCTTGGCTCCAGCTTCCTTCTGGGATATGGATGGACTGGGAGGTGCTGAAGGGTTTGGGGGTTCCATCCCACCCTCATAGGGCACCATCCAGTGGGTTTGGGGTGGCACCTCAATGGCTTCCCTTCCAGCATCCCTGAAGCCTTCCTGGACAGGATTTATGGACAGCATGTTCCCGGGATGGGGACTATCCCAGAAGGGTGTAGGCAAGCTCTGCGGGGGACACGTGGGACTTCCATGTCCGCCCTTCCTGCGGTTTAATTTCCACCCCTCGTGCTATGGAGCTGGATCAGGGCCCTGCCACCCCCTTCCCTGCTCCTGTGGGCTGGGACTGGGATATTTGGCCATCTTTGTGTCCGTGGACAAGTGGGAGCACTTGGTGACCCAGGCTCTGCAGGGCTGGTGACACCCCTATGGACAAGGGACACAGTGGGAAAAGCTTTTAATGGCAGCACAGAGGAGATGGCTGGAGAATTCTGGAGGAGATAGCCAGAGAATTCCAGGAGATTTGGCCTCTGGAGTGATGGAACAGGCTCAGTAGGCAGAGTCCTGGATGTCATCGTAGTCGCTGCCCTCGGAAAAGTCGGGATCCTCCCCGCGTTCCCCCGAGGGACAGGATGGATCTGACCAGCCTGCAGAGACAGAGCCCATCAGGAGGATTTGGGAATTCCTGGAACTCCCTGTGCCCCACGTCCAGCACAGGATCCTCACCTGGATGTGAGGAGGGGTCTCCGGGGGGCTCTGTCTCCTGCACGTTCTCGTACCACTCCCCCGAGGAGGTGCTGGAGCTGCCGTCGGGATCGGGATCTGCCGGAGCTGCAGGTACCCGGGGCTGGGAGGGCACCGGGGCGGGCGCTGCCGGGGGAACTGGGGGAGCTGGGAGGAGCAGAGTCACTGGCTGACACTTTCCAGCCCTGCTCCCACTCCATGGGGTCCCCCCATTTCCACCCTGAGGTTGAACCCATCCATCTTCCCATTCTTGGGGTCCCTCTATCCCTGCTCCCATCCCTGCTCCTCTACTTGGGGTCCCTGAACCCCCATCCCTGTGGTCTCTGCATCCCTTTTTCCCATCCCTGGAGTCTCCCCATCCCTGCTCCCATCCCTCCTGCCCCCACATTTCCCACCTGTGCCGCAGCCATGGCCGGTGGCTGCCGGGTGCCACTGGGTGCCATGGGCAGGAGGGTGAATGCTGCCATTCCAATAGGGCTCCGTGGATGAGGATGAGGATGAGCTGGAGGAGCTGCGGAGTGGGGGGCCTGGCCTGGCTGACTCTGTTAGGACAAGGACATCAAATGTGGGAATAAAGATATTGGAAGAGGGGGTGGCCACCATTCTATCCATGGGATAGACCCCGCCTTGTGTCATACCATCCTCAGGCAATGGCTCCATCCTCTCCTGGCTGGGTCTCAGAGGCAGAAGATCCTCCCTGGGATGCCGGCGCAAGGAGTCTGTGGGAAGGGGAGAGGGGTGGGAACATCCTGGGTGACAGGGATCCCGGGACAGGGCATCAGGGATCCCAGAGGAAGTGGGATGCTCACTGTAGAAGGTGGACAGGGCGACAGGAGGCTTGCTGCTGAACTCATAATATTCCGAGTCAGAATCAGAATCCTTGGAAATGGCTGTGACCAGACAGTCTGGGGGGTGACAAGGGGATGTGGCATCTGTCACCAGCTGGCACCTCTGGCCCCACAGCCCCTGGGGGGACCTGCCAGACCCACCTGATCCTTTGGGAAGGCTGGTGGGAGTCTTCCTGTAGTCGTTGGGGATCCCGGAGGGAGCGCTGGGGCTCTGGGAGCTGTGGGTCACCAGGACTGGCATGGGTACTCCCAAGGAGGACGTGGCTGTGGGGACAAGGGGATGCACCCACTCCGTGGCTGAGCTGAGCCCAAAAAGTGGGGATCGTGTCCCAGTTCCATGTCCGGATCCAGAATTCCTTACCGCTCCTCTTCCTCAGCCTCAGCAGGGCAGCGGAAAAGGCCAGCACGGAGAGCAGGAGCAGCGCGGCCAGCACCAGGCACAGGACAAAGAGGGGACTGTCCACTGGCGGTGTCCCCAAGGTCGGGGTCCCCTCCTCGGCTGGGGCAGAGAACAGACACAGCTCATCCCACATGAATCTTTCCTCCTGGGAATTTTACCCTTATCCCAGGGAACGGCCGAGGGCTCGGACACTCACCGTGCAGGACAGTGACATTCCTGGGCGGCACCTCAGTCGCCGTGGGCGTTGGCGTCTCCAAACCCTGGGAGCCTGGAAAGGGCGGGAACAGAAATCGGATGCTTGAGAGAGAGCAGCACCCAGGCCGTGCCTCAAATCCCATCAGGAAGGAAGCGGTACCATTGCAGATGACCCCGGCAGCCCCGGATTGGTAACAGGGAGCGGATTTATTGAAGATCCAGAGGCACTGTGCCAGCGAGGGCTGCAGGCTCCCGCACAGGTACGTCATCTTCCCGGGAAGCGTGTGTCTGAAGGAGGGCCGCTGGAGCATATCCCCGCATCCCAGCGTCCGGCACAGCACCGTGGCCTCCGTCTCGTACCAGGTGCTGTTACACACCGTGCTCCAAGTGCCGCGGAAAAACACCTCCACCCTGCCGGCACAGCCGTCCCGGCCTCCGGAGAGCCGCCACTCCTGGTGCTCTGCGGGAAGAGCACAGCGATGAGGACGCGCCATCCACATCCCCTGCTCTGGAATGTTCCAAACCCACCTGAGCAAACCACGCCGGCGTCCTCCTTGTGGCTGCAGTCGTGCTCCAGCGCGGCCCGACATTCCCGGAGGTCCCGCTCGTGTCCCTCGCATCCCACCTCATCCCGGAGGATGGGGCCGAGCCCGCGGCCGAAGGCGGCGTTGCCGTGGGCTCTCACGGCGTGGCCGCACTGCAGCTGGCGGCACACGACGTCGGCGTCGGGAATGTCCCAGCCATCGTCACACACCGTCCCCCACGTCCCCTCCTGCTCCAGCTCCACCCGGCCCTCGCAGCGGCTCCGGCCGCCCACCAGCCGGAGCGCTCTGGGACCTGGGGGATGCACCGGGAAGGGTGAACTGGCGTTGTCCCAGAATCCCAAAAAGTGGGTGTAAGGATGTCCCTCACCCTGCCACACTCACCCGGTGTCACTGAGGTGTTCCCAGTCGGAGTATTGGGAGGTTCTGTCGTTTCTGTGGGGACTGTGGGGAGAAAGGACAGAGGGAAGAGGAGCTGAGCCCCCAGGATTCCCAGTTTGGAGGGGTGCATCCCAAACCCACCAAAATGTGGCCAAGAGGATTCTCTCAGCTGCGAGCGGCACAGTGGGAATCCCCCCAGGCTCTGGCAAAGTGATCACAGAACCGTTGCATCCCAAAAAATCAATCCCTGCGTGCCCCAGGATGTTTCTCAGGGTAAATCCTGGTGTGGGATCTGCTGGGGGAATTTGGCCTTAAATATGGGAATACTGGGACACGACTCAGCGGTGTAAGAGCTGAAATTTTTGATATCATCCTGCATCTGTGTTGTTCCCACCTTCCGGTTCATCCCTGCAGACACAGAGGGGCTGGACCTGGCTGTACCCACCTGCCTACACCCATTCCAGAGCCACAGGTGAGTGGATGATCCAGTTATCCCTACCATTTGACTCTTCCAGGGGGAAGGATTCAGCCCCAGAAGTGAGGCATCCAGGGGGGGCTGCTTGGGTGGGAATCCTGGGAAGAGATGCCAGAGGTGGTGCAATGTGGATTGGAGTTAAAATGTTCAAGGAAAAAGCCAGGGATGAGGGGAGACTGTGGGAATGAGCTGCTCCAGGTGAGGATGGAGGTGTGAGAAGGGCGGAAATGGGGTGATGGGGCCATTTCCTGATCGATTGGAGGCCTCCAAGCAGCTCCTGGCAGACATTTTGGCAGCCAGACAATCCCAAATCCTACCAGGGTGGGGAGGACAGGTAGCATCACATCCCAAAACCATCCAGGGGGTTCATGAAAAACAGGATGGGCTTCAGGCCCTGAGTATCACCCTGTTCCCAAAGGGACTGTAGGTGGGATGGGTCTGAGAGCACCTTTAGGGCTTTGGGTCCTCTTCTAGGGGTTCCCAGGGTGCTTTTGGGGGGATCCAAGGGCACCTTAACCCTTAGGAGAATCCCCAAGCCTTAGGATACCCTTTAAGGTCATCCCTTTTCCTCTGAGTGTGTTGAGGGGCAGCATCCTCCATCACTGACATCCCTGTTGGGAACCCCCCAGAACCCCCAGTGCTCCCCATCCCAGGGAGGTGGCAGGTCCCCCACCCCCAAATCTGTGGCTCCGCCACCCCAAGGTCCCAAGGGAGAGACAGCAAGGGCCAGGATGGGGACAGTGACGTACCTCGTGCAGGTGCCACGGCAGAAAGAGCCACCAAGAGCAGGCAGAGCCCCCCCATCCCATCAGCGGGGCAGCCCCATGGAATTCAGGGGTCTGGGATTCGGGGGGTCCCTCTCTCAGCAGCCTGGGGACGTGGCTTGGCCGTGTCCCCGCGCTCCGGCAGCTCCGGGAGTGTGGCGGAGGGCAGGAAGCCGACTCAGTGCTGTGGGGTGGAGGAGGGTGATGGCGTGGCTCCATCCTGCCCTGGCAGAGAGGAAACAGGGTTTTGGGGACCCCAGAGACCCTCCGGGGCACGGGAGCCTCGTGGATCTGGTGCTCCCACCGCAAGGGACACAGATCTGGTGGAGCCATCATGATCTGCAGCTTGTTTGTGCCTCCGGGTTGTGGATTTGGGGTGGTGGCACGGGGGACTCGGGGCCTCCCGAGATGTGGGACATCTGTGGGGCGACGAAGAGCCAGGAATTCCCCTCTTCTCCCTGGTTTTTGGAGTCAATGCTACCAGCAGCTCCACATCCTGAGCGTCTTCCAGCACGTGCAGGATCACCCCAGGACCCTCCAGGAATATTAGGCGAGGGGTAAGGCTGGAATGTCCATGGGTGGGAGGTGGGGCATCCCAGGAGACATTGATCCCCGCCATGGGAGAGGGCTGGGATCCAGCTGAACACCTGGGGACCCAGGATGCTGGAAGGGGGAACAGGATTCCAGTCATATCCTCTCAGCAGGATTTTGGGAAGTTTGGGGAAGCTGGGAGCAGGGTGATGGGGTGGTGGATCTGCTGTTACCCAGGGTGTCTTGGGATTCCTGGGACTTACTGGGAAGCTGGAAGACTGGGAATCCCCATGGCCACTAATATAGGGAGGTGCTGAGGGGACATTTGGGAATGTCGTGGTCATGCAGTACCAGGCTGATGTTGGGGTTGGAAAGGTGGAGGAGGAAGATGGCAGGAGCGGGAGGAAGGAGATCCCTTATCCCAAGGTGACCCCAGCTGGGCCACGGCCAGGCCCAGCCCCGGATCCAATCCCGTGACCAGCTCCCACGTGGAGCCAAGGTCAAGGGCATGTGCCCATTCCCAGGAGCCTGGCACTGCCATGGGGGCAGGATCACAGGAGATGGCAGAGAGGAGAATCCCAACTGTTTTTTTAAATACTTTATTTTTGTAACAACGTCAGAATTAAAAATTTTCCATAAATACCAGCCCCTGGCAGCCCCTTCCCGGGCGTTCCCGATAAAAAATGTGTACAAAACGGATGCATGGCCGGGGTGAAGGTGGGGGGGATACAGGATCCTCCCCGGGATCAGACCACAGGAATCATCACCACCATCATCATCACCACTATGAACACCATGTCGCAATGAGACCCAAAGCAGTAAGAGCATCCCAAATTCCTCCCCGGTGCTGCTGGGATCCAATCCCCATAAGGATAAGGCTGGCAGACCCCTTCTCACCCTCTGTGGGCACCTCGGGGTGGTCCCAGGAGGCCACCAGTGGTCCCCCGCCCATCCCAGTGGGAAGAGGGGTTAGTGTCCCCCCAGCACAGCACGGGGAGGAGGTCGGGCCCTTACTGGTTTGCCCGGGAATTGCGGGGTCCGGGAGTTGCCCCCTCGGGGTCAGGAGCTGCCGCGGATCCTCTCCATGTAGCTCCGGAGCTCCTCGGGATCCCGCAGCCCCATGTCCTCGCACACCCAGCGGATGTCATCCTCGCTGGCCACCAGGATTGACTGGACGTGGGGGGTGGCCGGGGGGGGCTCCTCGGGGACACGGGGGGGACCAAAGGTGACAAACTCCACCCGCTTCCTGCGGCCGCCCCCTGGAGCCGATCCCTCCTTGCGGGGCGGCGGGGCTCCGGGGGTCGGGGAGCCGGGGGGAGCCCCGTCCTCGCTGGAGCCCAGGGGGCCCCCGCAGCCACAGGGGGGGCCCGGGGATGCCGGGGGTTCCGGCTGCCGGCGATCTGGCTGTGGCCGGTCCAGCTGCTGCCGATCCAGCTGCCGGCTCAGCTCTTCCTGGTCGGTGCCCAGCCAGACCCAGTTGTGGGGTTGTGGGGCCGAGGGGGCCCCGCCCGGCTCGGGCAGCTCCTTCTGCTGGTACCGGAGCACGAAGAAGATGCAGTTGACGAGGAAGATGAAGATGGCGAGGCAGAAGACTCCCAGGAGCACGTACATCCCAATTTCCAGGTCAGTCACCCGCTCCGGAGCCTTCACCATCTCCTCCTCCTCTTCCTCCTCCTCTTCCATGCCGGCATGGTTGCGTCCGTAGCCTTCCTCCTCGTCCTCCTCCGAGGAAGACCCCTGGAGCTTGGTGGCTGCTGGCCCCACGCCCGCGGGGTCCCTCTGTCCCACGGTCACCGCCTCCCCGGACATGGCGCCCTCAGCCCGCGGGAAGGGCCGGGGGCTCCCGGGAGAGGGGACCCCCACCTCCAGCCAGGCGGTGCCGGTGGCCAGGGCGGCCGCACGGTGCCGGCCACGCCGGCACGGATCTGGGGGATGCAGGCTGAGCTGGAGCAGGGCCCCCCGGCCTGGCCCCTCGGCCACCACCCACGGGTGGGCAGCGGGGACCCCAGGGGACCCCCTGACGGTGGCAACAGCGCGGTCGAGGGACGTCACAGTCAAGGCCACGTCGTGCCACCCGTAGAGCTCCAGCGGGGCCAGCGTGTGGTCGGAGAAGGACAGCCAGATGGACAGGGTCGCTTCCTGGTGGGATGACAGGCGGGATGGCAGAGGTTTGGGGTACACCGGGGAGACTGGGGTCACCCCCCAACCGTCTCACCTGCTTGAGGGCCCGTAGCGTGGGTGTCCCCAGGGCAGTGGCAGTGACCACGCCAGGATGATCCGGCTGCGTCCGCAGGGATAAGGAGAGCCCGGCCACCACCTGGGCGTGGAGCTCTGTCACCGTCACCTTCTCCTCAGAAACCACCAGCGTCTGCTCCCCCAGGATGGAGTCGGAGAGCGGGGAGCGCACCTGGAAGCAGCTTGTGAGTCCCCCAACATCCCTCACAGCCACTATTCCCTTTCTGTGCCAGCCCCTCCAGCCCCTCCGTTCCCTCCCTCCCTGTATTCTGCCCGGCTGCCACTGGGATAATTTCCAGCCCCCCAGCTCCATCCCGGCAACCTTCCCACACCCCCAAATCTTCCCAGGATCCCCCAAATTCTCCACAAACAACCTCGTTTACCTCCACAGAGGTGACTCCAGGCTCCCTGCCCACAACCACGGCCCCCGCTTCCAGTGAGGCCACACGGGGATCCTGGACACGAGTCCGGGCAGCCACCAGGTGGGTGACATCCAGGAGCCACTCAGGGCCGGGCAGGTAGGACAGGTGACGGCCACCATCCAGGGGGTGGGCCACAAAGTGTGCTAGGACACGGAGCCCCGTGCGCTGGAACTGGGCCCGGCAGCCCCGCGCCCGCCGCTCCGGCTCCTCTGCGGCATCCTCGGACTCCACCACGGCACTGGGGACAGGGGACAGGGACAGGGTGACAACAGTCCCAGGATGGGGTGACAAGGGATTCCCCAGGGGCACAGGAACAGGGATTGAAGGACAGGGTGACAGGGATTCCACGATAGGATGACGAAAATCCCAAGACACAGGAGTGTGTTGGGGGCTCACTGATGCATCCCCACACGTCATGTCCCGGCCCCATTCCCGTCTCCCCCTTTTCCCACCATCCCGTTCTGTAGGCCTCACCTGTCAGGCCCCCCAGGCAGTCTCCAGCCACGGAGCTGCTCCAGGACGGGATCTCCCAGCTGGACACGGAGTGGGAGCAGTGGAGCCCAGACGGAGAAGCTCAGCTCCGCTCGCAGCCGGCGCACCCAGAAATCCACGCGGGCCCCCCGCGCCCCTCGGCTCTCCTTGCCCCCCACGAACACCAGGTCGCAGGAATCCGACACCTGCAAGGGCACATGGAATTCCATGGGAATGTCCCAGGGTGAGGCGGGATAACGAGGGGATAGCAGGACTCACCTGCAGCACCTGCTTGTCAGCGGATTCGCATCCCACGGGATCCGTGAGCTCAGACACTCCACCCCCTGCTTCCACAGCCACCAGTTTGACCGGGATAGCGCGGGGGATCCCGGTCAGCGGTGCCGTGTTTAGGATCTCCAGCTCCTGGAAGCACAGCAGGATGAGGGGGTGCTTCCCATGGAATAGAGGGCTGGAATGGGAGGGGAACACCCACCTGCACCAGCGGGACAAGGGCGCGGACGTCCCGCTCTGACACCTGGATTTCCCAGACCAGTTTGTCCTTCTGCGCCTCGGGATCCTGGCCGGGATACTCCACCTGCCACGTGAGGGGCCGCGCCGGCGCCAGCCCCCCCGTCCCGTTTTCCACAGCCACATCCAGGTGCAGGAACTCAGCCGGCTCGGACACCCTGCGGCACCGCACGGGGATCAGGGTGGAACAACCTGTAATTCCCACTGGGATGGGGGTATTGGGATGCTCCCTACCTGGAGCTGTCTGGGATGGCAGGGATGTCCCCGAGCCGCCGGCACGTCACCACGGCCGTGGAGTGCTTGGGACCGCGGGAACGCTCCAGGTGAACGCTCCAGGTGCTGGGAATTGTGGGACGGGCGGAGACCACCTGCAGGCCCTTCTTGGCCTTGACCCTGTGCGGGCACACGGTGTCACACAGTGTCAGATGGTGTCACACAGTGCCCCAAAATGTCACACAGCGTCTCACAGTGTTAAACAGTGTCACACAATGTGAGACGGTGTCAGACGGTGTCCCACAGGGTCACTCACAATCACAAGGTGTCACTCGCTGTCACACAGGGTCACTCACAGTCACACAGTGCCACTCACTGTCACACAGTGTCACACTGTATCAGATCCTGTCAGCTGGTATCACATGGTGCCACACAGTGTCACAGTCACACTGTCACACAATGTCACTCAGTGCACATGGTATCAAATGTTCACATACTGCCACAAATTGCCACACAATGTCACAGACTGTCACACAGTGTCATGACTGTCACAGTGTGTCACTCACAGTCACGCACTTCCACACACTGTCACACACTCACATAGCGTCACACAGTGTCCCACAGTGTCCCGGTGTCCCCATTGTCCCCGCTCTCACCTCAGGGTCAGGCTGTCGGCGGTGAAGTTGTGGCGCAAGGCGATGGTGGCCGTGAAGCGCTGCCCGGGCCGCAGGGGGACATTGGGGACACGCAGCAGCACCTTCTCGTCCAGCCGCACCTCCTGCCGCCGCTCCGGCTCTCCTGCCCGCAGCTCCAGCATTCCCAGGAATCTCAGAGCTTCCTGCTCCTGACCCCCGCACTCCCCCACGCTGTAGCGCAGCTCAGCCAGTTCTGGGTGCTCCAGGGGCTCCAAGGGGTTGGAATCTCGCCGGTGGCTCCAGTGGGAATGGAGGGATCCCAGGGAGAACCAGCGTGGAGGGATCTCCAGCTCCACCACACACACACCCAGTGGGGCCTGCAGGGGAGAGGGGGTCCTGGGATTAGGCTGGGGGGGAGCCGTGGGTCCCCAGGGGCCCCAGGGTGGCACTGACCTGCAGGCGACATGTCCCCCGGGCCACCCGCCCACGGTGGTGAGCGTGGAGGGTGACACAGGGGAGATCCCGAGCTCTGGAGTGATCCCAATTCCTTGAAGAATCCCAGCTTCCAAGCTGGTCCTGCTGCTCATGGTGGTCCCAGTCTTTGAGGTGGTCCCAGTTCTTGGGGTAATCGTGGATCCCAGGGTGGTGCCGGTCTTTGGGGTGATTCCGGGTCTTGGGGTGATCCCGGACTCCATGATGCTCCTGCTGCTCAGGGTGGTCCTGGTCCCTGGGGTGGTCACGATCCCCAGGGTGATCCCGGTTCCGGGGGTGATCCTGGACCCCAGCGTGGTTCTGCTCCCTGGGATGATCCCAGTCCCTGGGGTGACCCTGACCTCCAGGGTGATCCTGGACTTCAGGGTGATCCCAGACCCCAGGATGGTCCCAGTCCTTGGGATGATTCCGAGCCCCGTCATGATCGTGCTTCCCAGGCATCCAGTCAGGCCCGTACAGATGGAAGAGGACACGAGCCACGGGCTCAGCAGGGGACACGGAGCTCTCCAGGGACACGGCACGGATGGCCCAAGCTGCTGAGCCGGGAGGGCTCTCCGTGGACACCTCCTGTAAGGACACCAGGATGGTGGTGGGGGCCGGGACACCCTGGGGTGGCCCAGGGGACACAGGACTCTCGGTTACCTGGCGGATGCTGAACGGGGGGTAGGTGGCCTGGACCAGGGGCTGGGATCCGGCACGAAGCAGCAGGAATGTCTCGGAGCGGGTGTGCAGGGAAGAGTTGGGGGCCACGTCCTGATCCACCCTCTGCAGCCGGTAGGACTCAGGCACCCCAAGGACCTCCAGCTCCGCCGGCAGGAACACAGGATCTGGGGGCTCCCCGTCACCCCTCACTGCAGGGACAAGGATGCGTCACATCCCTCAGGGACACAGTGGGAATGGGGTGCACAGGGGTGGCAAGAGGGGGTCTTTGTGCCCACCTTTGTGGCAGCACACAGGGTGACCCCTTGCCTGGGCCACCACATTCTGAGGTCACCCCTGCTGTGGTTGCCCCATCCCAGGGTTATCCTATTCCAGGGTTATCCCATCCCTGCATCAGGACTGGGGGGGTTGGGGGGGGGGGGGGGGGGGGGGGGGGGGGCACTCGGTTCCCCCAGTCCTGGCTGTTCCCTGTGGGAATGCATTCCCCACTGGGGAGAGGGTTGGAACCATGTCCTGCAGGGTGGGATCCATGCTCATGGTGCCCCCCTCATGGTGCTCAAAGGGATCCCTCATCACCGGGAGCAGATCCCACCTGGATGCCCGGGAAGGGCTTCCTCACGGCCGGGAATTGATCCCACTGAGGGAATCGGGTGTGCGGGGAGAGAGGCCAGGCAGATCCCGGGATCCGAGGAGAAGAGGAGTCCCTCGGGCGGTGGGTTCCCATGGGGACTGGGAGGAGATTCCCCCTTCGAGATCCCAGCGGATCCCACGTTCCCGGGTGACCCCCTCGGGATCCCAGGCGGTGGAGGGGGCACGGATCCCCGCGGAATGGGGGACGCGGATCCCGGGGAAGGAGGAGGAGGAGGAGCGGGTGAGGTCGCCCCGGCTCCCGGGATCCCGGCGGAACGGAGGGACCCCGAACGCGGGGAAAGGGGAGAATCGACCCAGGCTGCTGGTCCACGCGGGAGCGGATCCCGGCAGGACGGCGGGAGGGGTGCGGAGCGGGGTCGGAGTCGGTGCCCGGTGCTGTTCCCGGTGCCAGCTGCCGTTCCCGAAGCCTTTCCCGGTGCCGTTCCCACTTACCCGGAGCGCAGAGCAGGGCGGCGGCCAGCAGCGCCAGCCGGGGCGCCGAGGCCATGGCCGGGGGGGCTCGGTCCGTCCGCCGGTGCCGCCGGTGCCGGTGCCGCCGGTGCTCCCTGTCGCTCCGCCGGTGCCTCCCGTCCCTCCGCCCCCGCGCCGAGACAATGGGGCCGGGGCGGGACCGGCACCGGCGCCGCCTCGTCCCGCCGGGTCCTAAAGCCCGGCCGTGCCCGGTGCTCCGGCTCCCGCTCCACAGCCCGAGCCACATCCCATCCCACCACCCATCCCCAGCCCTGCTCCCTCTCCTGCTCCCCATTCTCATCCTCACCCCATTCCCCTTACCACCCCTGCTCCCCTTTCTGACCTCTCATCCCATTCCCCATTCCCACCGCTGCTCCTCATCCCCATCCCAATCCCTGTTCCTCATCCCATTCCCAGCCCACCCAGCACCGGACACCCCAGGCCACCCAGAGACCCCCCGGAGCAGAACAGGAGAGTGGGAATTCTTCCCCCAGCTGCCATCCATCTTTCCCACCAGAGATACTGGGCACATAGGAAGGACAAGAACATCCATGGCAAGAGGCATGGAGCAAGCGGGAAGCACAGCAGGAACAGCCAGAGGATGGTGGGATCCGGGCATGGATAAACCACCCTCCTTCTCCTCCTCTTCCTCCTCCTCCCTCCCACCTCGAATGGACTGGGGGGGCTGGCTCTGAGCCTGACCCCCTTCCCATGGGAAAGCAGCGGGGCCACGCCGGATAAATCCGTCTTTATTCCAAACCACATTATCAAAACCGTTTAAAAAGCAGCTTAAAACCCAAATCCTGACAGTGAGGGGATCCCAAAACAAGCAGAGCCCCCGGGGTGGGGAATGGGATCCCCTCTGCACCCCAAGCCGGCTGGGCCGGGACAACATCCCAGGCCAGCAGGGAATGTGGGAGCTCTTCTCCCACATTTGTGGAGGCTTTTGGGGTGAAGGCACTTGTAGCATGTGTGGCAAGGCACAGCCCCCGATTTTGGGGTGCTCCCAGAGGTATGGGAGGCTCCCAGGACCCCTGGAAGAACCGGGAAGCAAGGGAGGAGGTGCGGGGGGCTCAGCGGAGCAGGGGGACACATGCTTGGGATGCTTGGGATGATTGAGCCAAGCTTTGGGAAAGCCTTAGCGGGGGCTCAATCCTCCCGGTTCCGGGGTCCCCCAAACTTCTGGCGCCGCCGCAGCTCCTCCACCTTCCACTCCAGGCTCTTGACGGCCGCATCCAGCCGGGCGCTGGGATCCGGGGATGCCACCAGGCTGCTCAGGAAGGTGTAGAGCACCCAGAGGCCCAGCAGCATTCCCGCCTGCACCGTGGGGCTCTCCTGGGAAGCGGCCACGTGCAGGAAGGCTCCGAGGAAAAAGAAAAGCTTCAGCCCACGGAGCAGCGGCAGCAGCAGCCCTCGAAGCCGGGCTAGCACCCAGGATCCCAGCAGGGCGGCCACTGCCCACAGGAGAACCCTCTGCACTTCTCCGGGAGCCAGCGCTGCCGCTCGGACCAGCCGGTGGCCTGGGAATCGGAGCTGGGAGTCAGCGGTGGCACCAGGAATGGGGCTGGAGCCGTCCCAGGGGGTGAGCCCCACTCACCGTTGATGCTGGAAGCGGCCAGGAGATCCCCCAGGATCCCACAGAGCGTGGTCAGGGCTGCTGAGATCCCAGAGGAAATGATCCAGAGGGTGGTGGAGAGGCTCTGCGGGGAAAGATGGGGATAAGGGAGTGGGAAAATGTCCCATGCCCCTGCACAAGGAACTCCAGGGAAGGTTTGGGAATCGGGATCCCACCTCCGCCACCATCCGCAGGGGCTGGTGTCCCACCCAGTTTTCCAGGGTGTCCCAAGTGGATCTTCCCAGCCGGAGCAGCAGGTCATCGGAGGTGGCGGTGGCGTGTCCCCGGAACCCCTCCTGGCCATCCTTGGCTCCGTCCCCCGCTGATCCCATGAGGAATGGGATCCACAGCAGCAGGGCCAGCAGGGCCGGGTGCCCCACAGCACTCCCCATCCTGGAACTTGGGATCTGTGGGGACAGCGATGTGGGGGTGCTGGGAGGGGGAAACCCCGCTGATTTTGGGGTTCACTTGCTGGTTTTGGGGTCCCCCAAGCAGCAGGAGAGGCTGAAGGCCCCACAGCCCGGTTCCATGCCCCCCCCCAGCACAGGCCTGGGTGTCCCGGCTATTTTTGGGATCGACACGAGTCAGCGGGACACAGCCAAGGGCACCGGGCCTGGCTGGGAAGGGGGGGCACCCCTTCCCAAAGCAGGGAGCGGGGCGCTCCAGGGTGGGACACTGCCACCCCCGGGATCCCCCGTGCTCCCCACTTCTCCCCAATCCCCCCGGGATCTCCCCAGTCCCACTGTGCCCCGCCCCGCCCAGTTCCCCCCGGGGCTTCCCTGGGCTCCGCCGCGGGGCACGCCGGGAGCTGTAGTCCCGGGGACGGCCGCCGCGCATGCCGGGAGCGCGGTCACCATGGCAACAGCCGGAGGCGGGCGGCGGCGCGCGGTGCACGCCGGGAAGCGCGGTTCCCGCCGGCGGGGGGAGCGCGGGGGATGCCGGGAGCGCTTCCGGTTCCGGCGGCGGCGGCGCCCGCGTGAGCGCTCGGGAGCGGCGCGGGGGCCGCGCGCGCCAACCGGAACCGGAACCGGGACCCCGGACCGGAAAGGAGAACCGGAAACAGCCTCGGAAGGGCAGCGGGGCCGTAACCGGAGCGCCGCGACCCCCCGGCCTCCGCCATGGCGCTCATCTGCTCCAGTGAGTGCGGAGAGAGCGCGGCCGCGGGAGTGCGGGGGGGGAGCGTTACCGAATGGGGGATCCCGGGCTGCGGGTCGGGGACGGCCGGGGTCACCGGGGGATCACCGGGCAGGGGGTTCCCAAACCCCCGTTCCCGTCCCCGTCCCATCCTGTCCTTCCCTGTCCCCCGCAGTTTCCAACGAGGTCCCGGAGCACCCGTGTGTGTCGCCGGTGTCCAACCACGTGTACGAGCGGCGGCTGATCGAGAAATACATCGCGGAGAACGGCACCGACCCCGTCAACAACCAGCCGCTGTCCGAGGAGCAGCTCATCGACATCAAAGGTGCCGGGACCGGGATGGGAAAGGCTCTCCCGGGAACGGCGGTTCTCCCAGGAAAAGCGGCTCGGGGGTCGGGAATGGCGGTGCCCGAGGTGTTTCGGGGTTTGCTGAGGTGCCAAACTCAGCAGTGGAGGCTGGGAAGGAGAGGGGTAAAGCAGGGATGGTGAAACGGGAAAGGCCGGGGATGGGGGTGTGGCGATCCACGGGGATATCGGGGACACGGATGACGCGTCCATCTTCCTTCCAGTCGCCCACCCGATCCGGCCCAAACCCCCCTCGGCCACCAGCATCCCGGCCATCCTGAAAGCCCTGCAGGACGAGTGGGTGAGTGCCGGGGGGCGCTGCCGGGGCTGGCATCCCGCCGCTCCCGGGCTGACTGGGGCGCTTCCCGGCAGGATGCCGTGATGCTGCACAGCTTCACGCTGCGGCAGCAGCTGCAGACCACGCGCCAGGAGCTGTCCCACGCCCTGTACCAGCACGATGCCGCCTGCAGGGTCATCGCCCGCCTCACCAAGGAGGTCACCGCCGCCAGAGAAGGTGACACGGACGCACGGCGTTCCCGGGAAGGGGCGCTGGGAAGTGCTTTATCCCGGTTTTCCTTCAAACGCGTTGTGTTTCCGCAGCTCTGGCCACGCTGAAGCCTCAGGCCGGGCTCATCGTGCCCCAGGCGGTGCCGTCAGCGCAGCCCAACGTGGCCGTGAGTCCTGCTCCCCATCGCGGACCTTTTCCCGCTCGTTCCCAACCCTTTCCCCACTCTTGGCTCCCAAATTCCCTCTGTCCATGTGCCTTCTCTCTGTGCCACAGGGCGCTGGCGAGGCCATGGATCTGGGAGAGCTGGCGGGAATGACCCCGGAGATCATCCAGAAGGTAGGGGCAGTGTTCCATGTGTTCCCCTTTCCATCTCCCCATCGCAGAATTCCCGCTCTGTGCCCACCCTCCTCTTGTTTTCCAGCTCCAAGACAAGGCGACGGTGCTGACCACGGAGCGTAAGAAGGTGAGTGGCCTTATCCAAGGATTTGGAGGGAGCTGGGATGTGCTGTGCTCCAGCCAAGGCTGATGTTTATCCCTGTTTTTTCCAGAGGGGCAAGACGGTCCCAGAGGAGCTAGTGAAGCCAGAGGAGCTCAGCAAGTACCGGCAGGTGGCCTCACATGTGGTGAGTGCCAGGCTGGGGAAGGACTGGGAAACTCCCACATGGAGCTGGGAATCGCTTTTTGATTCCTTTTGGGAGGGTTTTGCTCCTTGTGGCATTAACTTGGGGTTCTCCTCCCTCACACAGGGGCTGCACAGCGCCAGCATCCCAGGAATTCTTGCCTTGGATCTGTGTCCTTCCGACACCAACAAGATCCTCACTGGTAAGGGAGCTTTCCTGGGGATTTCCCACCTGGGAGTGGATCTCTGTGTTTTTGGGAATTTGAAGAAGGGACATAAGGCAGGTGCATTTGGAGTTGGTTGGCCCCACACTCCCATCCCAGCGCTTCCCGCTCGGTTTTCCAGGTGGAGCCGACAAAAACGTCATCGTGTTCGACAAGAGCTCGGAGCAGATCCTGGCCACGCTCAAGGGCCACACCAAGAAAGTCACCAGCGTCGTCTTCCACCCGTCCCAGGTGCGCCTGCCTCTTTCCTCGCTTCCAGCATGCCTCAAGTGTGGATATCAGGATCCTCCTCTGGTGGAGTCTCCTGCTGGGAGCTCTCGGAGAGGTGAGTTCTTCCCGTGTGAACCTTCTGGTGTTGTCCTTCCATAGGACTTGGTCTTCTCGGCCTCTCCCGACGCCACGATCCGGATCTGGTCCGTTCCCAACGCCTCCTGTGTCCAGGTGGTCCGTGCCCACGAGGGCTCCGTGACCGGGCTCAGCCTCCACGCCACGGGTGATTACCTGCTCAGCTCCTCGGATGACCAGGTGAATCCCTCCCCATCCCACAGCTCCCGCCTTTGCTTCCCACCCCTCCCGTTCCAACGCTCTTCCTCTCTCCCAGTACTGGGCTTTCTCGGATATCCAGACGGGCCGTGTCCTCACCAAGGTGACGGATGAGAGCTCTGGATGTGGTAAGCTTTGAAGTTGATTTTCCCCACTCTGGGTGTCCCTTGGCTCCTGGAGTTCATGGGAACTCCTTTGGAGTGATCTTGGTAGCCTTGCCAACCTTCCTGAGTCTTCCCAACCCTTCCAATCTCATCAACCTTCTTAAGTGTTCCCAGCTTTCAAAATATTCCCAACTCCGTGTGTCTTCCCAACCCTCTGAGTCTCGCCAACCTTCTTGAGTCTTCCCAATCTTCCCAACCCTCTTGAGAGTCTTCCCAGCCCTCTTGGGAGTCTTTCCAAGTGTCTGATTCTCCTGCTGTCTCCACAGCTCTCACCTGTGCCCAGTTCCACCCGGATGGGCTCATTTTTGGGACAGGAACAATGGATTCCCAAATCAAGATCTGGGATCTGAAGGTAAGGGCTGATGGGAATGTGTGGGAACAGGGATTTGGGGGTGTTCTGAGCTTAGTTTGGGGATCAGTCCAAGGAGCAGGACTTTGAGGAATGTTATTGGAGGTTTCTCCAAAAATCCCAAGATCCCAGCTGCAGAGCAGCCGCTGGTGACACCGTGAGTGTTGGGAACGATGCCGCATGCCAGCGCTGTGATTCCCTCTGACCGCCTTGTCCCCAGGAACGCACCAACGTGGCCAACTTCCCGGGACACTCCGGCCCCATCACCAGCATCGCCTTTTCCGAGAACGGATACTACCTGGCCACGGCAGCCGACGACTCCTCGGTCAAGCTCTGGGATTTGAGGAAGCTCAAGAACTTCAAGACGTTGCAGCTGGATAACAACTTCGAGGTGTGTGGTGTCCCTTTTCCCCCACGGCCTCTCTGCTCCAGGGGTTGTGGCATCCCAGGAAAGCCATTTGGAGCTTTTTCAACACCTTGTTGTGATTCTTCTCCACAGGTGAAATCCCTGATTTTCGACCAGAGCGGGACCTACCTGGCGCTGGGCGGGACCGATGTCCAGATCTACATCTGCAAGCAGTGGACGGAGATCCTCCACTTCACAGGTGAGGGATTCTGGGAATCACGGAAGTGGCTGGGGCGGGAATGGGACAAATCCAGTCGGAATTGTGACCATGGATTGTTTTCTGTCCCCAGAGCACAGTGGTCTGACCACAGGAGTGGCCTTTGGCCACCATGCCAAGTTCATCGCTTCCACAGGCATGGATCGGAGCCTCAAGTTCTACAGCCTGTAGCCCTGGAAGTGGGGCTGGGATTTTTTGGGATTCAGGGTGGGAGGTGGGTGGGAATATCCAGGTGGGATTATCAAGCTCCCCTGTTGTAGCTGTTGGTGTAAGGGAAGTCAGACATTGCCTTCCCCGTGCTCCATGAATTTACTGTTTAGTTTTTTTCCCAATGCTGTGTGTTTTCCGCCTTTAGATTGTTTTGTGTAACTGGTTTGACAAAAAACCCTAATCCCGTTGCTGGTGGAAGTTTGAGGTCGGGATGTGTGTGGAAGGAGGGAGGGAAGAGAGGACTGTGCAGTTTTGTAAGCAGTTACTTAGTTTCAGTATGGAAATAAAGAATTATTCCCTGTCATCCCAGCTGGAAAAGGCTCCTGTGAAGGGTGGTGGTGTAGCAGGGTGGGATTTGGGGGTCTGTGGCTGCTGCCAGCTT
Source organism: Onychostruthus taczanowskii (assembly GCF_017590055.1). Lineage (NCBI taxonomy): Eukaryota > Metazoa > Chordata > Aves > Passeriformes > Passeridae > Onychostruthus > Onychostruthus taczanowskii. Next base: position 253,932 of record NW_024496638.1, read on the forward strand.
GGGAATGGGGATGAAGGATCCTCTTTCCTCCCCTCTCAAGGACAAACCACCCTTAGAGCCATGTTTTGCACTGGTTTTATTTATCCAGCCTTCCCAGAGACATCCATCAGCATCCAGGTAGAGGCTGTGAGGAGGAAGAGGGGGAGTAGATAACTTAGAGGGATGAAGGGGTGTTTGGGATGAAGGGATTTTTGGGGAGCAGAAGGCACTCACTCCTCAGCCTCTCTGCTGACTTCCCCCTCTCTTGGGAACCTCAGGAAACACAAGGCATCCCTGGGATGTGACTGTCCCCATGCTGTCACCTGTCCTCCTGTTCCCTGGAGACCTCCGTGCTCCTGTGGGGAACAGCAGGTTGGCTTGGGAAGAGGGGAACATGTAGAGGTCTTCCCAAAAGCCTGGAGGCTCCCAGACTCACGTGAGGGCACTCCCAGCTGGCAGGAGGGCCGGCAGGGCTCCGGCTGGGCCAGGTGGCACACGGAGGCACTGCAGGAGATGTACACCTGGGAGCCACAGGAATGCCAGTGTCACCTGGGCATCCCCAAAAAGAGTCCCCAAGCCTGAAGAGACCCCCAAAAGGCGTCCCCAAGCCATGAGGAACCCCCCAAAAGCAGCATGAGCTTCCCAACAGGAAGAGACTGTGGGCAGCTGGAAGCAGGGTCAGTGCTGGGGTGGGTTTGGGGATGTTGGGATGAGAGATTCCCAACACTGAGGCATTCCCAACACGGATTCAAGGGAATCCCCCTCACCTCCCCCTCCAGCACAGCCATTCCAGGGGGCTCCACAAAGGCGAAGGTGGAGATGACAAAGCGCTGGTAGTGGCTCGGGAAGGGCAGCTCCGGAGAGGCTGGACCCATCGGAATCAGCCGTGTCCTGTAGTTGTCCCCTTGGAAGGGACACCTGGGTGGGAAGCAAGGACACTGTGTCAGCACAGTGACCCCCTCACTTCCATCTTCCCATCCTTTTCCACTCACCCTTCCACCAGGATGGGCCACTGGGGCTGGGATGTGGCGTGGGAGCCAGGGGAGGCCCAGCAGTGGTGCAGCACCAGCACCAAATTGGGATCCGTCTTCTGGAGCAGCCGGACTTCCACGTAAATGGGGTCCCGGAGCACCCTCACCAGGGGGAAGTCACCCACAGCGTGGTAGGAGCTGTAGGATTCATCTGTGGGAATGTTGGGAGGGTTTGAGTGGGATGGGGAGCGGAATGGGGAGCGGGATAGGGAGCACTCACCGGTGGCAATCCGCAGCTGGAGCCCCAGCGGGCCCAGCATGGCCAGGGGGGCGGCTGTGGGGGGCACGGCCACCTCCACTCCCAAGGGAAGGAGGTCGCTGGAGTTGTAGATGCACCGAGCTCGGAGACTGGGGAAAAGAGGAAGAGAAAGGTGGGAGACTCCCAAATCCTCTATCAGCCCCCTCAGCCCAAGTTGTGGGGACACCACCAGGGACAGGGCAGCGGTGAGGGTTGGTTTGATCCAAGGGGGAATCCAGGCTCTCTGCCTCGATTTTTCCACCCTCTTCCCTTACATGTAGACGCTGTCCCGAGTGATGGAGCCACGGGGGGATCCCCGGACATCGATGGTGGAGATCAGCTGGTTCTCATAGATCAGCATGTCCTCGATCGCCTGTGTAGGGAACACTGGAATGGGAAACATCCTGGGGGGTGCACGGATCAGGACTTGAGGCAGGAGGCAGCACATGGGTGAGTTCTTTATCCTGAAGTTTTGGAGGGACTGGGAGCATCCTTGGGGGCACTTCTCTCCTGAAGTGACCCCACCATACCCACCTGGGGGCTCTGTGGGGTTTTCCTGCCCTACCTGGACCGTGGTGCCGCAGTGGGTGACCGGGAAGCGGAACATGACGAAGGCCTCGGACACGCGGCGGGGCTCACATCCCGCCTGGCTGCTGGCCAGCCGCACGCTGTCCAGGTTGTACGGCAGGGCCACCATTCCCCGCGGGACCACCAGGACAAAGTGTCCCTCCAGCAGGCACTGCACGGTGGCTGCGATACCACGGAGAGGCTCCGTCACTCTGAACACCCTCTCCTGGCCCTGGGGAGGGATTTTGGGACGTGCCTCCGGGTGGCCTACCGGTATTCCCGTAATAGCAGGGTGTGGTACGGTCCATGTCGTCGTAGCAGCATCCCGCCTGCACGCACGCATCCCGCCCTTGTGGAGCCACGCACGGCATCCGGCCCACCGGCACCTGGCACTGCTCCCGTGTCAGCTGCATTCCTGGGGGGAAGCAGCAATGTGGGTTGAGCACCTTGAGGCTTTTCCCTTTGTCCCAGCATCCCATCTTCCCGCCTTACCTGCCCCTGGCGAGGGGTAGAAGAGCGCTGTGGACTCCAGCAGGTCGGGCTGGGAGTGAATCCCAGGATGCAGCAATCCAGGCTGGGGCCGCAGCCCAGGGCGTCCCAGGCCTGGCTGGGGCTCAGCCTGGAGCCCAGGGCTGATGAAACCTGGCCAGGATGAGAGTCCTGGGTGCACCAAAGCTGGGCTGGGATGGCCAGGATGGAGCAGCCCAGTGTGGCCCGGGAGCCCAGTGTGGGAGTTGGAGTGATGACTGGGATGAGATACTCCCGGCTGGTTTAGGGGCTGAGCTCCCGGGCGCAGGAATCCTGCTGGAGTCTGGGCACCAGTGGAAGTCAAGCCAGGCTGGTTGTGGGATACAAACCCTGGGCGAATCCCTGGCTGATTTTGACCCCCATGATGCATCATTCCAGGCTGGTTTTGGGATACAGCCCCTGGGCGAATCCCTGGTTGGTTTTGACCCACGGAATGCATCATCCCTGGCTGGTTGTGGGATACAGACCCTGGTTGGTTTTGACCCCTATGATGCATCATTCCAGGCTGGTTTTGGGATACAGACCCTGGACGCAGGTGCCCCGGCTGGGTCTGACCCCCGTGATGCGCCAGACTGGGATGGTTTTGGGACACAAGCACTGGGCGAAGCATCCCTGGCTGGCTCTGTCCCCCAGACTGGGGGGGCTGCACTGCTGGGCGGAAGAAGCTTCCCTGGATTTGGGTGACAGGATGAGCCCCACCAGGCTGGGGCAGAAGCCCCGAGTGGGCTGGATTGGAATGGTGCTGGATCCCAGGAAGCACTGAGCTGGGCTGGTAGTGTCCCACGGTGTGAACCTGCTCCAGGTGATCTTGGGATGTGAAGTGGGATCCCGTAAGGGTTAGGGAGGACTCGGAGACCTGGTGCAGGCCGGTGTGGGAGATCAGGACTCCGCTGTCCCGGGTCTTCTCCCGGGTTCCATCTGGGAGCATCTCAGAGCCACCTGGCTTGGGGCAGGTCATGTTGACCTCGTAGGAGGTGACGGGGATCCCGCTGGACAGCAGCTCCTCCAGCTGCACCCGCAGGACGTAGCGGTTCTCCTGAGGGGGGACACGAGGGACAGTCACCCCCATCCTGCTGGAAGGGACCGCGGAGGGGACAGGAGCGTCACCTTGAACAGGACGTGGCAACCCTTGTAGCCAGAGGAGAAGATGACAGAGCCGTCCTCCCTGGAATTCAGCCAGTGGAGGCAGATGGAGCAGTTGGCCACGTCAAAGCGGGAGCCAAACTCATCTGGGGGGACACCATGGACACGGGGAAGTGACACATCCTGGGGCATGGAAACCACCCCGGCCAGCAGCAACAGCTCATCCAAGCCAATGGGCTCATCCCACTGGCATACCATCACCATGGAACACTCCAGGACTGAGGGGAATCCCAGAGAAATCCAGCACCCCAAGGAGATCCAGGATGTCCCCCCACTCACCCAGAACTTTGAAGCGGACGGTGCGGCCATGGGACGGGAAGACCAGGAGCTGCATTCCCAACTCCCCACAGTCGTGGCGGTACTGCAGGAGTGCCACGGTGGCTCTGGGCCACGGCGACAGGAGGAAGAGGAGCAGGAGGAAGGAGCAGCTCCGTCCCATGGCGGTGACACAGATGGAGCACGGGGCTCCGCGGTGTGGATTTATATCCAGATGGCTGGGATGCGGGGGGGGATCAGGATCAGCTGATCCCGTGGGATGAGCTCTGCCCAGGGCTCCTCGCTCCTGTGCTGCTGGTGACCTCAGTGCCCCAGCCCTGTGGTCACCTCCTGTGGCTGTGTCACGGTGACCAGGGACAAACCAAGCTTATCCCACACTTGGAGGCTGTCCCAGTGAACAGGGAATGGAACTGGTGCCAGGCGGGATGCCCAGCTGGATCAGCTTATCCAGGGGGAAAGGAGAAGGCTGGTGTGTGCCCACCTCCCCAGAGCTACTGGGGACAGCGGTGACATCTGGACATGCCACTCCCGGAATAGCCACGGGACCAGGGGACACAGTGGCACAGCCCCAGTGGCATCTGAGGGATTGGAAATCAGCCAGTTACCCCAAATCCCTGCTTGCTGTTGTGCCCTGCTGACAGTGCCACCAGGAATCCAAAGTCCTCCATGTGTATTCCCTTTCCCCAAGTCTCCCTTCTGGGATTTATCTTTAGTGCAGATTAAACTCCATCACCCCTCCCCACCCTTCCCAGAGTTACGGTCACGGCCACTCCCTGTCCCATGCCCTGGGTGTGGGAATGGGGTCACGCCAGCTCCCTGCAGCCTCGGGATCCCTGCCGGAGGGCGTGAGGAGCCAGAGGCTGGATGTGATTCCCTCAAAGCTCCTCTGGAAGTGAGGGCAACTGCAGAGAGAGCAGTGTGACCCCAGAACCACAGCTGGGCTGATAGATGGCCAATATATGCTCTATATGTGCCCCATGTGTGTCCTACACATACATACATATATATATATATATATGTCTTGATGTCTAATATCTTTTATATATGTGCTATATGTGTCCAATATGTCTGAGCTGTCTGTTCTGTATCCTATATGTGTTCCATATGTATCCAATACATATCCTATACATATGTCCAATATATACCTGATCTATGTCCAATAGATCTATCCCACATGTCCAATATACGTCCTGTATATATCTGATGTATGTCCCATATGTATCCAATATATGTCTGATGTATCTCCCACGTATCTCCAATAAATCTCCTAAATCTGTGTCCCACACATCATCCCCCAGGAGCACAGGCAGGAGCCACCAGTGGTGACACTTTATTCCCCGCAGTGACAATCCCGGTGACCACAACCCCTTTTCCCCACCCCTCACAGCTTCATGGCAGCAACCGACCCCAGATGGAGCTCCAAGAACTGCAGGATCTCCTGCCAGGAATGTTCCTGGGCCCGGGCATGGGGCTGGAGCTCTCCCCCCCACGCCACCGGCTTGGGAGTGCCCCGGATGCTGGAGTTGCTGCACAGGGGGGATCCGGGGGGCTCGATCAGGTGCCCGGCGCCGGGATAGGACAGGATCCGGCCGCTCTCCGGCGGCATCCGCGCCAGGGCCAGCTCGGCGAAGAGCTTGCTGTTGAAGCTGCGGTCGGCCTCTCCCACCACGAACAGTACCTTTCCCCGGATCTTCTCCACCGGGATGGCCGAGGCCTGGCGGGCGGGATCCCGGGGGTCGGTGAAGATGGCCGAGTTGTCCATGGCTCCCACCTCGGTGAACAGGACGCGCTCGGTGTAGTAGGGAATGGCAGGGATGCGCAGCTCCTTATAGACCAGCGGGTTTCCATACAGGAAGCTCGTACCGTTGATCCACACCGTGGCCACCACCTGTGGCAGGAAGGTGGCCATGGCCAAGGCCACCTCCGCACCTTTGGAGACTCCCACCACGCCCAGGCCGGGGCCTCGGACCTGAAGCAAGAGGAGATGGAACCAGCTGGGATAATACACAGGGATAATACATTTACTGGGACATCCCTGGGTGCCAGGACAAGGATGTCCTCATGGGATATCTCCTAGTCCCTGGGACATTCCTGGTGTCGGGACAACCCTGGGACATTACCCCTGGCAACCTGGACATCCTGCTCACCAGGATGAGGATGGCTCCAGGACATTCCTGGTCCCCAGGACAATCCGTGGTCACCTGGGTGTCCGGCTCACCAGGTTGTCCTCAGTCCCCAGCACATCCTGGCTGACAGGTGCCTTTCTCCACACTCCAGGACTCACCTTGGGATGCCGGAGGAGCAGCTCTGCCGCTTCCTCGAAGTATTCCAGGTCCAGCTGTGCCAGGACTCGGGGCAGGTCGTCGTAGGCGAAGAAGGCGAGGGCCAGCACGGCAAAGCCCCGGCTGGCCAAGAGCCCTGCCCGGAACTCAATCAGCCCCCCCGCACCCCCAAACAGGTCGATGACTCCGGGAAAGGGGCCCGGACCTGTGGGAAGACCAGAAGAATGTCAGGGATGGGGAGCCACCCATGCTGTCCTGCATCCCAGAGGTTCCATGGCTGGGCATCCCAGGGGGCACGAGGTCCAGTATCCTGGGGGTCCTAAGATCCTAAGGTTTGATATCTCAAGGATCCCAAGGCTGGACAACCCAGGAATCCCAACTTTGGGCATCCCAGGGGTCCTGTGATTTGTTATCCCAGGGCTTCCAGGGATGGATAACCAGGAATCTTATGGTTTAGCATGCCAGGAGTCCCAGTGCTGTTTCCCACGGGTCCTGATGTTTGGCATCCCCAGGATCCCAAGAGGCTGGACAACCCAGGAATCCCAACTTTGGGCATCCCAGGGGTCCTGTGGTTTGTTATCCCAGGGCTTCCAGGGCTGGATAATCCAGGAATCTTATGGTTTAGCATCCCAGGAGTCCCAGTGCTGTTTCCCACTGGTCCTGATATTTGGCATCCCCAGGATCCCAACGTTCAGTATCAGTAGGCAGGGCTCCCAAGAGAATACTGGCTGGATATCCCAGGGGTCCCAAGACTGGACACCAAAGGGCTCCCAAGAACAAACACCCTGCCAGTCCCAAGGTTCGATATCCCGGAATTCCCCGCTCCCCAGTGCTCACCAGGAGGCAGGAACAGGGCGCCACGGACCCTTCCCTCACGGATGGGCACCCGCTGCACTCCGGGGCCCACGTACCAGCGCTCGGCCTCGCAGGATCCCAGCGGCTGCTCCCGCGGATCCGTGCCCAGGCTGAGCCCGTCGAACACTTCCAGCCGGACGCGGAAGGGGCTGCCGGCCACATCCCGCTTGACCAGCCGGCGGAAAAGGGTGTCAGGCTGCAGGAACCAGAAGAGCCCCATGGGCCAGACCCCAGAGTAGCTGCCCCCCAGGGCGGCATGGAGCCCGGGATCCACCTCTCCAGCTCCGTCAGCGCGGAAAAAGGCGCGGGATTGGAAGCACTCGCCCTGCTCGTCCTTCAGCCACGCCCGGAGGGTGACAAGTTGGGATGGGGACAGTCCCCGCACGCGGATCTGCACCGGCCGGTCGGCCAGCGAGGACTGCGGTGTCACTGTCACCTCCACCATGGTGCACCTGGGGATGGGAATCACCCTGAGTGTCCCACAGGGATTGCCACGCCCAGGAGGGGGCTGGTGGCGGGGGCCTGTCCCCAGGGATCCCCATGGGGGACCCCCAGGATGGGGTTTGTGGTCCAGACAGTTCTGCTGGCATCCCTCCTTCCCTGTCCCTATCCCTGTTTCCCATGTCCCCATCCCCTCGTGGTCCCTGTCCCTTCTTTCCTGGTTCCTGTCCCCTCCTCCTTCCCCGATCCTCTGCTTCCCTGTCCCCATCCCCTCCCTTCCTCACCACCTCCCCCCCCTCTGACCCCCAACCCCTGCTCCAAAACTCACCCAGCAGCCGGGACACCCCTTTTCCATGTGTCTCCCAGCCCAGCCATTCCCAGCACCCTCTGTCCCCCCTCCTTATCCCCCTCCCCACCCCGGAGCAGGGTGGGGATCCAGGGGCTCCGAGCCCCCAGTCCGCACGCACCCCGCTCCCTCTCCGGGCAGCGCGGCAGGCTGGGAACAGGGATGTTGGCCCCCGTCCAGCCCGGGGAGGAGACACGTGGCTCTCCCACAGCCGTCCCACCAGGAAATCGGCCCCCAAGGGCCCGAGCTTCTTCCCTTTCTCTTACCCCGCCGGGCAAAGCCTGAGCCGTGGGCTCTGCAGAGGGAGACGCTCGAGGATTCCTTGGAAATCATTAACCCGGGAATGGCGAGGGCAGAGCCCTCCTGCCCCATGACCCCGTGCCCGCCTGGCACCGGCCACACCCCAAAATTCCTGCTAGTCCCCACTTTCCCTGTGGCACCACCCCCACCCTGGACACGGGCGGGACACACCCCACTCCAATTCAGGGCCCCCCCAAAACTGTCACGCCAGGATGAAGCTCCAGGGCCCCATATTCCCATCCCAGGGCTTCGCACTGATTCCTGCAATCCCATTTTCCACCCAGTGCACCCCTTTGTGCCCCCATCCCCTCCATCCCAGCTCACAGCCACATCCCTCCCCAGGAATGCAGAAAGGGGTGTCCACAGACCAAGAAAAACCAGGAATGTTAAGAAATAAGAAATCCATGTAAATTTCCAATTGATAGCCCCCACCGAATTCCCAGTGTTGCCCCCCACAGAAGGGTGTGTGACACTGTGCCCCCTTCCTTGCTGACAGGTTCCAGGGCTCATTCTCAGTGGGAATTCCCTCTTTGGGGAAAAGGCAACTGCAAGGAACACTAATCCCAGGAATGCCTTAGGGAAGGCTCCAGCTGGAGCCTTCAGTCCCCAGAGCCAGTGGAGGCGAATCTGTCTCAGTTCCTATTCATTTTTATAAGAAAAAGGCAAATTTGGGAAAGCAAAGTTCTGTTCCACATCCTGATTCCACAGGGATTGGGGGATCCAGCAGCTGGTGCCTGTGGAATGCACCCCCTCAGCTCTGTCCTGTTGTTTGTCCAACACTGAGGGTCCTGGCAGCGATTCCTGCCTGGCAAGCCGAGGAAAAACCGCTGGGAAGGAGCAGGATCCTCGTGGCAGCATCCCAAATCCTGCCTCATTCCGTGCTGCGCCTCATGGGCGTCTTCTGGAGCAGGGCCAGCGTGTCCCGCTTCTCCACCCGCCTCAGCTGCTTCTTCTTGGCCCTCCTGAGCTTCAGGGGGTTCCGGATCTGGGAAACGGGAAAAGAGGGGAGATTTCATGGAATCATAGGAGCCCAGAATGGTTTGGGAGGGAAGGGGCCTTAGGGATGATCCAGTTCGCCCCCCGGCCACGGGCAGGGACACTTTCCACTGGTGCAGGTTGCTCCAAGCTCCGTCCTGGAGCATTTCCAGGAGTGCAGCAGAGTGTGGGAATGAGGCAGGATGGGCATGGATGGCTCCCAGCCTCCCACCACCTTCAGGATCTGGGAAGGGATTTATCCCAACACTAACCACATCCTCACCCACAGGTGAGCTCTTCACCACACCCACCCCGAGCTCCCAGGTCTCTTCCCGATGGAAAAGCCAAGATTTCCCCACATGGATCCCCACCAGTGCCGCATTTCCCTCGCTCCACCACCCCATTATCCCTCAGTTCTGGTGTTCCCCAGCCTGGGAGAGCACAGGGGACACACATCCAGCCTGCCCAGATCCTCCCAGGATCCTCCAAAGACGGAGACAGGGAGAGGAACCGGAGCAAACTGGAGCTGATCCATGGGGCTGGAGGTTGTGGGGCGCTCGCAGGGCTGTTCCCAGCTGGCACAGGGCACTCACCACTTGGACAATCTCGGCTTTCCGCTCGTTTTCCAGGCGCCGCTTCAGGTTTTCCTCCCGCCGCCGCTTCTTTTCCTGTGGGAGCAGCACCACAACATTCCCTGTGGATCCCTTCCCCTGGGATTAAACCCAAACCAGCCCCTGGCCAGCCAAGTGTGAAATCTGTCATTCCAGCAGCTTTTCCACCCCGGCTGAGGCTGGAATTGACCCAGGGAGTTTATTCCGAGTCAGTGACTTGGGGCATGTGACCGTCAGTGAGTGGATTTGGCACCAGGACAGGGAATTCTCCATCCCAGCCGCACTTTTCCTGGGCTCTGCCACAGCTCTGAGGCCGGGAAGAGGGCAGAGACAAGGGATTGTGCTCGGGAAAAACGGGAATTCTACACCTCCTGAGCCCCGTTACCTCTTTCTCCCTCTGCTTGGCTTCCTCCAGCTGCCGTGCCAGATCCCGGACCAGCTTCCTCTCCTGCCTCTCCTTCATTTTCCGTGCCCAGGAGCTGCGCAGAGCCTTGTCCTGGATCATGTGGGAGAACCTGCGTGGGCACACCACAGCTGCTGGATCCCCAAAAACCCCGGGCTGCAGCCGGGGCCACTCCAGCTCCTCTCCAGAATTCCACGAAACTCCGCCAGCCTCGGAGCATGCCACGGCATCCTCAGCATCCCCTCCAAGTCATCCCTGCCACCTCTGGATCCCTCCTAAAGCCCAAGGATACCTCCGGAACCCCCTCACAAGCCCCCGAGAGCCCCTCAAACAATCCTGTCCCCCTCAAAATTCCCCCAGACCTCATGACTCCCCCAAAGAGCCCTTCTGGAGCCCAGAGCCCCCCAGGAACTGCCCCCCCAGTCCCCGCCTCCCTTCCCACCTCTTCTTCCCGGGATCCTTCCACACGCGTCCCGACTTGGGCTTGCCCCGCGGGATGGCTACCACCGCCTCCTGCGGTGTCTTGCCGCCTTTCCGCCGCCGCCGCCGAGCCGCGGCCGGAGCCGAGGCGGCCCCGCTGGGCCCCTCGGGGACCGCTCCTGCTCCCGGTGTCCCCCCGTTCTCCCCCTCCATGATCCACGCGGCTCCGCGGCGTCGCGGAGAGATGACGTCAGACCCGCGATCTCCGCAAAAGCGCGAAGCCAGAGCGCCTCCCTGGCCGCCATTTTTGTATTGGGCAACGCCCTCCGCGCACGGCGGCCTCCGCCATGTTTGTGTCGGGCGTGGGCGCCATGTTTGTGCCGGGCAGCATTCTTCCTGCACGGCTGCGGCCGCCATCTTTGCGCCGGGCAGCTCCGCCCACCACCGTGGCCGCCGGTACCGGGAGCGCCCGAGCTCCCCCAAACACACCCGGGGCGAGTCCCCCCCGCCCCCCGAGTCACCCCCGGAGACACGCGCGGGCTGGGCTGGGGGAGAGGCCTTTATTGGGGGCCGAACACGCTGAGGACATCCCAGGGGGCTCCGGTAGCGGGGATCCCCCCGGGATGCGGCTGCACGTGCGGGGCTGGGCCGTGGCTACAGCGCCTGGGAAAGCAAAAACAGCGAAATCCAGGGAAATCTCAGGGAGGGACACGGGAACGCCCGGACTGGGGCGGCCCTTCGGAGGAAGGAAGGGGTGGTTCAGCATTCCAGGGATTCCCAGGGATGCCCGCCTCCCTCACCAGCTGGCTGTATGTGTGCTGCCGGACCGTGTCGTATCCAAACGCCAGGACCGCCACGGCCACGCAGAATTCCAGGAGGCCGAGGATCACCAAGATGGAATCCAGGCTGTTGCTCAGCATCTGCGAGGAGGAGGACGGGAATATCCCGGGATCCACCACCCGAACAGGACCTGGATCCTTGAACACTCCACATGGAGACTGGGATTTCCCGTGCAATCCCGGCTGTCCGTACCTTGCTCTCCCTGTTGAGGCACCATTCCGGGCGGCGCTGGAGGAGCCCGGGCTTCTCGCAGCCGGGCACGATCCGGGTGATGGCCGTGCCGTGGATCCCGGTGGCCACCAGCGTGCCCAGGACAACGCCCACGCTGACCACGCAGCAGGTCTTGACCTGCGGGAAGCACCCCGTGACACGGACACCGGGAAGGGCCGCTTCCCACATGGATCCTTCAACCGGGATCTGAGATCTCCCGGAGAAGCTGCCCAGTTTTGTCCCACTCATCCCCGCAGTGATTCCAAAGGCCATGAGGGCCTCCTGGACCTTTCATCCCACAGTGACTCCAAGGCCATGAGGGACTCCTGGACCTTTCATCCCACAGTGACTCCAAAGCCATGAGGGCCTCCTGGGCCTTTCATCCCTGGATCACACAGTGACCCCAACCCCCATCCTGTGCTCCATGTGGGAGAGCCGGGCACTTCCCAAGGGGGAGACTGGCCTGTGGATCCCATGGGATGAATCCAGGAGGGGTCCCAGCAGCTGCTGGAGGGGAGATAAGGAATGGGGGGACACGTTGCCCCTCCCAGCCTGGATCTTACCAGCGCAGGGCTGTCTCTCCTTTCACTTTCCACCAGCAAGGAGCCCGAGACCAGGAGCTACTTGGAAAACAGCGGGAATTGGTGTCAGCAGCAAGGAACCCTTCCCTGGCACCTTTCCTGGTGTCCCTCCAGCTGGGAATTGGGGTTCAGGGATGCACAAACACCCCAGAATGTGGGAGGGGGATGGTCAGTGGAGACCTGGTGACCCTGGGATATTGTCCCCAGTCCATCAGGATTTCCCTCAGATTCCCATGTCCTCATCCCAACTTACCAGGATCCCCAGCCAGAAGAGGATCCCGCTGGCCACAGGGAGGGAAGGGTTACTGTGCTCCGACAGCGTCAGGATGAGCCCGAAGCAGATGTGGACAATTCCAGTGAAGATGTGGATGGTCTGGGGAAGGATGAGGGAGACACATCCCACCCCAATCCCACGTCACAGTGCCGGGAAGGGACTGGGAGAGGCACCTGTCCCAGTGTCCCCTCCACCCAACCAGGGAGAATGTCCAGCAGGACAATCCCTGCGGATCCCCAATCCCTGCTGGGCCCCTGGAAGGCCATGTCTCACCCCCAACACCTTGGGATGAGCCCTCCGGAAGCCTTGTGTTTGGAATGAGGTCCTGGCAGGTGCCTGGGAGCCTGAGGCCAGCTGGGCCGCCCGGGGATCCGTGGCCGGGATCACCTCCGTGATGATCCTGACGCTGCCGGCGTCGGTCACCGTGGTGGCCGCCATGGCCTGGGAACGAGACCAGGAAGCTGAAGGAATTCCCAGGTGCCTTCCTCCTCCTCTTCCTCCTCACCGTGGTCCCTTTGCTGTCCGAAATCCCCGGGAGGTGCCGGCCAGGCAGGGACACGCTCCCGCTGCCCTTTGCTCCCTGCGGGAAGCTCGCTCACGGAATTCTCGTCAGGGCCCTCTTGCTCAACGAGGCGGCTTTGCCAATGGAGGCTCCCAAAATCCTGCACAGGAAGAGGGAGGGAGGGACAGGGAACCCCTCCCTGGGCTCTGTGGCCTTGGGAAGGGTTGGATGCTTTTCCCTCAGAATGCTCCAAGATCCCCTTTCCATCCCAAATTGTGGATGCTTTGTTTGGGAATCGCTCCTGCAATTAGCTTGGTGCCTAATGAGGTGTTCATAAGGTAACCCTGCCCACTTCCCAGGAAAAGCTTGCATTGAGACAGGGAATTTGATAAACCCCCTTATAAAGGAAATGCCTTTATTACCAGTTTTGGGAATTCTCCCTCCTCCAGTCCTGTGGGTTTGTCCCCGGTGAGGACACGCAGGAGGGATTCAGGGATCTCTGGCTATTGGGAGTCAGAGGGAAAGGAGATGCTGTTATTTATGATGGGAAATGGGAGCTCAGGCTGGGAATGGAGCCACCACACACGGCAAGGGGATCCCGAGGGATTCAGAGGCCCCTTCCTGCCTCCATCCCTCCCCTCTTCCCAGAAAACAGCCATGTCCTTTTCTCCAGGAGCATTGGGACACTGAGGAGCCCCCAGGTTTCCTGGATGTTTGATGTGTACAGTGCGGGAATTTCTTGGTGGAACGGGAATTTTTAGGTCCAGGATTCTGGCATCACCCTCTCTCTCTGCCTGGGAAAGGACAGGACCCTCCAGGTGACGATTTCAGGAGCAGGTGGAGCAACTTCTGGAAGTTTTTTCCTTCTCTCTGGCTCTAGAGGGAGCTGAGAGGCCGCGTTTGGAAGCGTCGCGCTTCCAGAGCTCAGGAGCGGCTTCCAGCCCTGGGGCCGGCTGGGAACAACCTGGGCTGGTGGGACACGTCCCGTCCCATGGCAGGGGGAGTGGAACTGGATGATCCTTAAGGTTCCTTCCACCCCAAACCATTCCAGGATTCTGCGCCCTCCCCATGCTCCCACACACCAGGGAACGGGACACCCCCTCCAAACCGCTCCAAATCATATCCCAAAAAAAGAGCTGGAAGAACATGGCATTCCTCCATCCCACCCATGACCTTCCTCCATCCTGCATCCCTGATGGAAGCCTGCACTTGGCCTTGTAAAGGGCTGCATCTGGCAGCACGGCTTTCCAGGAAAAACATGGACATGGATGAGATTCAGCCTCTTCATCACATTCCTGATGCCTCAGAGCCTTTAATTCCTGCTGGTGCCTCATCCCTCTCAACACTCCAATCCTAACAATCCCAGGGATCTCGTTCCAGCCCCAGGAAGGAACACTTGAGCCCCCGTGGAAATTCTGGGATCCCCTCTTTAGCCTTTAGGCAGCCGGGGTATTCTCCACCATTATCCACGGCTCACATTCCCAGCCAAAGCCACCCTACACGGTGGATTTCCTCCCAAATCCGCCTTTCCAGATTCCTACAGCATTCCTGAAGTTCCAGCCTTGCAGCCAGAAACAGCCGTGACTGCTCTCAGCCCCAAAACCCCACTTTCCGAGTGGGTGATCCATGGAAAAAGCGCTTTCCCCCTTCCTAAATAAACCCAGGTCCAGCTGGGGATGGCAGGAGCCCAAGGTAGGATGTCAGGATTTGTTTTGGAAGCAGATTCCAGAGGAGGTGAAGCTTTGAAGCAGATGCAAGGAAGCAGCAGGGCCGGGTGGTGGAGCTTTCCAACCTTTTCTTTGCAGGAATTTTTGGCTTTGTAGATATATACAACACATTCCTTGGATTTTAATGTTCATTTTCCTATTTTCTAGGACAAGTTTTGGATGGGGGAAGCCTGACTGGATGCTCAGGGGGGATCAGCGAGACCCTCCCAAATTCCCTCCCACCAGCACAGGACAAAATTTACGAGCCTGGTGGAACCAAAATTTTTTCCAACCCCAAAAATCCATGAGTTTTTTTCCAAAGAAAATAGATTACAATGGAGAAAAGCTCTCCAAAGAAACTTGCTGCTTCCTGGGACAAACTTTATATCCCCATAAAAATACCAAAAGTCAACATTTTGCTGTGCTTCCAGGTGTTTCTGCTTCCCACAGGGCTCTTTCCCTATTGATTCCAGAAGGAAAGTCATGTTTTCTGGGAAAGGTTTCAGGTTTTTTGGCTTTAAACATCCCAGTGTCCATCCTAGATTAGGGAATCTGGAACAAGAAGCAGGCAGGAGGCTGGGGGGGGTGCATTGCTGCCTGCTGGGGTGATCCATACCTGGCATTTGGGACACGGTGACATTGCTCCCAAACCCCGTCCCAGATGTGTCCATCACCCCCTGCACGTGACGTTCCAGCCTTTCATCTGCTCATTCCCAGGAAAACTCCTGAGGCTGCAGAAAAGTTCCAGAAAACTTCTCCAAGGCTTCACCGGCATCGACTTCCACTGGCAATCCTGGAATGGGACCTTAAACACTTCCAGGCATGGGGCAGCTACAATTTCCCTGGGAAATCCATTCCAGCACCTCGCCAGCCTGGCAGGGAAAAATTTCTTCCCAGTATCCCATCTAAACCCACCCCCTGGCAGTGGGAAGCCATTCCCCCTTGTCCTGGCACTCCAGGCTCTTTTCTGAAGTCCCTCTCCAGCTCTCTTGGGGCACTTTTTGGTGCTGGAAGAGTTGCCAAGGTCTCCCTGAATCCTTCTCTTCCCAAGGCGGAAGAGCCATTGGGAGACCCCAGTTCACCTCACAGTTCCCCTTTCCAGCTCCTCCAAGGGTTTTGGTTTTCCTTAGGGATCATCTCCAGCAGGGACACAAAACTCTGTGGTCCCTGTCACCTGCTATTCCCAACTCATGGAAGTCTCCACTCCCCCTAGATCTGCAAATTCCCACCTAAAAATAAAAATATATTAAAAACCCCCACATTCCCATAGAGCCTTCAACACTTATTCCAGCATTTTCAGGGAAAGCCGCATCTGAACACTGGGATACTCCAGGAAAACAGACCCTGATGCCAGTGGAAGAGGAGGAAGCCTCCTTTCCCAGGAAACACCACACTGGGAAAGCACAGAGCTTGGATGGGAGGCAGGGTGGCTTCGTGGTGGTCCCGGTGGAGCCAGGAGAGGTCGGGATGCTCCGGAGCCGCAGGCGAGGAGCCGGGGCTGTAATGGGCTGTGGCCACGGGCTGAGCAGAGGCAGCCTGTTCATCCTGCTCCCCAAATCCCTGGGGCTTTTCCTACTGATCGGGCTCATTATTTTTTCAGAGCCGGGAACAGAAATAACTGACAGGGAGTGAATAATCCATGAGGCTTTGGCTGAGCAGCGGAGCATTGTCAGGGAGCGTGGAAAGGAGAAGGAAAACACTGAAGTCACCCCAAAACCTAAGGGAATGTTCAAGGAGGAGGTCACTGATCCCACTCTGGCACTGGAAGGGAAATTTGGGCTGGATCCTGTCCCCAGAAATTAAGAGGATCCTCCCCCAGAGCACTGGGAATTCATCCAGGATGTTCCCACCCGTTGGAAAATCAACACTGGGGTCTCTTTCCTCACCTCCATCCCACCTTTCGACTTCCATGAGCTTGGGATGCTCCTTAAATAATTTGATGTCGCTGGATGCTCATCACCACCTCATTAAATCCACCAGCATTCCCCCAGGTGCTGGATATTTGAGGGTGGAGCCTTAAATGAGCTTGTCAGGAGCTGACAAACCTGGTCCTGTTCAAAATGATCCCAGAGCCCTTTTCCTTCCCTGAAAATAAAGAAATTTTTAGGAATTGCTGCGTGGATAAGGTTTGGGAGCACCCCTCATCTCCATTCCCGCCATCCAGGATTGTGGGAACAGGGAGCACATGACACCGGTGTCCCCATGTCACCTCCCAGAGCAGCTCCAGCCCCGGGGCAGCTTCTCCGGTGGCGGAACAACCGGGATGTGCTGGCGTCACCGGCATCGCCGCCGGCTGTCCGGCTGCTCCAGCCCAGCTAAATATAGCAAACTGGCTGGAATGGGCGGGGAGGGGGGGCTTGGGGAGCAGAATTCCCTCGGGAGACCAAGTACCCTGGTTTAGAGGGCGGAATTCCAGCAGGAGAGGGGATTAGAGGGGCAGAATTCCCCTAGGTGAGCACGTTCTAAGGGGTTTATGGGGACAGAATTCCCTCAGAATCAGGTACTGGGGTTTAGGAGGATGGAACTCCTAAACCCTCGGGAGAGGGGTTTTGAGGGGCAGAATTCCCTCAGGACAGGGGTTTTGAGGGGCAGAATTCCCTCGGGACAGGGGTCCTGAGGGGCAGAATTCCCTTGGGAGAGCAGGCACCTGGAGTTTAGAGGAGTGAAATACCCTTGGGAGCAGGTGCCAGGAGTTTAGGGGAGCAGAATTCCTCTCCAGGAAAGCAAGGGGGTACCAGGAGTTCAGGGGAGTAGAATTCCCTCAGGAATTCTCTCCTCAGGAGAGAGCAAGTATCCCTAGATCAGGAGGAGCCTCTTTGCTGAGGGGCAGCAGCTCCGTGAGGGGGAAGTGTAGCTCCCAAGTTGAAAATTCCCAAATTCAGGAGACACAAGCCCGGAGAGAGCATTTATTCCCAAGAGAAAATGAAGCCAACAGGGGACGAGCCGAGGTAGATGCTCCGGTGACCCGCCCAGCTCCCAGCACACCTTGGGGTCACTCCAAACCACCAGGAATTCCTGAACCCCAACATGAGCGAACCCCAGCATCCCACCAGGGATTTACAGGCAGGAATTGCCCAAGATTTCCCCCTTGGAGAAGCCCCTTCCCATAGCAGCCAGCAAGTGGAGCCCCTCAGACCAGGCCCAGGGGCAGAGGGGCAGGGAATTTGGGGGTGTCCCTGGCTTTTGGGGGGGACCAGCACATCCCAGCCAGCAGCACAGTGGGAGGAGGATGCCGTAGCCCTGGGATTTAGGAGCGATGGAGGCAGGATCCCATTCCAACAGCCTCGGTGTCAGACTTCAGGAGCAGCCAGCTGCAAAGAGACCAGCAGGTGTTTTGGAAAGGGGGCAGGATTTGGGGGGACCCCACCCCCAACACCCACCACCCACGGGGGTTTGGGATCTCCTCCCCGTTCTCAGAGCAGAGGGATGGATGCTCCGGGATGCTCCCTGAGGATTGGGGTGGGAAGTTTTCCCAGGGAGGGGACAGTGATGACAGTAGGTTGGGGGCTGCCATCCCAGGAGCCATCCCAGTGCTGACTCTGCTCCTAGCCAGGCTATTCCTGGGATCACCTCGCTGTAGCTGGGAGGCTGAGGCAGCTCCGCCGGTGGCGCGGCCAGATCCACACGGGTGGCACTGGGGACGATCAGCATGGCCTGGGAAACACCAGGATTATGGGAGACACTGGGATCATGGCATGCAGTTTTTGGGATCCATCCCTGCCACCCACTCATCTTACCTCGTTGGAGCTGAGGCGGGTGGCCCGGCACCAGAAATTGGCGGTGGCCACGGCGATGCAGAATTCCAGGATGGTGAAGATGAGCAGCACGATGGAAATCCCATTCCCTGCGAGCTCCAGGATGGGGAAAACCCCATCAGCACCCCCACCCAGCAGCGCCCAGGAGGATGAATCCCACACAGGGCAGCATTCTGTGGCTCCCCCTTCCTCTCTCCCTCTGCATCCCCAGCTCCAAGGTCTCACTCCAAGCCCTCCATGCCGCCGTTTTTATGGCTCATGGACGCTTCCAGGGGGTGACTCATCTCCCGAGGTACCAGCCGAAAATAGGTCGCGCCGGCAGAGGAGAAACCGCCACCCCAACAGGGATTTGGGAAAGGACACAACACCCCTTGAGGGCTGGAGAAAAGGCCCCAGGGGAATTCCCAAGGGCAGGAATTCCGCCAAGTGGGATTTTACCAGGACGAGATAGCTGTAGTAGTTGAAGCTGGAGCGGTAGAGCCCGTTGAGGTTGAGGTCCACGATGAAGGCCACGATTCCCAGGAGCGCAAAGATGGCACTGATGACGTTCATGGTCTGGCTGCCCTTCACCTGTGGGCACCCAGGGGGTTTGGGGGAGGCTGGCAGATGCCCCCCCCCCCCGCCCCAAAACACCAGGGGGACACCTCGCCCACCCCATGGACACCTGACCATTCCCAGCGGGCTCCCGGGAAAACTCACCGCGCATTCCGTGGGGCTCTTCTCAGCGCCGATGGAGAGGCACCCGGAGATGATGAACTGCAGCAGGAGAGAGGGGGCTCAGCTGGCGCTGAGGGCACCCCAAGCACCCCAAACCTGCCCAGAGGTGGCACTAACAGGGCACAGGGGACACTGTGACCCCCCTGCCCTTGTTTTCCAGAGGCCTCGGGAGCCGCAGGTGCATCATTCCCGGTGGGCATCCCTTCCAAAGGGTGTCCCACCTGCTGGCATCCCCCCCAGCAGGATTCCCTTCCCCGTGGGCATTGTTCTCTGGTGAGCTTCCCTTCCTGGTGGGCATCCCACCCCCCTAGGCATTCTTTTCCCGGTGGGAATCCCTTCCCAGCCCCCGGCACGCACCGACACGCCGCCCAGGAAAGGGATCTCTCCAATGACGAAGACCGAGGTGTAGACATTGGTGAGCGTGGTCAGGACGATCCCGAAGCCGATGTGCAGGAATCCCGTCATAATCTGGATGGTCTGGAAGAGAGGGATGGGAGGGAATGGGGTCAACTCAATCCCCCTGCCCACAGAGCCACCCTGGGGATGGGGGATGCCTTAGTCCCAGCGCCTCTCCAGAGACGCAGCACCCCCTGAGGGATCAGCAGGAATCCCCCGGGAAGGGGCTGAGGGGGGATTTTCCAAGCGTTTCTCCCCCCGACCCCCCCAGACTCACCCCCATGACGCGGTTCTTGCCCTTGGGGAGGGTCTCCGCCGTGTACATGACGGCGCGGCTGCCCAGCCGGAGGCTCCCCATGCCCTGCATGAGGAGAGCGGGGGGCACCGGGACCCCCCGGAGCAGCCCCGCTCCCCACCGGGGCCGCCCCCGCCCCACCCCGCCAGAACCCGCGCCCATTGGCTGAGCGCCGTGACGTCAGCGGCTGCGGCATCCCCCCGGGGGCACCGCCCAGCCCAGGGGGGACACGGGGGGATGGAGGGGACAGCCCCCCAAAACACGGGGAGGGGCGGGAAGTAGGGCTGCGCGGGCTGGGAAGATGCTCCGCGGGGTCCCCTGGCCCGGTGGGGCAATTCCCAGTGTCGCCCCCCCTGTTCCGGGCACAGCTCCAGGACACCGTGTTCCCCCCGCCGGGAAGAGCTGCTCATCCCAAACCCTCAGGCAAGGGAGTTAAGGAAATCGGGGTGCCAGCCCCCCCCAAAAGCCCCCCTCTCCCCAAGGTGCGTGTCCCCTCCTCATTCCCCCTCCTTCCAGCTCCACACGTGTTTACAGCAGCGCAGAAAGGAGAAAAAAAAATAGAGAGATTCGGGAAAAAAATTTAAAAAAAAAAAAAAAAAGAGAAAGAAAAAAAAAAAAAGAAAATAAAACCCAAAACCACCCCGCAGCGGATTCCTGGAAGAAAAATCCATCAAGGGCCATTAGGCTCCTGCGGCTCCTCCCCGCAGAGCGGGGGCACGGGCGGGGGCAGGGGCGGCACCCAGCACGGAGCTGGGCACTGCCCAGGCGTGATTTCCCCTGGATCTCCTTCCCCAGGAAGGGGTGGGCCTGAATATCCCGGACCCCTGTTGCAGGAGGGGAGGAGTACAGGGGATCCCCCACACTTGCCCCCCAAACTGCCTTCATTCCCCATTTTTAGCGTGTCCAGCCCCGAGGAGAAGGAGCCAAGAGCTCCAGGCAGAGGATTAAACCTGAAATGAGGGAATAATGAACACCCTGGGAATGAGAGGGACACACGATACCACCCTGCACCCCAAAATTCACAGAGGACACCCGTGTATCCCATCCTGATCCGGACAACACCACACCCCCCTGCTTGGATCCTTCACGGACAGATCCCATCATGGAGTTTGCAGGGAGGCTCAGAGCTGCAGATCCTGAGAGGGAACCCCCATTTCCCTGGAGCAGGAACATTCCACAGGGAGGGAGAAGGGCCTGCTGACACAGCCACGAGCCCTCTGGCCAAGTGGGGGAAATTCCCGTGCTGGATGTGGCAGGAAGAAGTGGGATTGGGGCTGGGGGTGTCACCCAGCTCAGAGCAGGTGACAGAAAACCCATGGGGCTGACAGGGTCCCCTCACTGCCACCCTACACCCATCAAGGACACGTGGTGTCCCCATTCCTCACCTGCAGGGTGGTCCCCAGCTGAACAGGGGCTGCTCTGGGTGGTGTCCATCCCTGTCAGCTCCAGGTGGTGCCATCATCCCTGTCCCATCCCTGCCAGCGTGGGTCACCCCACAGCCAGACCCCAGGACAGTGGCCAGCACTGAGAGCCACACACGGCCACTGGTGACAGAGGCTGGCGTGGCAAGCACACTCAGGGCTATGACACAGATTTGGGGATCCCCATGGTCCTTTTCCCCAGGGAGGGCAGCCAGGTCCTCCAAAACCCCCTCACCCCGTGCAGGGCTAGGACTGCAAGGAGCAGCACAAAGCACATTCCCCTGGGAGCCTCCATGGATAGGGATGGAAAAAAAGAGAGGACCGGCCCCAGCAATGGCTTTAACACCTGAAGGAGGGTGCTGGCTGTGGGTGTCCCAGTGGGAAGCTGGGTGGAGCAGGCCTGCCCCTTGCACCCACCTGGGGCTCATTTTCAGTCTCCCAGGGATTTCACCCTGGACTCTCATCCCACCTTTCCCAGCAGGAAACACGGAAAGTCCGTGAGGAGGGCAAGCCCTGCTCAGCAGCAGCCAAAGCACCCATGTGTGATCCTCAGTGTCCCTGTCCTGAATCCAAAGCCAGCTACTGGGAAGGAAGGAACCCTCTTGTCGCAGCTGAGATGGCCACGATATGCAGAGCGTCACCACACAATTTCAGAAGGCTTCAAGCCACGCACAGCAAGACCATTCTACTTCAGAAGGCTTCAGGCACCTGCCCATCCAGAGTAACATCCCATCACTTCAGAAGGCTTCAGGCACCTGCCCACGCTGTTCCTTAGCCCAGCCTTTTATCCCCTCAGGTTGATGCAGTGCACCTGTGTGCCCTCTGCTCCCTTTGGTGTTGGTCAGTGCCCCTGGGCACTCCATGGCTCACTGCTGTCAGTGCTGCTCACAGCTGTGCCCTTGGGGATGAGGATCAGTCACACTCCCAATTCCCAAACCGTGTGCCTACAGCCCATCCCAGCCCAAACCCAGTTCTTGGGGGAAATGCTGATTTATTTAAAACAGAGCATCCTCAGAAGTATCTGAGCTGCCAGCAGGGGCCTCATGCTGCTTGGAGGAGACCGCTGGAGATGGGGGAACTCCAGCTCCCGTTGCCTGTGGAGGATCTTCTCCGACTCGGAGTGACTCGGCCGCCCTGCCGTGCTGTGGGAGCTGTGGATGGGGTGCCAGTGGCTCCAGGACGCTTCCTGCTGTGCCGCCTGCCGCTGGGAACTCCTCACGGGAGCGGGCTGGGCTCCCAGTTTCACTTCCAGGCTCTTCTTGGCCACGTGCATCCTCAGGGCCGAGCGGGCCCCGCTGATATCCACAGATCCGGCGGGGCTCGGCGAGCTGTCCGAGGCCTCCTCCCCATCCGGGGTCTGGCAGCTCCCGCTGGGGCTCTCGGAGCCGGGGAAGCTCTCGGAGGAAGGGGGCGACGCCTCCCCCAGCTCCAGCTGCTCCTGGGAACGCCTCACCGCCAGGGGCTGGGCTCTCAGCTTCACTTCCAGGCTCTTCCTGGCCACGTGGAGCCTCAGGGACGAGCAGTTTCCCCTCAAGCCCTCAGCTGCGAGGGAGCAGCGGGATCCGTCCACGAGCTCTTCTCCAGCCGGAGCGCGGCAGCTCTCGCCCAGGCTCCGGCAGGGATGGAAGCTCCCATGGAAGCAGGAGCTGGAGGAGGCGCAGCAGGGCAGGTGGCCTCGCTCCAGCAGCTGCTCCAGGTCCTCCCACCACAGCTGCCACATCTCCGAGTCCCGCGGGAAGGACACCTCGGGCCACAGCGGCGTCAGCAGGCCCTGCAGCTCCCGGGCCGCCGTCACGCAGGGGGTGCAGCAGGGCCCGCAGCGGCAGGGGATGTACGGGGGGCTCTCCGGGGCAGCCGGGCCCTGGGGAGGGGTCTCCTCAGCCCGGGGGGAACCGGGAGCCCCCGGGGCCGCTCGGCAGCGCCGCGAGGCCCCGGCCCGGCTCCCGGGGCGCTTCCGCGCCTTCCAAATGCGGGCGGCCAGCAGGACGGCCGTAGTGGCCACCAGCAGGACAAGCGTGGGGAGCAGGAAACTCATGGCTTCATCTGTGTCCCATCGTGGCCACACTGGGAGCCAGGGGTGGTGGCACGCGTCCTGTAGAGACACCGTGCCGATGTCACAGTGCTGCGGGGGGGACACCTGTGTGACATCACAGCCCCGCCTCGCCCCAGCGCTCACCCCGTTTGTGACGTCACGGCCCCGGATCGCCCATCCCGAATCCATACCCAGCGCCGTGCCAGCTACTGGGAAGAATATGAAACCTATCCCCATAAACTCAGCACATCAGCCCAGCACAGAGGCTGGGAGCACATCCAGGCCACTTCCAGCACCTCCCTCGGGACCCTCGGGGGTGTCCCCCGCCGGTGACCCCCGCCTGGTTCGGGGCTGGGAATGGAATGCCTCGCGTTTCCCTCCGGAACTAATGTTCCCGCCGCGTTTCCCGGCCGGACCGCGGGCGGGGCGTGTTTGAGGACGGACCAATGGCGGCGCCCTTGCGGCACTTCCGGCGTGTCCCGGCGATGTGGCGATGGCGGCTCCCGGGGCCGCTCCGGGCCGGGGGAGGTCAGGGGGCTGGGTGGGACACCCGGCTGGGCTGTGGTGGCTTGGGGAGGATCCTGAGAGCGGGAAGGGGAGGCCCCGCGGGGTCCCTCCTCCCCTCCCGGCCCTGCCCGAGACCCCCCGCTCTGTCCCGCAGGTCCCGGCGGCGTCGCGGTTCCCCGAGCGGGGCTCAAGAAGTGGACGCTGCCCCCGGATTACAGCGGTGAGGGGGAAGGACGGCGGGAGATCCCCGTCAGGGGGGGCGGGGGCACTCCCCAGGGAGTTCCCGGAGATCCCGGGGATCCTGATCCTGGCGTTCCCCGGCAGGGATCACCATCCCCGAGAAGCCGAAGCTGAAGTTCATGGACAAGGTGCCGGCGGTGCCCAAGGTCCGGCGGGAGCCCCGGCGGCTCCGTGACATCCGCGGCCCGTCCCAGGTGGCCACCGACTTCACGGAGGGGCAGTACGGGATCCTGGTGAGCGGGAAGAGGCACGGAACGGATCGGGGGGGATTATTCCAGAGGCCGGGATTGCGTGTCCCTGAGCCGTCCCACCGTGTCCCCCCACAGGCTTTGGGCGGGGGGTACCTGCACTGGGGCCACTTCGAGATGATCCGCCTGACCATCGGGCGCAGCATCGACCCCAAATCCATGTTCGCCGTGTGGCGCGTGCCCGCCCCCTACAAGCCGGTGACGAGGAAGAGCCTGGGACACCGGATGGGCGGCGGGAAGGGCCCCATCGACCGCTACGTGACGGCGGTGAGGAGCGGCAGGCTGGTGGTGGAGGTGGGCGGGCGCTGCGAGTTCGAGGAGGTGCAGCCCTTCCTGAGCCGCGTGGCGCAGAAGCTGCCATTCCCGGCCGCGGCCGTCAGCCGGGACAGCCTGCGGGAGATGCGGCGGGAGGAGGAGCGCAGGAGGCTGGACAACCAAAACCCCTGGACTTTCGAGCGCGTGGTGACCTCCAACATGTTGGGCATGAGGAAGTACCTGAGCCCCTACGACCTGCGGCTCAAGGGACGCTACTGGGGCAAGTTTTTCCTGAAGCACAGAGTGTGAGGAGCGGCTGCACGGGATTAAACTTTTCCACGAGAGCCTGGAGTGGGTTTTGGAGCTGGGAATGCAGGGCTGGGGGACAAATGGATCAGGGTTTGAAGCACGAGGATCTCTGTCCTGAAGTGGATTTTAGGGCTGGGAGCATCCTGAGGATGGATCAGGGTTTGGGGGATGAGCATCTTCATCCCAGGGTGGGGTGTGGAGCTGGGAGACAAATGGATCAGGGTTTGAAGCACAAGGCTCTCTGTCCTGAAGTGGATTTTAGGGCTAGGAGCATCCTGAGGATGGATCAGGGTTTGGGGGATGAGGATCTTCATCCCAGGGTGGGGTGTGGAGCTGGGAGACAAATGGATCAGGGTTTGAAGCATGAGGCTCTGTCCTGAAGTGGATTTTAGGGCTAGGAGCATCCTGAGGATGGATCAGGGTTTGGGGGATGAGGATCTTCATCCCAGGGTGGGGTGTGGAGCTGGGAGACAAATGGATCAGGGTTTGAAGCATGAGGCTCTGTCCTGAAGTGGATTTTAGGGCTAGGAGCATCCTGAGGATGGATCAGGGTTTGGGGGATGAGGATCTTCATCCCAGGGTGGGGTGTGGAGCTGGGAGACAAATGGATCAGGGTTTGAAGCATGAGGCTCTGTCCTGAAGTGGATTTTAGGGCTAGGAGCATCCTGAGGATGGATCAGGGTTTGGGGGATGAGGATCTTCATCCCAGGGTGGGGTGTGGAGCTGGGAGACAAATGGATCAGGGTTTGAAGCATGAGGCTCTGTCCTGAAGTGGATTTTAGGGCTAGGAGCATCCTGAGGATGGATCAGGGTTTGGGGGATGAGGATCTTCATCCCAGGGTGGGGTGTGGAGCTGGGAGACAAATGGATCAGGGTTTGAAGCATGAGGCTCTGTCCTGAAGTGGATTTTAGGGCTAGGAGCATCCTGAGGATGGATCAGGGTTTGGGGGATGAGGATCTTCATCCCAGGGTGGGGTGTGGAGCTGGGAGACAAATGGATCAGGGTTTGAAGCATGAGGCTCTGTCCTGAAGTGGATTTTAGGGCTAGGAGCATCCTGAGGATGGATCAGGGTTTGGGGGATGAGGATCTTCATCCCAGGGTGGGGTGTGGAGCTGGGAGACAAATGGATCAGGGTTTGAAGCATGAGGCTCTGTCCTGAAGTGGATTTTAGGGCTAGGAGCATCCTGAGGATGGATCAGGGTTTGGGGGATGAGGATCTTCATCCCAGGGTGGGGTGTGGAGCTGGGAGACAAATGGATCAGGGTTTGAAGCATGAGGCTCTGTCCTGAAGTGGATTTTAGGGCTAGGAGCATCCTGAGGATGGATCAGGGTTTGGGGGATGAGGATCTTCATCCCAGGGTGGGGTGTGGAGCTGGGAGACAAATGGATCAGGGTTTGAAGCATGAGGCTCTGTCCTGAAGTGGATTTTAGGGCTAGGAGCATCCTGAGGATGGATCAGGGTTTGGGGGATGAGGATCTTCATCCCAGGGTGGGGTGTGGAGCTGGGAGACAAATGGATCAGGGTTTGAAGCACAAGGCTCTCTGTCCTGAAGTGGAGTTTAGGGCTGGGAGCATCCTGAGGGATCCATGGATCAGGTTGCAGCCAGGAGGCAGAGTGTGGGTGAGCTCTTTATTGAGGAGGAAGGCTCCAGCATGGGTGGCTGCACATCCAAGGAGCTCCAAGCACTGGGAGAGGCTCCTCCGGCCGTCCCGGCAAGGCAGAGCCCTGTGTCCCCCCAGAGGGACACGGCCCCTCCGGCCGCTCCGTGCCACCCAGGAGGGGCTGCTTGTCACAGCGGCCACCGACTGTCACCCGAGTGGAGGAGGAGGAGCAGGGAGCTCGGCGCTGGGAGGGCAGCAGGGAGCGCAGTGGGTGGGCTCCGCTCCTCCAGGGACACGTGGGATGTCCTCGGGGCTCCGGGGATCAGGGCTTGGCCGGGGTGTCTCCCGTGGATCATCCGGGCAGGGGGCCAGGAGGGGGAAAGGCCACCTGTGACAGGGAGGAGGATGAGGTGACACTCAGGAAGGGGACGTGGCTCCCGGTGCTGTCACCATGCCCATCCCTCCCCAGTGTGGCAGCCCAGGGACACTCAGGGCGAATCCAACCCCGGCAAGGTCCGAACCCGCTCCCTGGGATTGGGGGGTGCCAGGGAGCCCCTGTGCCCCCCCCAGCCCTGTCCCTGTCACCTGGAGGGCAGTGGGTGGGGGGCTCAGGCGAAGATGCTCGCGATGCTGGATGCCAGGATGATGACGAGGATGATGCAGCACAACATGATCATGATCTTCTTCTGCTCGGGGAGACAGGGAATGTGAGGCAGGGACACAGCCGGGGAGGGGACAGGGACAGGGAATGGGCTGGGGAGGAGGACAGGGGATGAGGATCGGGCTGGGGAGGGAGCAAGGAGTGGGGAGTGGGACAGCAAGGATAGGGGCAGGGCAGTGGGGAGAAAGGACAGAGATAGGGCAAGGGGCTAGGGAAGGGGGCAGGGCAGGTGTGAGCTGGTTCTGTGTGGCACAGGGAGGTGACAGTGCCAGCGTGTCCTGGGACAGGTGACCAAACACCGTGACTTACCCAAAAACTTGGTGGGGGGGGGGGGCAGTCTGGACAGGGCCCGGGAGCTGGGGGTGTCCCCAGCCCCGCGCTTCCTCCTCGTGTCCTGCAGCACCGGGAAACGGGGCCGGTCCAGCCCCCAGATCCCCGGGCACCGGGAGCCGAGCCGGAGCCGTGCCGGCGGCTTTGGGTGTTCCCGGTGCCAGCACGGAGAGGAGGCGCAAGGCGGGATCAGCGGGATTTTATTACAGCGGGAGTTAAATATCCATGATCAACACATCCTCCCGCCCGGACATCAAAGCCACGAGGGGACAGGGACCCCGACGGCTCCGTCTGTCACAGCACGGTGACAAGAAACCACGCTGGTGCCGCCAAACCCCGCGTCCTTTCCCTATTCCCGCCCTCATTCCACCGGGATGCCCGCGCGGGTGAGCGTCCGGCCCTCGGATTTGTGTCCTTGTCACTCCTCGCTGGGGCTGAGGCACCAGTGGCCGCGTCCCCACGGACGGAATCCTGTCCCCTTCCATGGGGACATGAGGGGCAGATCCCAGGGAAAGCAGGACGGGCGGGAAAGGCGGCGGTGCTGGAGCCCGCGGCGGGAGCCGGGACTCGAGGGCTGGGAGCAGCAGGTCCGGGAGGAGCAGGGAGAGGAGGGGTCCAGGATCAGAGCCGGGGAGGATCCCGCCGGGGGGTGACATCGCTGGGATGCTCGGGAGCGTCTGGAGGAGGGAAAGGGGAGCTGGAGGAAAGGGAACGGGGACTGCAGCAGGAAGGAGGGAGCAGGGATGGCAGAGACGGATGTGGGCAAGAGACAAAATCCAGAGCCCGGAGCAACACGGACCCCCAAAGAACACCTCAAGCACCGCAAACCCCCAGAAATGCAGACCCCAAACAGCACAGACCCCTGAGCACCAGAGACTCCTGAACATCACAGACACCTGAGCACTGCAGACCCCCAAAAACACAGACCCCAGAGCACCAGAGACCCCCAACATTGCAGACCCCCAACATTGCAGACCCCCAGCAATGCAGACCTGCAATCACCAAACCCAGAACGCAGCGTCCCCAGCCCCCTAACAGCCCCAAATCCCAAAGCACTGCAGCCCCCAAAGCAGGAGATGGCACTGGGATCCCCCATGGCTCTGTGTCCCCACAGCAGGGGTCCCCTGCCCCCCAACACTTACAGACCCCCGCCCCAGGGGCTATTTCATGTTCAGCCCCACCGAGAGTCCAATGATGAGGGCAACTGTCCCCAGCAAGAGCACGGCCACTGCCACCAAAATCAGCAGCTTCTGGGGGAACAGGGGCGAGTCGGGGATGGTGACACCTGTCCCTTGGTGGGAGGGGGACACGAGGGCACCGAGGTGCTGCAGAGCCCTGGGGATGGGGCAGGAGGGGCTGAGTCCTCACCAGCTCATCACACCTGAGGGTGGGAGGGGGCTCAGGGGTGGCAGTGGGACAGAGAGGGACAGAGCTGCCAACCTCCCATAGGGTCACTGGGAGGAGGTGGGAGTTATTTGGGTCAGCTGAGGGATATGAGGGGTGGCTGAGGGGGATAGGAGATGGCTGAGGGAAATAAAGGGATCTCAGGGCTGCTGGAGGATATGGGGAGGTGCTGGGAACACTGGGATGTGAAGGCACTATGAGGGCCAGAGGGGATAGCACTGGGGGTACCTCTGGGGTGCAGGGGGCTACAGAGGGGACACTGGGGGGTGCAGAGGGCACACTGGGGGCTATGCAGGGGACAAGGGGCTGTCGGTCTGTCTCACCCTCCTGGCCTCACTTTGGTACTTCACAGCCTTTTTGGTGTCGGCCACGGCCCGTTCCACGAATCCCACGGACTGGTCCATGTTGTTCTCTATGCGGTCGATCATGGCTCCCTACGGAGCACCCGGGGGACACAGAGAAGTGGGGGGACACTGAGAGCACCCCGGGGTGCTGGCACCCACCCACCTGGCGCGCCTGGCCCCGGCACTGGATCGTCTCCATGCTCTGCTCCACCTGCTCGGCTACGCGTTATCCAGCAGCCCACCCTGGGGGAGAAGGGACAAGGTCGGTGGGGACACGGTGACACAGCCCCACAGCACGTGGCACACCCACACACACAGGTACTCACCCATCCCCGGGGTACACAGCGGCTCCTCACGTGGCATGGGGGACAGAGAGGGGCTGAGAGAGGGGACAGCACCACCACAGGGCGGGGGACACTCCTCTGTCCCCTCCAGGCCACCACGGGGCAGTGGGTGGCTCCATGGGAACATGTGCAGTGGTCACCACCCCAGCCCATATCGCTCCATGCCTGGATCCCCCTGTGCAGGTCCCTGGGCCACTCCATGGTCCCGTGCAGGTCCCTGTGAGCCCACACTCGGGTCCCTGCTTGTCCCTGGTCACCCTGCGCATGGGTCCCTGTGCATCCCCATACGTGGGTCCCTGCTCATCCCTGTGTCCGTGTGCCCAAATCCCTCATGGCTCATGTCCATGTCCCCATACACAGGTCATCCCTGTGACCCCATGTCCTGTTCCTGCTTGTCCCCATGCTCAGGTCCCTGCTCCTCTCTGTGTCCCCATACCCAGGTCCCTGCCCGTCCCTGTGACCCCATGTCCCCACAGCCAGGTCCCTGTGTGTCCCCATGTCCCTGTGGCCAGGTCCCTGCGTGTCCCCGTACCTGATTCTCCACCAGCATGGCGATGTCCACGAACATGTCGTGGAGCTCCTTGATGCTGCTCTCCAGGCGCACGATGTCCTTGTGCCGCCCCTCGATCTCGCTCAGCGCCTGCTTCGAGATCTGCGAGTCCATGATCTGCAGGGACAGGGACACGTCAGCTGGAGGCCTGGCCCTGGGACACACCCCCGTGTCCCCCGGTGTCCCCCACGTCAGGGCTCACCCCCGAGGTGAAGATGGAGGGGTTCCCACTCTCCAGCATCTCCTCCAGCTCCTCGTCCGTCGTGTTCTTGCCGGCTGCGGGCACGTGGGGAGAGGTGGGAACAGGCCCCGCCCAGTCTGGGATAAGGGGCGGGACCTGCATGATCTGGCTCCTCCCACTTGACTAAACTTGGTCAAATGGGAGGGACCTGTTTGAGTTGGTCCCTCCCACTTTATGGAGGAGGTGGGCTTGATGCAGGGGGTGGACGGGGTCACGCACTGATTTCCAGCTGGCGCTGGATCCGGCCCTTGCTCCGCTCCCGGAAATCCACCTGCGCCTCGTTGTACTTGGTCATGACGTCCACAAACTTGCGGGACAGGACCGAGTGCTGGGGACAGGGACAGGGACGTGAGGATGGGGACGGGGACTTTGGCATGGGGACACCCAGGGCATGGTGTGGCCCTGGGGGACTGGACCTGCTCCTGGGGATGGGGACATGGAACACCCCAGGCACGGCATATCCCCATGGGCCACTTCCATGGGGGACAGGAGCGAGGACAGAGGCGTGACACTGCCCAGAGGACAGGAAGAGGTGCTGGGGGTGGGGAGGGGAAGTCAGATCAGTGACACTCAGGGCATGGCGTGTTCCTGGTCCCAGGATGGACAGGACAATGCACTGGGAGTGGGGACAGTGGCACAAAACCCAGGGGACCCTGGATGTAACATATCCCAGCACAGGGCGACGGGACAGAGTGCTGGGGACAGAGCAGAGGGACACAAAGCCTGGGATCACAGAGTGCTCTTGGGGATAGGATTGGGAGACTTGGGGACCCCTGGACATGCCACAGGGACAGGGTGGGTCCTGGGGACACTGGCTGAGGGCCGGAGCTCACCTGGGACTTGCGTATCCGGAGGTCGGCGGAGGATCGTGCCTCGTCCTGCTCGATGTTCCTCTCCATACCTGGAGAGAAACAGACCTCAACCCACCAGGAACCTTTCCCACTGCCAGCCCCCATGATCCCAGAGTCCCAGGGGGACAGGGACAGCTGTGACACGGCGGCGGGGACAGAGCCACTCACTCTTCAGTTTGTTACGGACGCTGTTGGCCATTTTCTTGATCTCTGCTGTCAGCTGCTCCAGGTCATCTTTGGTCTCTGCGGGATCACGGGTGTGAGCCACCGTGGGAATGTCCCCAGGGAGAGCCCCCGTGACCAGGGGAGGCCGTGGGGACACTGTGACAGCACTCACTCTGCTCTGGGATGGGGGCTGAGAGGATGATGCTGTAGAGCTTCTTGGCTTCCTCCACGTTCTCTGAGATCTTGTCGATGTTCTGCCGGGTCTCCTCAATCTGGGCACACCCGGGAGGATTTTGGGGGGTTAGGAGACAGCCCTACACCCCCCAGCCCCGCTCCCAGCCCTCCCTCACCTCCGAGAAGAACTCATCCATGAAGGCCGTGTTGTCCACGGCGATCTCCAGCTCCTCCTCGTCGTCCGCATCCTGCTTCTGCTGGGACACGGCGCTCAGGGGGGCCCCGTGTCCTGCCAGCGCCCCCCAGGGCCCCCCCGGGGGTGACAGGGACACGGGGGGAGTAGCCATGGGGCTGTGGTGGCACAGGGGGGGACATCTGCAGCGGGGGAGGGCAGGGGGGGCCGAGCCCAGCTCACATCTGGCCACACGTGGCTGGGAATTAAGGGATTGCTGGGCTTGGCCAGAGGGAGGGAACGGGGACAGCGATGGGATGGGCACAGGACAGGGTTTCTGTTCCAAACCGTGGCCCCACGGCAGCTCTGGGGCAGCCCTGGGGGGCACGAAGGTGGCTGGTGCCCCTCACCCTGGTGTCGTGCCCAGGCCCCCACCCATGCGCTCCCAAATCCAGCCCTTCCCAAAACCCAACCTCAGCCCTTCTGCCTCCCCTCACCCCCTCAGCTCCACCAGCACCCCGGGGGTCTTGTTGGGGTGTCCCGGAGAGGGGGACAGACCCCAGGCTGGGACCCCCCACCCCCTCCTCCTGCTGCTGGAGTAAAAATAAAATTAATCCCTTCGCTCCCCCCCGAGGGCTTTATCTGATGGCTCCATAATCCCGGTAAATCCCTGCCAAGCCTCCCTGCCATGCCTAGGGGCCCGGCCGGGAGCTGGGGGCCTGCTGGGACCCCCACGGTCCGTGGGGAGCAGGGGGAGCCCCCCAGGAGTGGGGGGAAGTGGGGCCCCAGGCGGAGCGGGAAAAGGGAGAAGGAAGTGGCGCTGGTGGCGGGAACACGGGGAACTGTGGGGGGCAGAGTGGGGAACTGTGGGCACCCCAAATCCACCGCCATCCCCACAGGACAGACACCCCCACAGGCCGGGGGGGGCTGCCCCCCCATTGCACCCCACGCCGTGGGGGGACGGACTCGGCTGGGGGGGTCACGTCACCCCAAAACTCCCACCGTGCCCCCACAGCGCACGGGGTGGCACCCCCAGTCCCCCCCAGCTGACCCCCCCGCTGTAGGGAGGCTCAGGGTCCCCCACCCGCCGTGGGGTGACCCCCGTGACACCCCACGCACACCGGGGGGGTCTCGGTGCCATCCATCCCGTGGTGTCACCACAGACTGGGGTGTCCCCGAGACCCCAGCCCTCCATGGGATGGGCTCTGAGGTCCCCCATCCCCGTGACACCCCCACGCTCTGCGGGGTGGCATTTCAGTGACATCCACCCCGTGACGTCCCCATCCACCCCAGACTCGGTTTTTGGGGTCCCCTCTCCCAGTGATGCCCCCGCCCACCACGGGGTGGGGTCTCGGGGACCCCCATCCCGGCGTCACCTTTCCCTGAGGGGCTCCCTGGGGGTGTCCCCTGTCCCCTCGCCACGCCGGGGGTCCCTCACCGCCTTGAGCTGCTCCAGCCGGTCCTTCATGGTGCCCCCGGAGGCTGGGGGGGCGCGGGGGGCTCCCCGTCCTCGCCCGGCGCAGGGATGGGCGATGTCACCCTCGGTCCTCGCCGCTCCGCCAGGCCTCCTACATCCAGGCGAGGTGGCGGGTGGCCCTGTCCCCTGTGCCTGTCCCCAAGCCCGGGGCTGTCCCTGCGCTAATCCCCAGTGACGGGCACAAGGAAGGCGCCGAGGGGAGGGACGAGGTGGAGCCGCCCCTTCACCTGGGACACGCGGGGACCCGCCGGAGGCGGCAGCTGGGGGTGGCCCCCGGCACCCCGGGAGGTGACAGAGCTGGGGGAGGATGTGGGTTTGCGGGCCATGAGCAGGCTGATCCCCCTCGGGGGTCACACGGTGAGGACGTGTCACCCCCTGCCACGTGTGGCTGCAGCGGGAGCGCGGCTGGGGACGGGGAGCACGGCTGGGGACACGGCTGGGGACGGGGAGCACGGCTGGGGACACGGCTGGGGATGGGGGTCACGGCTGGGGACACGGTTGTGGATGTGGGGCACGGCTGTGGATGTGGGGCACGGCTGGGTTCGGGGGACACGGCCGGGGGTCGAGGCTGTGCATAGGGGTCACATCTGGGGACACAGCTGGGGGCGGGAAACGGCTGTGGGGACGCGGCTGGACATGAGCAGGCATAGGGGACAGCTTGAGGACATGGCTGCAGTTAGGGGACACAACCGAGGGTCCCGGCTGGGGACGGGGGTCCCGGCTGGGGAGAGGGGACACGGCTGGGGGACATGGCTGTGGATGGGACACAGCTGGGGACAGGGCTGGGCGGGCACTGCTGGGGCTATGGATGGGGTGACATTGGCTGTGGACGGGGTGACGCTGTGGGGCATGGCACTGCGGGGGGACACACGGGTGTCACCGCTGTGCGCGGGAGAAAAAGGGACGCTGCCCCTTTAAGAAACACAAGCGAAGGGGGCGTGGTCTGTGTTGGGCGTGGTCTGCATTTGGGCACGCCCCACTCGCCCCGGTGGGTGGGACACGGGGCGGTGGCGGAGGATGACGTCATGCGGCTGCGCCCGCGGCGGCGCATGCGCGGCGGGGCCCGGGGCCTGGTCGGGCGGCGCGGAGCCTGCGGGCGGGGGGCGCCGGCGCCGCCATGTTCCGGTACCCGGTGAGCGGGGAGGGGCCGGGGGGGGCCAGGGCGGGCGGAGCCTGCGGGAGAAC
>NW_024496638.1:288121-319780 GCF_017590055.1 Onychostruthus taczanowskii
CTGTTTGGGGAGGGCGGGCGCTGAGGGGCTGGGAGGGGGCTCCGGGTGGCAGAGGGAGTCTGGGGGGCACTGGGGGCCTGTGACGGGCTGGGGGAGCGCATAGCGGGAGGGGTCGCTCTGTAGGTCTGGAGGGGTCACTGGGCAGATGGGATGGCTTGGGGGAGGCACTGCATAGGAATGATGGGTTGGGGGGATTTCCTGGGGTGGATAATGGGGCTGGGGGGGCATCGCCGGGTGGGGGGTGTGTTCTATGGGTATAATGGGCTGAGGGGTCGTCAGGGAGGTCCAGTGGGGCTGACCCCATTCCCGGCTGTCCCAGTCCCTGGAGGACTGCCCGCTGGACGAGGATGAAGATGCTTTCCAGGCCCTGGGGGAGGAGGATGAAGACATCGACCAGTTCAACGACGACACCTTCGGGGCCGGGGCCGTCGGTGAGACCCTGAGTGTCACCCCCAGACCTCCCTGACCCGCAGACGGCCCCGGCCCGCGTCCCTCACCCTGTGCCCCCTCGCAGATGATGACTGGCAGGAGGCCCACGAGCGGCTGGCGGAGCTGGAGGACAAGGCCGGCTCGAGCCGGGAGCCGGACGGTCCCGTTGGGAACGACGGGGACGTTCTGGGCGATCCCGAGGACGCGCTGGCCGAGCGGCTCACGCGCCTCGTCATCGACAGCGAGCTGGAGGACCCGGCCATCATGCAGGCCGTGCACACCAGGGGTCCCCCGCAGGTGGGAGCGGGCTGGGGGATCCGGGGGGGCGCGGGGATGGGTCCCGCAGCGCCCTCCTGACTCCCCCTGTGCTCTGCAGCAGCCTGGAGGGCTGAATTCCAGCATCTGGGACAGTTCGGCCGTGCTGCGGCGCATCCGGGGGCCGCTCCTCGCTCAGGTAGGGTGCTGGGGGCCCTTCCCTGCTGATCCCAAATGCCTGTGGCAGCCAGCTGGGTGGGATAGACTGTTCCTGGGATAGTGGGGTGGCCTGCTTCCCTCCGCTGCGGCTGTGGCTTGTGGGGGACCCTCACAGCTGTCACCTTCTGTCCCCCCTCGGACCCTGGAGGGCTGGGATGATGGAGTTTTGCTGTTTTGGGATGCCTGGTGTTCTCTGAGGGATTTCAGGGCTCCCAGCTGGATTTGGGAATGTTGATGCCTGGAGGCAGAGGATTTTTGTGTTGTGTTGTGGTTTCATTAAGAGTCAGGCTTTGAAGTGCTGCGTGTCCAACCCTCTCCTGGCTCTGCCGGGCTGGGAGGTGACCCAGAACTCCTGCCCCACGCCCTGTTATCCCAAACGGGACGCTCTTGGCAGTCACACGTGCTCTGGGAATGCCCAGCCTCGCCTGGAGATCCCAGGGAAGCGCAGGGGGAGGTGGAGAGCTGGCAGGAGGAAGGGGGGACACAGCCTGTGGCTCCAGGGGGGTGTCCCTCCCGTTCTGCTGCAGGAGATGCCATCAGTGTCCGTGCTGGATTATGCCCTGCCCCAGAGGCCTCCGCAGGCTCGGGACGAGGAGCGGGATCCATCGGAGCGGGCGCTGCCCCGGCGCTCCTCCTCCCCCATCATCGGGAGCCCCCCGGTGCGGGCCATTCCCATCGGCACCCCCCCAAAACAGGCCGCCGTCCCAAACTTCAACCAGCAGGTATCTCCTCGCTTCCCGCTGCTCCCAAGGGTGCAAGCTGCTTCCCAGGGGGAGTGACTGTGCCGCTTGCCTCCTCGCAGATCCTGTGTCCCAAGCCTGTCCACATCCGAGCTACCATGCAGCAGCGTTATCCCGCTCCCTATGGAGAGAGGATGTCCCCCAACCAGCTCTGCAATGTTCCGGTATCCAGCTTTGCCTCCTCCGTCTTTTTGGGGATTGATGACCGGCCTCCCCAAAACCTCCCTGTATTCCTGTGTCTCGTCCCCACCCCATGGAGCTTGGCCTTCCTGGGGTTTGTCCCATCTGCCAGTTCTGGTCTGTGACTGGGGTCCCTTTTCCCAACTCTTTCCCCAGAATTCCTCCCTCCTGGGCCACCCGTTCCCCCACAGCGTCTCTCCGGTTCTCACACACCTGCAGAGAGCCCAGCTGCTCGGAGGAGCCCAGGTAAAGCTCCTTCCTGTGCTTCATCCCACCTTTCTCTCTGCGTGGCTCCGGGACCTGGCGCTCCGTGGCTCTTGCTGGCCATCCCAGATCCTTTTCCCGCCTGGCTGACTCCCGGTGTCCTCTCTGCCCCTCCAGGCCGGCCGAATGTCCCCCAGCCAGTTTGCCCGGGTGTCCGGGCTGGTGGGGAGCCCGCTGCCCTCGGTGAATCCCAAGCTGCTCCAGGGCAGAGTTGGGCAGATGATGTCCCCGGCCGGAGGGTTCCGTGCCTTTTTCGGGGCTCCCCCCGCCCCGCCCCCCTCGCAGCTGCCGCACCCTCCGGGCCCCGGATCCCACCTGCAGAACCTGAGGTCGGTGCTGTCCCTGTCCCCGCGTCCCACGCGCTCCCTGCGTCCCCCCCCGACCGTTCCCGCTCTCCCCAGGCCGCAGCCCCAGATGTTCCGGCCGGACACGACCCACCTGCACCCCCAGCACCGCCGGCTCCTGCACCAGCGGCAGCAGCAGAACCGGAAGTGAGTGCGGGGACAGGGACGGGGCCGCGCGGCACGGGGACGTGTCCTGCTTCCGGGGTCACCTGTCCCCCCTCTCTGTCCCTTCCTGTAGCTCCGGTGTGCTCACGGGTGCCCTTCTTCTCCTGCCAGCCAGCACCGGAGCCTCAACGGCTCCGGGGGGGACCGAGGGGGCCACCGGAGCAGCCATCAGGAGCAGATCCGTAAGGATCCCTACGCCAACCTCATGCTGCAGCGGGAAAAGGACTGGGTGTCCAAGATCCAGATGATGCAGCTGCAGAGCACTGATCCCTACCTGGATGATTATTATTATCAGGTACTCGGGAGCAGCATCTTTCCCCTGTCCATGGATATTGGGTGGGAAGGGGAGGTCAATCCAGGGAGAAGTGCGGTGGGTTGTTTTCCTCCCTGGAAAGGAAGGCAGAGGGACAGGGTGGGATCAACATCCCTGGGAAGAGCTGACTCCTTCTTCTTGGGTGAGATTTCCAGGAGTGAGGAGATGTTGGGGTACACTAGTTTCATAGGTCTGGGATAATAGGAGAGCTCCTCTCCATCAGAAGTGTGACAGAGCCAGGATAAAACCCCTGGAATGAGACAAGGGAGATGCTAAATGGAAAACTTAAGAAAGATCCTTGTCAGGGAAAGGCTGACTTTGGTCTGACTGGGAATGGTAGTGGTGAACCTTGTGGGAATCTAAGGAGTGCAGTGGAGAAGATGGATAGGGAGGGATTGCTCCTGCTTTTTTTCCAGTTCAGGAATAGGGAATGTCAGACAGTGCTGGGAAAAGCCAGACATGGAGCAGATGGAGCAAGGTGGACTGTTTGAGGATCCCCAGAGAGAGAGGGAATTGTCTGGGATGGACACTGGGAGACTGAATGGGGTGGGAGAGCTATGGCTCCTCTCCTGAGCTGGCAGGGTTTTTTGGGGATCTGTGGGTGAGCTGGTCCCAGCAGAGAAGAGGAACTGGTGCAGGATGTGAGTCAGCAGAGCTCTGCCATTGCGAAACGGGGTGGATGGGGTGGGGAGGCCCTGGCATG
Organism: Onychostruthus taczanowskii; assembly: GCF_017590055.1. Taxonomy (NCBI): domain Eukaryota; kingdom Metazoa; phylum Chordata; class Aves; order Passeriformes; family Passeridae; genus Onychostruthus; species Onychostruthus taczanowskii. The sequence goes on from NW_024496638.1 coordinate 291,734, forward strand.
GTGCCAATGGAGCAAGGCAGGCTAAGTGGGATGTGCTGGGAAGGACTGGGAACCCCACAAGGAGAGCGGATTTGTCCTTGTCCTGAGAGAGGGCTGAGGAGGAGCCTCGATCTCTGATATCCTGAGGGATGGGAGAGGAGGATGGACTCAGCTGTGGCTTAAATGATGATGTTGAGAAGATGATGGAGCTGAGGACAGGGAGATTGCCAATGGTTTTTTGGGAGAAGGCACTCAACATTTCCTCTCCCTGCCTCAGAATTACTTCCAGAAGCTGGAGAAGTTGGCAGCAGCCGAGGAAGTGCACGGTGACGGTCCAAAGAAGGAGCGCACTAAACTCATCACCCCTCAGGTGGCCAAGCTGGAGCACACCTACAAGCCAGGTAAAGCCCTCCACCAGCCCCAGGGCTCCTTTCATCCAGGGATTGAGGGGACTCATCCCTCGGCTTCCCTGCTCCCTGCTCCCTGCAGTGCAGTTTGAGGGCTCGCTGGGAAAGCTCACCGTCTCCAGTGTCAACAACCCCCGGAAGATGATCGACGCCGTGGTGACATCCCGCAGCGAGGATGATGTGAGTTCCTGGCCTTCCTCCCTTCCAACAGCCCTGTGGCTGCTTCCCACAGCCCTGATTCCCTCTTCCCTCCCTGGCAGGAGACGAAGGAGAAGCAGGTTCGGGATAAGAGGCGACAGACACTCGTCACCATCGAGAAGGTGAGTTTAATGCGGATCATCCTGACCCTCAGAGGTCCATGAGGGGATAAAAAGTGGGCCAACCCAACCCATTCCATGGTTCCCTGAGTGACCCGGAAGATGATCGACGCCGTGGTGACATCCCGCAGCGAGGATGATGTGAGTTCCTGGCCTTCCTCCCTTCCAACAGCCCTGTGGCTGCTTCCCACAGCCCTGATTCCCTCTTCCCTCCCTGGCAGGAGACGAAGGAGAAGCAGGTTCGGGATAAGAGGCGACAGACACTCGTCACCATCGAGAAGGTGAGTTTAATGCGGATCGTCCTGACCCTCAGAGGTCCATGAGGGGATAAAAAGTGGGATAAAATGGTTGGGCCAACCCAACCCAATTCCACGGTTCCCTGAGTGGTCCATGCTTCCTGCAGACGTACAGCCTCCTCCTGGACGTGGAGGACTACGAGCGCCGCTACCTCCTGAGCCTGGAAGGGGAGCGGCCAGCCCTGATGGGAGAGAGGAAGCAGAAGATCTGTGACATGTACGACAATCTGAGGGGGAAGGCACCTGGGCAGGACAGGTGAGTGGGATTTGGGAGCTCCAGCACTCTGGGACCACTAAAACCAATTTTCCATGGATCTGTTTGACTCTTGCAGCGGGCTGAAGTAATCTTTTTTTAGCCATTTTACCCTCACCGTGGTTACAAAGTTACGACTTCCCTGCCCTCCCTCTGGCAGAGTTGAGGATTAGATTAGGGATGTCATTCCTGTGTAGTTTTTCCCACCTCAGGGATGTTTTTTCAGGCATGGGTGTGTTTTCCACCTGCTGCTGGGGCAGATCCAGCCATGGGATAACCCTGGGATGCTCCCAAGTGAGGGTTGACACCTTTCTCCCTCTCTCCTCAGGCCGAGCGATGACCACTTCATGCAGATCATGTGCATCCGGAAAGGAAAGCGCCTGGTGGCCCGGATCCTTCCCTTCCTGGCTCCAGAGCAAGCGGCTGACGTGCTCATGGCCACAGCCAGGAACCTGCCCTTCCTCATCAAGAAGGATGCTCAGGATGAGGTGAGGTTCCAGAGGCTGGGAGGGCTCCGTGTGGCAGTTCCTGCCTTTCCTGGGAGGGTGCCGGAGGTTCAGACTGGCTGTGTGGGAGAAGCTGTTTGCAATTCCAACCAGGCACAGGGAAAGGTGAGGAGCTCCCAACTGTGTTCCTTTCTCCACAGGTGCTTCCCTGCCTCTTGAGGCCCTTTTCCCACGTCCTTTACCACCTTCCCTTGGGAACAGTCACCAGCCTTGTGCAGCAGCTCACGAACCTACCTCAGAGCGCCGCCGCTCCCACCAACCTGCACCTCACTGCTGTGCTCCAAAACAAGGTGCTCCTCATTCCCACCCCTTCCCAGCCTTGGGAATTGCTCCAGCAGCCTCTCAGCACTGGGGTGTTCCCCTCGCTAATTAACCAGGGTGTCTGGCACATTAATTAACGGTGTGAGGTGGCCCCGGGCTCTACCTCAGCCTGGCAGCAGCTTCTGGGTCTGTCCCGCTGTGCTCCATGCTCCAGTCCTGGAATTTGGGGTGGGAATGTTGCTGCAGTAAATCCCTCCTGGGCTGGGAGTGGTCTGTGGTCTTTACTTCCTCCTCCTCCTGCAAAGGCAGCCAGGGATCCTCCTGCTCGTGCCAGCATTCCAGGAGGGTTGGGAAGTGTTGGGGGCTCTCCGGTTCTCTCAAGGAATGCTTGGAGGTGACTGATCCCCTGTGTGTCCCCACAGTTTGGTCTGTCCCTGCTGTACCTGGTCCTGAGCCGAGGGGAGGAATTGCAGAGCTCGGACACGAACGCAGAGCTGATGCAGGACAACCAATGGTAAGTCCCTGTCCCGGGCTGGGATGCTCCTGCCCGGAACGTCACCACATTCCCAGCCCCTTGGGGTGGAAAAGGCAGCCTCCAGGCTCCTGGAAGCCCCACACCTCTCACTGCTGCCTGCTCCCGTTTTTCCGGCAGGACGGAGCTGATGCTGATGGCGACCCGGGAGCTCCTGCGGATCCCTCAGGGAGCCCTGGCAAAGCCCGTGTCCATCCCCTCCAACCTGATCTCCCTCTTCTCTCGCTACGTTGACCAGCAGAAGCTGAACCTGCTGGAGACGAAATTGCAGTGAGTGCCAGCCCTCTTTTCCCACGGGAATAAGGCCCTGTGCCACCAGGGGACTGGAAGAAGGGGGAAGCCAGAGGTGGGGGTGCAGCTGGAGAAGGACTGGAGTGGGGACAAGCAGCTTGGGGAGAGGGGAATTGCTGCCTCCCTCTGATCCCACCACTGATGTTCCCTGGTTCCAGCTTAGTGCAGGGGATCCGATAGATCTCCGTGGCTCCTCGCCACCACTGGAATGTTCCAGAGGAAGGATGGAAGGAAGGAAGGAAGGAAGGAAGGAAGGATGGAGGGCACACGGTTCACCCCACACGGTTCCCCTGACGCCCAGCCTGGCACGTGGAGCGCATCTGCCCCCCGATCCCTGGATCAGCAGGAAGAGGGGAATGTTTGGCTGCTCCCCCCTCTCCCACAAAGTGCTGCCTTTCCCTGCTGCTCCCAATTTCCCCACGGCTCCCTCTGCACCCCAAAAAGCTGCTGCTTCCCCCCCAAACACACACACACACACACACACACACACACACACACACACACACACACACTACGGAGGATCCCGGGGAGCGGGGAGCCCCTCGCTCCACATCCACGGCCAGGGGTTCTCCGCTCCTTCCCTGCTCCTTTTCCAGCCCTTCCCACAAGCACTGAGCTCCGCTTCCTGCCCTTCCCCACACTTCACACCACACTTGTTTCGCACACTCGCCTCGTCTTCCCAAAATTCGGCTCCTTCCCTCCCCCCGGGGTCAGCCCAGCAGCTCCGGGGTGGGGGGGCACAGCCGGGTCTCTGTCCCCTCCGGATCAGATCCGGGTGGCTTCAGCTGTGCTGCTCCTCGGGAAGGTGGTGGTGGTGGTTGGGGGATAAATTTTACTCTTTTTTTTTTTTTTTTTTTTTTTTTTTTTTTTTTTTTTTTTAAAAAAAAAAAAACCAAGAGATTTGCACATGTAGGGATTTTACACCCTGGAATTCCTTCTGGCATTAACCAGCCCCCACTCTGCTCCCAGCCCTTTCCCTGTCTTTTTTTCTCTGACAGATCAAGTGGAAAGTTCATTTATTTTATTTTATTGCTTTTTTGTTTTGTTTTTTTTTTTCTTTTCTTTTTTTTTCCCCTCTTTTTTGCTTTCTTTCTTAATTTCATTTGCTTGCAGTAATTTTTTTTGTTTGTTTGTTTTTTTCCTTCCCCATCCCTCCCAGTTTTTCGTTCTGGTTAATGAGAATAAAGTTTCTAAATTTACATTTTTATAGGGTATTGTAAATAAAGATGAATTGTATACGGCTGCCAGCCTGGTCTCTCCTTCTCTGGCCGTGCCACCCCCTGCCATGTCCCCGCTCTGTCCCCTCGGGGGTCTCGAACCCGCGACCCCCGGGAGTGCCTCCATGGGCAGCGGGCAGGGGGCGTGGTTACGCCTCAGCCAATGGCAGTGCGCCTGGTGCGGAGCCTCCGCCCCTCCGCCAATCACTGGTGGGTGACTCACCGCTCGGCGTCAGCACGCGCGGCGCGCCGCTCCCACCGTCCATTGGCTCCCTGCCTGATTGACGGCCGAGGAGTCCGCCCTCGGCCAATCGCAACGCGCGAACCGCCTCGCCGGCGTCCCGGCCGCCAATGGGGCGCGGACGTGGGCGGGGCGAGTGACGGCAACGCGGCGGGGCGGTGGCGGCGGCGGCGGCGATGGCGGAGGTGCGTCCCGGCTCGGCCCGCGAGGGTTGGCTCTTCAAATGGACCAACTACATCAAGGGATACCAGCGGCGCTGGTTCGTGCTCAGCAATGGGCTGCTCAGCTACTACCGGTACGCACCGGGACCCGCCCCGCCGCCCCCCGGCCCCCCGTGACCTTGGCGCCGGGCTGAGCCCCCGCGGCGGGAGGGAAGCGCGTGTGGGCCCCCCGCGCCGAGCGGGGCAGCGCTCCGTGCCCCGCCGCCAGCTGGGAAGGAGGGCGGCTGTCACCTCCCTGTCCCCGCCGTTGTCACCTCCGTGTCGCGGGGAATGTCGCCTCCCGGTCACCGGCGCTGCTCGTGGCGGGGGAGGGGGTCGCTAGCCCACTCCCCGCCGCCCCTCTGTGCCGGGAGGAAAGGGGGGCGGCCGTCACATCCCCGTCCCCGTGGTTGTCACCTGTCTGTCCCCGGGATTGTCGCATCCCTGTCCCCGTGGGTATTTGGGGCGGGGGTCCGCAGCCCCCTCAGCCTCCCGCAGCTCCCGGATCCCGCTGTCCCTCCCGGCAGCTCTTCCCGGTGGCCTCGTGTGTTGCCACCCGCGGGGACACCTGAGCCTGGCCGGGGGGGCCTTGTCGCTCCATTATTGATGGGGAACCGGAGCCTCCGGCAGCTGCCGGCTCCGGTGTCAGCGCCGGCAACGGGGGGGCACCGGGCTGGGGGTGTCCCGGCTGGATGTCACCTCTGTCACCCGCTGACGTGGAAAGGGAGTGCCAGCCTGGCGCGGCCTCTCTTTGACTTCACCCTCGTCCCAGCCCGTGCCAGGATCCGGGAAGCACCGGATCCCTGAGGCTCCAAGATCCCTGAGGCCACTCCTGGGGGCTGTGAATTTGTCCCCCCAAAGCGACACCCCCAGGCTTGGCCCTGCTCCGGCGCCAGCAAGCGCTCCCTATTAATAGCCCTGCCTGCCGGGCTGGGAATGCCGAGCCCCCTGCGCAGCCCCCGAGGGCTCATCCCGGGGATCCCGGCCCTGTCCTTCCCTCGCTGCCACCTTGTCCCGGGGATGCCAGCCCTGTCCTTCCCTCGCTGCCACCTTGTCCCAGGGATGCCAGCCCTGTCCTTCCCTCACTGCCACCTTGTCCCAGGGATGCCAGCCCTGTCCTTCCCTCGCTGCCACCTTGTCCCAGGGATGCCAGCCCTGTCCTTCCCTCGCTGCCACCTTGTCCCAGGGATGCCAGCCCTGTCCTTCCCTCATTGTGGCCTCCTCCCGGGGATCCCCGCCCTGTCCTTCCCTCACCGCGGCCTTCCCGTGCAGATCCAAGGCGGAGATGGGCCACACGTGCCGCGGCACCATCAACTTGGCCACGGCCAACATCACCGTGGAGGATTCCTGCAATTTCATCATCTCCAACGGCGGAGCCCAGACCTACCACCTCAAGGCCAGCTCCGAGGTGGAGCGGCAGCGCTGGGTCACCGCCCTCGAGCTCGCCAAGGCCAAGGCTGTCAAGATGCTGGAGGAGTCAGGTACGGAATTCCTGGATCCATGGCAGGGTCACGGTGCATTCAGGGTGAAATCTCAGCGGCCAGGGCAGGATCACTGTTCTCAGAGTGGGATCCCAGCGCCAGGTTCCCAGAGCCCCACAGGTGGCAAGAATCCCAGGGCAGGATCCCGGTGCTTGGAGGACTCATGGCAGGATATTAGTGTTCCACAGGATCCCAGTGTTCCCAGGGCAGAATCCCAGTGCCTCACAGGGTTGAGGGCAGGATCCCAATGCCCAGAGAGAAGAATCCCAGCCCCACAGGGCACAGGATCCCAGTGCCCCCAAGTATGATCCTAGTGACCCCAGGGCAGGATCCCAGTGCCCTGGGCAGCATCCCAGCATCTCCAGCAAGACGGTTTGGAAGGGGATGGCCGTGTCCACGCACGTGTGACCCAAACAGCCTGGCATGCACAGAGATGGACCATGAGTGTTTGGGAGCCCTCAGGGGTTCGGGGATCCCCCCGTGCCCTTCCTGGCAGCCCCACCACCAGCTCCAGGTGTGACACGACAATCCCACACTCCCCGTCCCTTCCCGCCCGCAGACGACTCCGGCGACGAGTCGGTTTCGCAGACGGACAAGACGGAGCTGCAGAACACCCTGCGGATTTTATCCAGCAAAGTGGAGGACCTGAGCACCTGCAACGACCTGATCGCCAAGCACGGCACGGCCCTGCAGCGCTCCCTCAGCGAGCTCGAGGCCCTGCGGCTCCCTCCGGAGAGCACGGACAAGATCAAGCAGGTCAACGAGCGGGCCACGCTCTTCCGCATCACCTCCAACGCCATGATCAACGTGAGTCCCCATCCCGAGGGTTCCGCAGCGGGAAAAGCCCCCGCTTCCGTGCTGAGCGCTGTTTCCCCGCAGGCCTGCCGGGATTTCATGCTCCTGGCACAAACGCACGGGAAGAAGTGGCAGAAGTCGCTGCAGCAGGAGCGGGATCAGCGGATCCGGCTGGAGGAGACGCTGGAGCAGCTGGCCAAGCAGCACAACCACCTGGAAAGGGCTTTCCGGGGGGCCACGGTGCTCCCCGCCGGCACGTCCGGCACCGGAGCCTCTGGCAAAGGTGGGGAGGGACAAGTGCTGTGCCCAGGTGTCTCCCAGATACTTCCTGGGATTTTCTGAGCCAGGCTCAGCTTCTCTCACGGTGCTGATCCCAAAGGATGTGTCCCATCTCATCTGTGTAGCCGAGTGATTCTGGCATCCCCAGCAGGGTCCAAACTGCCTCCTCTGAGCCTCATCCGACACCCCTCAGAGCTGGGGTGGGGTGTGACCCCCTCGCCTTGCTGATGGTGACAGGGGAGCCTTCAGTGGGAAACTGGGAATGGTGTTCCTTCCTCACCAGCCCTCTCCCTTTTCCCAGATCTGTGCTGCCCTGCCAAAGGCGACCTGAGTGACGAGGATGACGACAACAACGAGTTCTTTGACGCCCCGGAGATCTTCCCCATGCCCGACATCATGGGCCACAAGTGAGTTTTGGGGGAGAGGGGAGTCCCCTCGCTGCTCTGCCCTGCTCGGGAATGTTCACCGTCTTTCCCCCCTTCCCAGGAGAACTGGGAGCAACATCAGCGGCACCAGCAGTGACATCAGCCTGGATGAGCAGGTGGGATGGGGGTTTTACGGCTTGGGGATGCCCAAATTCCCATGGAAGCGTTTTGTGGGGTCACAGGGATATAAGAGCCTTTGTCTCCCCTCTCCCTAGTACAAACACCAGGTTGAGGACACCAAGAAGGAGAAGAGAACCCGCATTCCCTACAAACCCAACTACAGCCTCAACCTCTGGAGCATCATGAAGAACTGCATTGGGAAGGAGCTGTCCAAGATTCCCATGCCAGTGAGCGCGGATGCAGCCGGTGGGGGGGCACGGGGAACCCCGGAACCCCCTTTTTTTTGACCCGTTCCCCCTTCCAGGTGAATTTCAACGAGCCGCTGTCCATGCTGCAGCGGCTGACGGAGGACCTGGAATACCACGAGCTCCTGGATCGGGCGGCGCGGTGCGAGAGCTCCCTGGAGCAGCTGTGCTACGTGGCCGCTTTCACCGTGTCCTCCTACTCCACCACCGTCTTCCGCACCAGCAAACCCTTCAACCCGCTCCTGGGGGAAACCTTCGAGCTGGATCGCCTGGAGGAGAACGGATACCGCTCCCTCTGCGAGCAGGTGCTGCCGGCTCCTCTCTCCCAGCCTTTCCCGGGCTGTCGGGATGGCCGGCACTGAGCTGTCCCCAATCCCGTGTCCAGGTGAGCCACCACCCGCCGGCCGCCGCCCACCACGCCGACTCCAAGAACGGCTGGACGCTGCGCCAGGAAATCAAAATCACCAGCAAATTCCGAGGGAAATACCTCTCCATCATGCCTCTGGGTGAGCACCCCGGGAATGTGTGGGAGTTTCGGGACCACCCGAGGCTCCGGGCGTGGTTCCCAGCACGATCTCCCTCCCTCAGGCACCATCCACTGCGTCTTCCACTCCTCCGGCAATCACTACACGTGGAAAAAGGTGACGACCACCGTGCACAACATCATCGTGGGGAAGCTCTGGATAGACCAGGTGGGAAGTCCTGGATGGGAGGTGTATGGAAGCGTGGATCCCTGGGGAATGGGGCATGGGTGGGTCTGACTCTCCTCTCCCCTCCACAGTCAGGTGAGATCGAGATTGTCAACCATAAGACAGGGGACAAGTGCATCCTCAAGTTCGTCCCTTACAGCTACTTCTCCCGGGATGTGGCGAGGAAGGTAGGGACACGGAGCCACGGGACACACCGGGCTGCTCATGACCGCAGTGTGTCCTGATCCAAGCTGTCCCCTCTCCCACCAGGTGACCGGGGAGGTGATGGACCCCTCGGGAAAGGTGCATTTTGCCCTGATGGGCACGTGGGACGAGAAGATGGATTGCTACAAGGTCCAGCTGGGAACGGGGGACAACGGAGCCGAGGCGCGGCCGCGAGCCCACGAGGCCGAGGACAGCCGGGTGCTGCTGTGGAAGCGGAACCCGCTCCCGTGAGTGGGGAAAACGGGAATGAGGCGTCCTCGGGAGCCGGGCTGCGGGGCTGGCGCTGAGCCCCGTTCCTCGCCGTGCCGTAGGAAGTACGCAGAGAACATGTACTACTTCTCGGAGCTGGCGCTGACCCTGAACGCGCCGGAGAGCGGCACGGCCCCCACGGACAGCCGGCGGCGCCCGGACCAGCGCCTGATGGAGAACGGGAGGTGGGACGAGGCCAACGTGGAGAAGCAGCGGCTGGAGGAGAAGCAGCGGCTCTCCCGCAAGCGCCGCGAGGCCGAGGCCGCCCGCGCCACCGAGGACGGTAAGGCACGGCTGTCAGACGGGGGTGTCCCCCCTCGGTGTCCCCCCCGGGCCCTCACCCCGCTGTGCCCCCCAGGGACGCCCTACGATCCCTACAAACCGCTGTGGTTCGAGCGGAAGAAGGACCCGGTGACGCAGGAGCTGGCGCACGTCTACAAGGGGGGCTACTGGGAGAGCAAGGAGAAGCAGGACTGGAGCTTGTGCCCGGATATTTTCTGAGCCCGGCGAGGAGGAGGAGGAGCGGCGAGGGGGGAGGGATGAAGGCCAGGACCCCCCCTGTCCATCCGTCTGTCTTAACCGTGTGTCCCCGTGCCTCGCCGTGAGCGCCGGCCGGGCTTTGCCTTAGCCCACCCAAACTGACCTTGGGGAGCAGGAGCCAACACAGCCCCCCTCAAATCCGTGCTGGAGCAGGGGGGGGGTCCGTTTGTCCCACCCACCTCCTCGGCACCCTGGGGTGGGGGGCACGGCCGCCCCTGGGGTGGGGGGCCCCAGGGAAGGCGCAGCGGGGCGAGCCCGAGGCTGGCCTTGGTCTCCCCCCCTCCCCTTTTATTCCCGTTCCCCTTCGCCCCCAGGAGTTCGGGTGCTTTTGGGGGTCCGGGGGGGCCAGACTCCCCCCCAGCCTGTTCTATAGGTGTATATTATATATATGTAGAGAGCAATCGGGGTCCCCTTCTCCCCCACAGCCCCCAGTTTGGGGGGTCCCCGCCCTCCCCGGGGTGGCCCCCACGCGTGGGGACCCCCCATGAGGTGCCTTCCCTGTAGGCTTAGGGCAGGGGGAGGGCCTGGGTTTTGGGGGGATCTCTCCAGGGTGCAGTGGGACCCCTGCACCCCCAGACACTACAGGGGTGGGGAGATGCACCGTGGGGGGAGTCTCTGCACCCCCGAATCTGAAATTGGGGGCGTTTGATGCCTTTTTATTTTATTTTTCCTTTTTTTTTGGGTTGTTTTTTTTCTTTTTGTCTCCAGAAAAAGAACTAAATTAAAATCTGTGAATGCCCCAACCCTGTGCCTGCTCTGTGGGATAGGGGGAGGGTCCAGCCCCTCCCTGTGACTGATTTTGGGGGGACCCCCTGCTCCTGTAGGGATCTGGGTGGCAGCACCCAAACAGGGACTTGGATCCCAGTCATGGGATTCTCCAGGAGCCACCTCCACTCCCCAGGTTCTGCTGCCCTGGTCGTGGGGATTGAGGGGTGTCTCCTGTGTCCCGCTGTGTTCCCCACTGGATTTGGGGTGCTGGGGATACCCTGGGTGACTTTGGGGGGACCCTTGCCTTCCCAGGGATCCATTTTGGCCCAGGGGGTCACCTGGGCTGGGGGGAACATCCAAGGAGGGAGGTCCCGAGTGGCCCTGGGACCCCCTGGGGGCACTTCCAAGGGCGGGGATGTCCCCAGGGATCGTGGGGACCCCCTGCGAGTGACACAGGTGCCCCCATGCCCTCCCCACCCCCATGTTACGTGGCCTCTGATTGGCCAGCTGGCATGAGAGGCGCATGCTGATTGGCCAAGCCTGTGCCCTACCTCGCGCTGATTGGCCAGTTGGTTTGAGCGACAGTTCCCGGAGGGCTGGAATTTTCCCGCCCACCTTGAATTGGAGCGTGCTGATTGGCTGATCGATCGCAGCAGGTCAGATCCAGCCAATGGGAGGGCGCGCTGTGGCCCTGCAGCCACGCCCCCCGGCAGCGCCCACCCCTTGTCCTCCGTGGGACCCCGCTGTCCCCACGCGCGGGGTGGCTCGGGTGACAGGGGGACACTGGCCCCACGTCCCTCCCCACAACCTCCCCAGCAGACAGGTTCCTCCAGCTCCGCCCAAAGGGCTTTATTGGGGCCCGCTGGCTCTGCCACCGCAGCCGCTGGCTTCTGGGGTCGGCGGTGTCGCGTCTGCCCCATTCCCAGATGCTCCGCTCCAGCTGTTCCCTCTGAACCCTGCTGTCGGCAGAGCTCTCGGGTGGCTTGGCCGGGCAGGGACGGGCCGGGGGGGCCATCCGCGGGTCCCCTCCCGCCCGGTGTCTCCGTTACCGGGACGACAGCATCATCACGAACTCTGCGGGGCGAGGAGCGCGTCAGGGGAGCCGGGCTCAGCCCTGCCCGGCCCCCCCGGGAAGGGGGTGCCCTCACCGTCGAAGTCCACATGACCGTCCCCGTTGAGATCCACGTCCTGCAGGATCTCGTCCACCTCCTGCGCCTTCAGCTGCTCCCCGAGCAGCGCCGCGATGGCCTCGCGCATCTCGGCCGTGCTGATCTCCCCGTCCCCGTTCATGTCGAACTGCGGCACCCGCGGCCCGGGGGTCACCCTCCCTCCACGGCCACCGGCACCCCCAAGCTCCCTGCGGTCACTCTCTCCTCTGCCCTCGTGGTCATCATTCCCCCCTGGTCGCTGTCCCCTCCATGCCTGCGGTCACCCCACGCTCGTTGTTTCCCCATGGTCATTGTCTTCTCCTGCCTGTGGTCACCACCACGGTCTTCCCACAGCCAGTGTCCCCTCCATGTCTTTGGTCACCCCATTGTCCCCCCTATAGTCACCATCTCACCATGGTCTTCCCGTGGTCACAGTCCCCGCCATGCCCCCATCATCACTGTCCCCACCAGGGTCTCTCCAGGGTCACTGTCCCCACCACGCCTGCGGCGGCCCTGAGGAGGGGACGCCAGGCCCGCTGTCCCCGTGGCGGTGGCCGTACCTCGCGGAAGGCGATCTTGAGCTCCCTCACGCCCACCATGTGCGCCGTCTCCTCCCGCAGCTTCGGGCCCATCATCTGCACAAAGTCCTCGAAGTCCACGCGGCCGCCCACTGCGGCGGGAAGGGGACACGCTCAGCGCCCCAGCCACCCCCCGGTCCCCTCCCCGTCCCCCCGAGCCCACTCACTCCTCATCTTGATGTGCTGGGAGATCTCGATGAGCTCCATCTCGGTGGGCATGTACCCCAGCGTGCGCATGCAGGCGCCCAGGTCCTTGTAGCTGATGTAGCCGTCCTGGTCCGTGTCGAACTCCTTGAAGGCGTCCAGCAGCTCTGGGCACGGCCACGGGTGGGGACAGGGACATCATCAGGAGCGGAGGGTCACACGGACACCGCGTCACCCCAGGGCAGGTCCCTTCTTGGATGTGGGAGACCCCTCCGTGGCCATGTCCCCACGCAGATCCCTCCGTGAGGACGTGCCCCCCCATTCCCCTGGGCCCGTGTCCCCACCCCGTCCCCCCTGCTCACCATCCAGCTCCTCCGGTGACAGCTCCCGCTCCTGCATGGGACACACAGAAGGGGTGACAGCAGAATGAGACCCAGCCCCGTGTCCATCCCCCCTCCTTGCCCCCCTAAACCTCGGTGTCACCTTTGTTAAGCGGGGACCAAAATTAACTCCAGCAGAGGATTAGTGGGATTGGAGGCAAAGCCCCGCCCTGCCCTGTGCCTGCACCTCCCACCTGCCCTGTCCTGGTCCCCACATCCCTGCTGCTGTCACCCACCCCAGGGGGGTCCCACCCCCGGACCCCCAGGCTCTGGATGGGATGTGCCGGGTGGCCACAGATGCTGCCGAGGGGGGTTGTACTCCAGAGGTGGAGGAGCAGCATTTTTACTCCCACAGAGCTTGGCTGTCCCTGCTCTAGATGTCCCCTCAGTATGTCCCCTCTGTCCCCAGGGCCCTGGAGTGTCCCCAACACCATTCCCAGCACCCACCTCCCACCCATCCCCACGATTCCAGGCTGTCTCTGACTGTTCCCAGTGCCTCATATCCCCTTCATCCCCAGGTTTCCAGATAGTCCCTGAGCCTATTCTCACTGTCCCCCTGTCCTCATCCCTAGGGTCCCAGAGTGTCCCCGACTGTGTCCCCACTGTCCCCATGTCTTTTTAATCCCCAGGGACCCAGAGTGGCCTGACCATGTCCCCAGTGCCAAACAGCAGCATTTTTACTCCCACAGAGCTCGGCTGTCCCTGCTCCAGATGTCCCCTCAGTATGTCCCCTCCATCCCCAGGGTCCTGGAGTGTCCCAACCCCATCTTCACTGGCCCCATGTCTTTTTAATCCCCAGGGACCCAGAGTGGCCTAACCAGTGCCCGACAACCCCTCCATCCCCAGGGTCCTGGAGTGTCCCAACCCCATCTTCACTGGCCCCATGTCCCCTGCGTTCCCAGGGTTCTGGAATATCCCCATCCCACTGTCCCCAGGCCCATTCTGACTGCCTCATTGCCCTCTTCATCTACAGGGTCCTGGACTGTCCCTGTCCCCATCCCCATGTCCGCATGTCCCCATGTCCCCATCCCCAATGTCCCCATATCCTCTCCATCCCCAGGGTCCCAGACTGTCCCTGACCATGTCCCCAAAGGCCCTGTCCCCCTTCCATCCACAGGATCCTGGACTATCCGTGTCCCCCCATCCCCTCCATTTCCAGGGTCCCTCCATCCCCACCCTCATCCCCACATCCCCTCCCGGTGTCCCCACCTTGCCAAAGACGGTGTTGAGGAAGGGGGAGTAGGTCTTGGTGGCAGCAGCGTAGGGGTCCACGGGAGCCTTCTTCCCACTCTTCTGCCCGTGACCACCGTGCCGCAACTCGGAGCTGGAATTCTTGGGGGCCGGGGCACCGACGTCCTCGGGGGCTTTGGGGGCTTTCTCGCCCTCCTCATGCCCCCCTTTCCCCTTCTGCGGGGGCTCCGTGTCCTTGGGGGTCCCCTTGTCCCCGCGGGAGCGTGGCATGGGGCCGGGGCCGGGCGGGCAGGGAGCGGGACCCCGGGATGGCCGAGCAGGAGGAAGGAGCAGGGAAATCCTCTTACACCCCCCGTGACCCCCCCAAACTCCCCCCGCCGTGGGCCCGCCAGGGCAAAGCCAATTAGCGGTGATTAATGGCACGAAACAGCCACGGCCACCGGCCCCCGGGCACAGCCACGCGGCCACCGCGCCCCGGCCACCGGACAGGTCCCCACCCGCGTCCCGGGGTCACACCGAGAGGCCCTGAGGTGACACCCCACAGCCACCAGTGTCCCCAGCATTGCCCAGTGCTCCCAGCGGTGACACACCCCAAAGGGTCCCCAGAGCAACCCACGTCCCCAGCGGGGACACCGCAAGGCCACCACTGTGTCCCCTCACCTGGCACCTGTCCCCGAGCTCCCCCCACCTCTAAGGTGGGTCCCTTTACTGTCCCCCAGGATGGGGACAGGTGGCGTGTCCCCAAGACATGACCGAGCATGGGCACAGGGTAGCACAGGGGGCTTCAGAGGGGAGGGACCCCCAAAATGAGAGCAGGGGAAAGCCTGGCCCAGGGGGTGACCATGGCTGCTGTGTCACCGCGGGGTGACACAGAGGGGCGACACTGGTGGGGGTGGCAGTGCCCCCGTGTCATTCGCTGCCATTGCCCCTGTGCCAGCCGCCACTGTCACCTCTGTGCCACCCACTGACGCTGTCCAGGGGGACCGTACCCCCGGTGCCCCCGTCCCTGGGGTGCCCCGGTCCCCCCCCCGCCGCCCGTCCCGACCCGCCGGGCGCGGCCCCCGCGGGCCCCCCATCCGCCTTCCCGGGGCAGCCCCATCCCCGTTCCCTGCGGGGCCACCGCCTGTCCCTGTCCCCATCCCTGTCCCTCTCCCAGTCCCTGTCCCCATGCCTAGCGGGGCCACCCCTTCCCCGTCCATGTCCCCGTCCTCGTCCCTGTCCCCATTCCTGTTCCTGTACCAAGCGCGGCCACCACCGGCCCCGTTCCTGACCCCGCCCCCGTCCCCATCCTTTTTCCTGTCCCCATCCTTGTCCCTGTCCTCGTCACTAGCCCTATACAGAATGAGGCCACCACCGTCCCCATTCGTGCCCCCCCATCCCTATCCTTGTCCCCTTCCCTTTCCCTGTCCCTGACCCCAGAGCCAGCAGGGCCACCCCTGTTCCCTGATCTGTTGGACCTGTCCTTTGCCCTCCTTTCCATCTCCACCCGTGTTTCCAGAAGGACACCCTTGTCCCTGTCCCCATCCTGAATGGGACACTCCCTGTCTCACTCAGAGCCCCCATTCCTGCTTCCTGAGTTCCCTTCAGGGAGCTGGCAGGGACGGGGGTGCGTCCCCAATTCCTGCCTCCTAGGAGTGGCTGAGCCACCCTTTACCGGGGTGCAAACCCAGTTCAGGGGACACCCCATTCCCAGGCCACCTCCCTGGTGGCCCCACCTCCCATTTTGGGGTATCCCAGCACGCCTGACCAGGGCCGGGGCGCTCCCCAGCCATGTCCTTCCGGAAGGTGGTGCGGCAGAGCAAATTCCGGCACGTGTTCGGGCAGCCGGTGAAGACGGACCAGTGCTACGATGACATCCGCGTGTCCCGCGTCACCTGGGACAGCACCTTCTGCGCCGTCAACCCCTCCTTCGTCGCCATCATCGTGGAGGCCAGCGGCGGCGGCGCCTTCCTCGTCCTCCCCCTGCACAAGGTGACAGCAGGGTGGTGACGCGGGGAAGGGGGCGGGTTTGTGCTGGTGGGTGACCCCCTCCCTGCTGTCACTGTGTCCCCAGACCGGCCGCATTGACAAGTCGTACCCCACGGTGTGCGGCCACACGGGCCCCGTCCTCGACATCGACTGGTGTCCCCACAACGACCACGTCATCGCCAGCGGCTCCGAGGATTGCACCGTCATGGTGAGGGGTGGCCCAGGATCCCGGGGGGTGGCAGGGGTCGCCCCGCTTCGCTCACTGTCCCCTCTGTCCCCTCAGGTGTGGCAGATCCCGGAGAACGGGCTGAGCCAGCCGCTGACGGAGCCGGTGGTGGTCCTGGAGGGCCACTCGAAGCGCGTTGGCATCGTCACCTGGCACCCCACCGCCCGCAACGTCCTGCTCAGCGCGGGTACGGGGGCACACGGCGGGCGCGGGGAGGGGGCCGCGCAGCCGGGGTGACCCCTGCCCTGTCCCCCAGGCTGTGACAACGTGGTGCTGATCTGGAACGTGGGCACGGCGGAGGAGCTGTACCGGCTGGACGGGCTGCACCCCGACCTCATCTACAGCGTCAGCTGGAGCCGCGACGGCTCCCGCTTCTGCACCGCCTGCAAGGACAAGAGCGTCCGTGTCATCGACCCCCGCCGCGGCACCGTGGTGGCCGTGAGTGTCCCCACCCCCCCGGGGGGCCTGTGTCCCCAGGGCGCTGCCCTGCGCTGCTTCTTGGGGGGAATCCCCTGCTCCCTGCTCTTGTCCCTTGGCGCACCCCGTTGTCCCGCGTTCCGTGGGTGTCCTTGTCCCCTGGTTCTCCCCGCTGTCCCCTGTCCCTCGGTGCGTGTCCCTGGGGCGCTGCGGGCACCGGTGACAGCCGTGCCCCCCAGGAGAAGGAGCGGGCGCACGAGGGGGCCCGTCCCATGCGCGCCATCTTCCTGGCCGACGGCAAGATCTTCACCACTGGCTTCAGCCGCATGAGCGAGCGGCAGCTGGCGCTGTGGGACACGGTGAGTGGCACCCCGGGGGTCCCCCGGAACCGTTTTGGGGTTCCCCGCCTGCCTGACGCCTCGTCCCACCCCAGGAGAACCTGGAGGAGCCCATGGGGCTGCAGGAGCTGGACTCCAGCAACGGGGCTCTGCTGCCCTTCTACGACCCCGACACCAGCGTGGTCTACGTCTGCGGCAAGGTACGGAGCCCCCCACCCCGCTGGTGGCACCCCCGGAGCCGGGGTCCCCCCTAACGGCGTGTCCCCAGGGGGACTCGAGCATCCGGTACTTCGAGATCACGGAGGAGCCGCCCTACATCCACTTCCTCAACACCTTCACCAGCAAGGAGCCCCAGCGGGGAATGGGCTGGATGCCCAAGCGCGGGCTGGACGTCAGCAAGTGCGAGATCGCCAGGTGGGCGCGGGGACACGGGGGACGAGGTGAGGGACACCCAGAACCCCCCGAAACCTTCCGTGACCCCCTGTGCTCCCCTGGCAGGTTCTACAAGCTGCACGAGCGCAAGTGTGAGCCCATCATCATGACCGTGCCAAGGAAGGTGGGTGGGGATAGGGGAATGGGGGTGGGGAACCCAGCAGGGGTCACTGGGCAGGACCTGGTGACGGGGCAAGGGGTCCCTAACCAGTCTGGGTGGGGGTCCCTATGGGGCCTGCCTGTGAGGTCCCTGAGCAGGACACGGGAGCGGTGGGGGGGTCCCCGGTGAGGCTGTGTCCCCGCGGTGTCTCTCTGGGGGTCCCCCTGAGGCTGGCACCCCTCTGACGCTCTTGGGGGCAGTCGGACCTGTTCCAGGACGACCTGTACCCGGACACGGCCGGCCCCGAGGCGGCCATGGAGGCGGAGGAGTGGGTGGCGGGGCGCACGGCGGGGCCCGTGCTGGTGTCCCTGCGCCAGGCCTACGTCCCCAGCAAGCAGCGGGACCTCAAGGTGAGCCGGCGGACGCTGCTACACGACAGCCGCGCCACGGCCGCAGCCACTGGGGCCACCACGCCGCCTCCCACGCCCCCCGCGGCCCCTGCCTCCACTCGCTTCAGTGCCCCCCCGGTGCTCGGCTCCGGCAGCGCCACGGTAAGGGGACAAGGGGGACGCGGGGGACAGGGGGACAAGCGGGAAAGGGACAGAGGGTGTGGGCGGGGCTGTGCGGTGGGTGCGGTTCCGCTGATGGGCGGTGGGTGGGTGTGGCACTGGGTGTGGCAGTGCTGGGCGTGTCCCGTGACGGGGCTGTCCCTCAGGGAGGTCGCCTGGAGGAGGTGCTGCAGGAGGTGGCGGCGCTGCGGGCGCTGGTGGCGGAGCAGGGCCAGCGCATCTCCCGCCTGGAGGAGCAGCTCAGCCGCCTGGAGAACGGCCACGTGTAGGGACCCCCGCAGGGACCACCGCCCCAGGGACCACGCCTGCACCCCAGGGACCCCCCCGAATCATCTCGCCCCCCTGGGGTGCCCCCCCTTTGCCCCGCTCCGGGCCCTTCTCCCACTGGGGGGCTGGCCGCCCCTCTGGCAGCTCCCCGCTTCCCCCCATTGCCTTACTGGGTGCTGCCCCCCCAAGTCATGGACCATTCTCCACCCCGGCCCCCATTCCTCGGGCTGGGGGTTGCTCCTGGGATCAAAGATTACCCCCTGCACCCCCCAATCCCTGCGTGGGGTCTCCCCCCTTTCTGTGGGGCAGGGCATGATCTGCCTTCCTCAACTGTGAGATACTGTCCCCCCTATATTTTGGGGGCTTTTCCTCCCCTCCTCCTCCTCCTTGCGTCCCCCCTCTCCATTCCAGTGCAGGATCAGAAACTATATTTTCACTCCAAATAAAGGATTTATAAGAAAAGCGATGGCTGCAGGGCCACCTGCAGGGTGACAGAGCGGGGGCAGGAAGGCGCAGCGGTCACGGGTGGGAGCTCAGCGCCTCGGCAGGAAGTGGGGGGGCACGGGGCGGCATTTTGGGTAGCGGGGGTGAGGGGGGTGCAGCGCTCGGCCCCCCCCGCTCTGGCACATCCGCTGCGCGGGGCAGGAAGTCGCGGGGGGGGCTCCCCCATCTCGGAGCGTGCCCGCGGCATCGGGACCCGCTCTGGCTGCACCCAGTGATGGTGAGCACCCCAAAACCGGGCAGGGTGGGAGATTGGGGGGCTGGGAGCCGAGGGGATGTGGGGCAGGCTGGGGGAGTCAGGATCAGGGAGCCAGAGTGAGTGAGGTTGGGGGCAGTGGGAGAGTAAGGGGAGTCTGGAATGTTTGGGGGGATGAGGGGAGCACAGTGGGGCTGGGGGGGCGCAGGGGAGCATGGTGGGCTTGGGGCTCAGGTTTTGGGGTGGGCTCGGGGGCCGTGCAGCCACGGTGAAGACTGCGAGTGCCGCGTTTGGGCGGCCCTGGGGCTTTGGCAGGGCGTGCCGCGGGGCTGCAGCCCCGTGGGCAGGGACGAGGGATTCTAGGGGGGCTGTGCAGCCGTGCGGGGTGGCAGGACCCGGTCCCTCTTCCCCCGGCACCTGCGGGTGCTGCTGCGCCCGCCACCCACGGCTTCCGCCCCGGGGGTCACCTCCCCCTCCCGGCCCTTGTCCTCTGCCCCTGTACCTTGCCCCCGGCCCTTCCCTGCATCCCAGCTCCGGGAAGCCACGTGCCCGGCTGTGAGCCCGCTGCCCTCCCCGCAGGCTGCCCCGCGCTGGCACCCGCTGCTGCTGCTGCTGGCGCTGGCGGGCCCGGCGGCGGCCGGGGAGCCCGCGGTGGCCCGCAGTGACCGGGCGGTGGCCGCGCTGCTGGCGCTGCTGCTGTGCCTGGCGGTGGGGCTGGCGCTGGCCTGGCACCACCTGTGCCGCATCTCCGCCGGCCGGTACCACCCGCGGCCCCTGGGCCGCCGGGCGCTGCAGCTGCTGCGGGGACGGTGGCACCGGCTGCGCGCACCGGGGGACCCCGCCGCGGCCCTCGGGGACGGCGACGGGGAGGTGGCCGTGCGGGACGACCAGGAAGAGCTGATGCCATGGAGCCTGGAGCGGCGGCCGCAGCAGGAGGAGGAGGAGGATGAGCAGGAGGAGGATGAGGAGGAGGAGGATGAGGAGGAGGAGGCCGAAGCAGCGCCGGAGGGCGGGGAGAGCCCCCTGAGTGAGGGGCAGGCGGCGGGGGGCAGCGCCGAGGCCCTGCTCAGTGACCTGCACGCCTTCTCGGGGACAGCGGCCTGGGGGGACGCGCGGCCACACGTCACCGCCCTGTGACATCACCCTCCTGACGTCATCACCCTTTGATGTCATCACCCTCTAGTGTCACCTCCCTGAAGTGTCACCTCCCTCTTTGATGTCATCACCCTCTAGTGTCACCTCCCTGTAGTGTCACCTCCCTGTAGTGTCACCTCCCTGTAGAGTCACCTCCCTGTAATGGCACCACCCTGAAGTGTCACCTGCCTGTAATGTCACTGCCCTGTAATGTCACTGCCCCGTAGTGTCACGTCCCCGTAGTGTCACGTCCCGTAGTGTCACCGCCCTGCCAGCAAAGGGACCCCTTCTCTGTCCCCTGCCAGCCCCCCGCCGAGGCTCCTGATTGGCTGCAGGGGCCTTGTCCGGGTTTGCACTGACCAATAAAAGAGCAGCTCTGGGGGCAGAGCAGACCGGGGGCGTGGTTTGCAGAGAAGTGGGTGGAGCCAATGAAAGGGTGTGGCAAATGGGAGGAGCCTAAAACCAGGGCGGGGCATCACACGGGGGTGGAGCCCGGACCCTCCCCTGGTGGGGCAACTCCCCCACCCTCCCAGTGGGCCCCCCCAGCCCCCCCAGCCCCAGCACAGGGACCACCACAGCCTCAGCAAGTCCTTTAATTGGCACACATCCAGCAGCAGGGCCACGCCCCAGGGGCCACACCCCAAAGGCCATGTCCCCAGAGGGGCCACACCCCAAAAGGCCACGCCCGCGGGGGCACATCCCTGGGGGGCCACACCCCTGGGGGTTCTCCCCATGCCCCCAAGCCCGGCGGGCAGGGGGCTGTGCCGGAGGGGGATGAGCCCCCCGGAGCACGAGCAGCACCGTGGGGTTCCCCCCACCCCATGGGGAGCACCAGGCCCCCCCCTAAAACCCCCCACCCTCCCCACCCCTACCTGGGCACCCGCCCCCGGCCCCCCTTCTGCTTCTTGGCTCCCCCCGAGGGTTTGATGGGCAGGGGGGCCGTTCCCTCGGGTGGGGGCGCCTGGGGGGGCCCCAGCTCCATGGGGTCACCTGGGGCCACCGGCTTGAATGCCTCGAAGGGGGAGAACTTCACAGGGCTGGTGGGGGAACACATGAGGGGGTGAGTGGGGCACCCACAGAGGGCGAGGAAGGGGGGGCAGCCAGTGCCCACAGAGCTCCTTCCCCACCCCCGGAAGCCCCACGCTCCATGAACCTCTCCTGCTCCTTCTTCACGCCCCCGGAGCCCACCCGGATCCCCTCACCCCAAAGCACCCCAAACCCTCACCCCACTGCCCCCACAGCCTCTCTACTCCCAGGATGGGACAGGTTGAGCCCCCCAATTGCACCCCCAGCGTTTTCCCCTGTCGCCACCTTGGTGCCCACCCTGAAACCCCCATCCCAAAACACTTCCATCCCAAAGCCCCCCACCCCACGCGCCCCCCAGCCCCTCGGTACCTGACGGGGGTGCGGGGGCTGCTGTTGAGGCGGCGGGGGGAGCGCACCTTGGGCTGGAAGGAGAACCCCTCCTTGATGCTCTCCAGCACGGAGGGGGCCACGTAGGTGAAGCCCTGCGGGTTTGGGGGTGTCACCGGGGGGGCCTGGGCGTGCCAGGGGCCCCCCCTGGGGCTGTGCCCCCCTACCAGGAAGGCCTGGTTGGCGCTCTCGCTGATGGCAGCGTCGTCGGGGCTGTCCACGGGGGTCTGGCGGGTGAAGCGGGTGTCGAACTGGCTCACGTCCTCCTCCGACTGCTGCGGGGAACACGGCGGCTGCTCCCACGGGGCCCCCCAAAACATCCCCAGCCTCCCCCCTCGGCCCCCCATACCAGGCAGGGTTTGAAGGGGGGGTCCAGCCTGCGCGCCAGCAGGTCCTCCCAGTTGATGTGGCGGAAGAAAGGCTGTTTCTGTGCGGTTTGGGGGGGTCAGGCAGGGTTTGGGGGGCGTCCCCTGGCACCCCCCGCCCACCCACCCCTGTACCTGCACATCGGCCGCGTCACCGGGGCCACCCCCAACCCTCTGGCTGGGGTTCCGCTTGAGGAACTGGAAGGGAAACAGGGATAGACATGGGATCGGGGGGGAGGACCTGCACAAATAAAGGTGGGGGGGGGTGGGGGAGGGAAGTTTGGGGGGGGGAGCACCTTCTTGAGGAGGTCACGAGCGTCGGGCGTCAGGTAGGGCGGCAGCACCAGCTTCCCCTTGAGGATCTTGTCGATGGTCTTCTTGCGGTTCTCGGCGGTGAACGGCGGCTGTGGGGGCACGGGGGGGCCGTGAAGAGCCAGGCGGGGCCAGGAAGGCTCGGGGTCACCCTGGGATGCCCCCCCCAGTCCCCAGGGAGGAGGGAGCAGCAGCGGGACTTGCCGATCCGGTGAGCATGTCGTACATCAGGGCGCCCAGGCTCCACCAGTCCACCGCCCGGTTGTGCCCGCTCCGCACCAGGATCTCGGGGGCCCTGGGGGGTGCAGGGGGGGCCCTGAGCGGATGGGGGGCCAGGACATGGGGGAGGGAAGTTTTGGGGGGGGGAGCACCTTCTTGAGGAGGTCACGAGCGTCGGGCGTCAGGTAGGGCGGCAGCACCAGCTTCCCCTTGAGGATCTTGTCGATGGTCTTCTTGCGGTTCTCGGCGGTGAACGGCGGCTGTGGGGGCACGGGGGGGCCATGAAGAGCCAGGCGGGACCAGGAAGGCTCGGGGTCACCCCGGGGTTGCCCCCCCAGTCCCCAGGGAGGAGGGAGCAGCAGCGGGACTTGCCGATCCGGTGAGCATGTCGTACATCAGGGCGCCCAGGCTCCACCAGTCCACCGCCCGGTTGTGCCCGCTCCGCACCAGGATCTCGGGGGCCCTGGGGGGTGCAGGGGGGGCCCTGAGCGGATGGGGGGCCAGGACAAACCCCCCCAAATTCCCCCCAGTGCTGCATCCACCTCACATGTACTCGATGGTGCCGCAGAAGGTGTGGGTGACGGCTCCGTCGTGGATGGACTCCTTGCACAGCCCGAAGTCCGTCAGCTTGATGTGACCTGAGGGACGTGGTGGGGTCAGCAGTGCCCCCAGAGAACCCCCCAGGCTCCCCAGTTTGCTCCCCACACCCACCTTGGCTGTTGAGCATGATATTCTCTGGCTTGAGATCCCGGTAGATGATTCCATGGGAATGCAGGTGACCCAGTGCCAGCGTGATCTCACTCAGGTAGAAACTGCAGCGGGATGGGGGTGGCTGTGAGCGATGTCGGGGTGCCCACCCCATCCACACCCACCACCACCCTCACTCCTACCAGGCAGTGTCCTCCAGGAAGATCCCTTCCCGCTCCAGCTGCATGAAGAGCTCTCCACCTGCATAAAGAGGCCAAGAGGGACCCTCCTGAGCCATCCCTGGGCACTCCTTAATCACGCCTGGGAACATCTGAGCCATCCTGAGACACTCTGTAGCCATCCTGGGACACCCTTAAACCACCCTGGACCCCTTGAGCCACCCCTGGACACCCTCCCTGGACACTGTAGCCAGTCCAGGTCATACTTTAACCATCCCTGGACATCCTGAGCCATGCCTAGACACCGACACCCTCCCTGGACACTGTAGCCACTCCAGGTCACACTTTAACCATCCCCGGACACCCCGAGCCATCCCTGGAACCCCTTGAGCCACCCCTGGGACAATCTGTAGCTGTCCCTGGAGTAATCCCCGGCGCCCCGAGCCGCCCCGCACCGCTGAGGCACTCCAGGATGAGGTAGAGCTTGCCGCCCGTCTGGAAGGCGTAGATGAGGTCGACGATGAAGGGGTGCTTGACGGCCTCCAGGATGTTCCTCTCCGCCCGGGTGTGCGCCGTGTCCTTGGCGTTGCAGGCGATCTTGGCCTGGGGGGGAGGCGGTGAGCGGGGGGGGTCCCCGGGGGGTTTGGGGGGGCCGGGGCGGCCCTACCTTCTTCAGGACCTTCATGGCGAAGATCTTGCCCGTGTTGGTGCCCTGCACTTTGCGCACCTGGAACACCTGGAAGGAGGGTCAGGGAAGGTTGGGGACGCCGTCAGGGAGCGCTGGAACCCCCCGAGGCCCCCAGCCGCGCCGTGTGCCCACCTTGCCGTAGCCGCCCTTGCCCAGGACGCGGAGCAGCTCGAAGCAGTGGGGGCCGATGTGCTCGGGGCCATTGTTGACGCTGCTCTCGGAAATCTCGATCTCTTCATAGTGTCCCACCGGCCTGGCGGGAGAGGGGGTGAGCGGGGACAGCCCCCTGCCTGTGTCCTGCCTGTCCCCTGCCTGCATACCCCCCTGCAGGCTGTCCCCCACTTACTCCAGGCCGTTTCCCCGGGGCTCCAGCTCCATCTCCTGCGGGAGGGAACTCGCGGTCAGAGGTGCGCGGGGGCGAGCAGCGGGCAGGGGACGCACGGCAGGGAGGGGACACATGGCAAGGAGGGCAGACACAGCAGAGAGGGGATCCACGGCAGGGAGGGGACACATGGCAAGGAGGGGAGCCACGGCAGGCAAGACCCGCGCAGGACACGGGCAGGAGCCGGGCAGGAGCCGGGCAGGAGCCGGGCAGGACACGGGCAGGACCCGGGCAGGAGCCGGGCAGGAGCCGGGCAGGACCCGGGCAGGACACGGCAGCGCGGGGCGAGGCAGCGCCAAGCCGGCCCAGCCGGATGTTTTGGGGCCGAGGCCGGGCCCTGCCCAGCGGGAGCCGCCCGCTGCCCGCCCGGGATCCGCGGCTGCCCCCGGTGTCCGGGCGCCCCGTCCCCGCGGACAGCCCGGCTACACCCCCGTCCCGCCACCGGCGGGACCCTGTCACTGCCCCTGTCGCTGTCCCCCCAAGCCCCTGCCCGCCGCTCCCGGCACCGAGCAGACCCTACGCACCCCCGACACCCCCGATCCCGCCGTCCCCACCTCGCCCCGGTGCCGCTCACCGCCTCCACCGCCCGTCCCGCCGCCGGTGCCCCCCGCCCCCGCGGCGCCCCCCGCCCCAGCCCCGCTGCCGGTCGCAGCCCCGGTGCCCCCCGCGCCCCGCTGCCAGCTCACGGCGCCCAGCTCGGGCTCGTCCCCGTCGCTGCCCTCCTCGGTCTCCAGGTCGATGTCGAACACCCCCGCCATGACGGCGCCGTGCCGGGACCCCCGGGGACCCGCCCCGATGGCCACGCCCCCGCGGACGGCCACGCCCCCGCCACGCCCCCGTGTCACCGCCTTATCGGGACCCCGGGGAACCCGCCGCGGTGGCCACGCCCATGGCCACGCCCCCCCGGCGGCCACGCCCCGCGCGTCACCGCGGTGTCCCCAGCGCGGGGGACACGGGGACAGGGGTCCCGGGGGTGGCGCAGGGAACACGACAGAGGCAGCGCGGCCGCTCACAGCCTTTACTGGGGTCCCCGGGCCCGCCCCGCCCCCCTGCGCCGCGCTGACGTCAGCGGCGCCGCCGTGACGTCAGAGGAGGGGGCAGGAAGAGAGGGGGACATCCCGGTGACCCCGGGCGGAGATCCCGGTCGGGGTTTCCGCGGGGTTGCAGGGCACGAGTGGGGCTGCGGGACACCGGGGTTATTGTGGGGTCACCGGGGTGGTTGTGGGGTCACTGCTGTTACTGGGGGGCTGCGTGCTCTTGTGGGGTCTCTGTGTTATTGCAAGGCCAGGGGCACTACGGGGGCTGGGTGTTATTGTAGGGTCGCTGGTGTTATTGTAGGGTCAGGGGCACTGCGGGGGCTGGGTGTTATTGTAGGGTCGCTGGTGTTATTGTAGGGTCAGGGGCACTGCGGGGGCTGGGTGTTATTGTAGGGTCGCCGGTGTTATTGTAGGGTTTCAGGCACTAAAGTGGCTGTGTGTTATTGCAGGCTCTCAGGCACTACAGGGGCTCTGTGTTATTGTAGGATCTCTGGTGTTATTGAGGGTCGTGAGGGCTGTAGGATCTGGGTGTTATTGTGGGGTCACTGCTGTTATTGTAGGGTCAGGGGCACTTCAGGGGCTCTGTGTTAGAGTAGGGTGCCTGGTGTTATTGCAGGATCTCAGACATTTCAGGGGCTGGGTGTTCGTGTAGTCACTGGTGTTACTGTAGGGCCTCCCCAGTGACAGCCCTACATCACGTCACACAAGTCTTCCCAGAGGATTTTCTGAGCTGCTCCAGGGAATCCCTGGGTACCCCTCTGTTGTTGTAGGGTCCCCTGGTGCAGGTCTATCATTGTAGGGTGTCCCCGTGCCAGTTTGTTATCGTGGGGTCTCCCTTTCAGGGTGTGCTGCTGCAGGGTGTCCCCACACTGGTTTGCTACTGTGGGTTCTCCCCTTTTGTTATTGTAAGGTCTTCCCTTCGAGGGTGTCATTGTGGGGTGTCCCCACCTCAGTCTGTTACTGTGGGGTCTCCCCTTGCTGGTGTGTGTTATTGTGGGGTCTCCCCATGTTTCTTTGTTACTATGGGATGTCCCAGTAATTCTTTGTCATTATGGGGTCCCCCCATAATGGTTAGTTACTGCAGGGTGTCCCCATGCCAGCAGGTGCCAGCGCACCTCACGCTTCACCTGCTGCTCTCGTGGGGTGGCCTGGGTGCTTCGGGGGTCCTGGCTGCCCCCCCCCGGGGATGGCACGGGGACAGCAGGGGTCAGTGTCCCTCTGTGTGTCCCCAGGCATGGGACCCCCAGCTGACCCAGGGACAGGGGGTAGAGACTGTAGGGACCGGGCAGGGGGGACAGGGAGGGACGCTGGGAAGCGGGGCATGGGATGCCATGGTAATGGAGGGATGCCAGGGGATGGGGCACCTGGACTGGGAGAGCGGATGTCAGTGTGGTGGAAGGATGAAGTGCCAGGATGGACGGGGATGCCAGGGAATGTGGTGCCAGGACATGGGGGATGTCGGGATTGGGGTGTCAGAGTAGTGCGGGGGGTGCCCGGAGATGGGATTTCACCATGCCAGGGGATGGGGCATCAGGAGAATCGGGAAATGCCAGGGGATGGGGCACCAGGAGAGTCGGGAAATGCCAGGGGATGGGGCACCAGGAGAGTCGGGAATTGCCAGGGGATGGGGCACCAGGAGAGTCGGGAAATGCTAGGGAATGGGGCACCAGGAGAGTCGGGAGATGCCAGGGGATGGAGTGCCGGGTTAATAGGAGGATCCCAGTGGATGGGATGTCAGGATACCAGGGGATGGGCTGCCAGGGGAGCGAGGGGATGCCAGGGGATGGAGTGCCAGGAGGAAGGGGAGTGCCAGGCAATGGGGTGGCAGGGCCGGTGACTGATCCAGGGCGGTACGGGGGTGCCAGGACATGGCGTGCCAGGCCACGGGATGGGGGTGCCGGGGGGATGCCGGGGAGGGGCGGCGGGGCGGCGGGGGCGGGGCGTGCCGGGGCACCCATTCCCCCGCTCTCCCCGCTGCCTGCCCGGCGCTATTTGAAGTGGGACAAGAAATGCTCCACGGGATATCGCGGGGAGTCGATGCCCAGCCCCTGGCAGAGCCCCAGCAGGCGCTCGCAGGCCTCGGCCAGCGTGGCCCCGGCGCACGCCACGCTCAGCAGCGGCTCCTCGTACTCGCCGGCGCCCTCGGGCTCCTCGAAGAGCCGGTTGAGGCGGACGAGCCCGCGGCCGTGCAGCTCCCGCAGAGCCCGCATGCCGCCGCCGCCCGCCAGGCTCTCGCCGTGCTCGGACGCCAGGCACATCACCCCGGCCAGGTGCGTGCGGGCCGCGGGCCGGGCGGGCAGCACGGGCGGCACGCCCAGCGCCACCAGCACGGCGGCCAGCAGCAGGTCGGGGCCGTAGACCTGGCGGATCCAGTCGCGCAGGTAGAAGCCCCCCATGCGGGGGTTGATCTCCAGCAGGCGCGGCCCCGCCGGGCCCAGCTTGAGCTCCACGTTGAAGACGCCGTCGCGCAGCCCGCACGCCCGGCAGCACTGCAGCGCCGCCCGCACCAGCTGCGCCTGCCGGTCGGCGGGCAGGCAGGAGGGCAGGCAGGCCGCCGTCTCCAGGAAGGCGGGGACACGCGTGGGGCCGTTGTCCGACACCCAGGCGCCCAGCAGCCGCCCCTCGAAGACCACCAGGTCCACGTCGTGCTCGGTGCCCGGCACGTACTCCATGAGCAGCATGGCGTTGCCCCAGCCCAGCCCGATGCCCGGGTGGTCGGCGTCGTCGCGCAGGTCCCTCCAGAGCCGGGCGGCGTGAGCGTGGCACTGCCCGGCGTTCTCCACCAACCGCACGCCCACGCCGCCCGCGCCGAACTCCAGCTTGGCCACGGCGGGGAAGGGCACGGCGCCCGCCGCCCGCTCCACGTCGCCGTGGCTCCGCAGGCGGCGGCAGGGCACGGCGAAGGCGGCGGGCGGCGGGC
>NW_024496638.1:319977-412909 GCF_017590055.1 Onychostruthus taczanowskii
GGGCGGCCGCGGCGGCAGCGCTGCAGGTGCCGGTGCGTGCGGCTCTTCTGCTTGGCCACCCGCACGGCGGCGGGCGCGGGGCCGCGGAGCCCCAGCCCCTGGCACACCAGGGCCGCCAGCACCACGCAGTCGTCCCAGTAGGAGAGGCAGGCGTGGGGCCGCAGCCCCCGGGAGCGCAGCAGCTCCAGCACCCGCTCGGCGTGCTCCTCGTCCCGCCGGTGCTCCCGGCTGTCGTAGGGCAGGAAGGTCTGCACCAGCCCCGCCGCGAAGTGCTCCGGGTCCGACTCCACCAGGTGGATCTGCGGGCCCGGGGAGGCGTCACCGGGGGACGGCCGGCCCCGGCGCCGCGGCCCCGCCGCCCCCCGCCGCCCCCAGCCCCTCACCCTCAGCCCGTAGTCGCGGGCCGCCTCCCACACGAAGCTCTTGCTGACTCCCCCGGCCCCGATGAGCAGGATGTCCTTGCCCTCGACCAGGTGACGCTGCGCCCGGTGCAGCATGGCCTCGGCCAGCAGCCGCGGCAGCTCCCCGCGGGGCTCGCCCACGCCGCGCCCCATGGCCTCGGCCAGCACGCAGGTCTCCAGGCACCGCTGGCCGTTCGTGGCCAGGGCCACCAGCTCCAGCGCGTCATCCACGCACGCCAGCAGGAAGTCCACGCCTGGGGATGGCGACGGTGACACCGGGCTCAGAAACACGGCGTGGCAGCGGGCACCGGCGGCGTCGCCCGCGCCGCGCTCACCCAGGATGTCGGTGTGGGCACGGCTGCCGCCGCGCTGCCGCGGGCTCAGCTCGGCCTCGCTGGCCAGGAGGGCGGCCGCGGCGGCCTCGGTGGCCTCCCGCAGCCGCGTGGCCAGCGCCTGTCGCTGGCTGGGGGCCACCACCCCCCACTGCTGCAGGCTGGAGTCCAGGCCCTGGGGCAGCGCCGCGCCGTGACGCACCGGGCTCTCCGCGCGTCCCACGGCGCAGGCCACCTGTGGGGACACGGGGACACCCACGTGTGTGCGGGGACACCGGCTGCCAACGGGGTATGGGGACATTGGCTGCCGACCCACAGTCTGGGGACGCAGCTGCCGCCAGGGCGTAGGGACGTGACACATTGGGACGTGACAGATTGGCCCAAGGCATGGATGTGGATGGCCACCAGTCCTGGGGACAGCCAGGGCCACCAGGGCATGGGGACATGGACAGGCACACAGGGCATAGCACACAGGTTACCACAGCCTGGGCACAAGACTGCCACCATAGCCTGGAGACATACAGGGCCGCCAGGACATGGGGACAGCCATCACAAGCTGGGGACACACAGAGGCAGCGGGGTGTGGGGACATGCCGTACCTGGCAGAGCTGGGGCCGGTCCCCCCAGGACCTGCAGACGAGGGTGCAGATGCGCAGGGCCATGGGCAGCCGCGGGGCTGGGCTGCCTGGGGGGCAAGGGACAGGGCAGGCACGGCCGCCATGCGGGGACAGGGTGGCCCTGCCCGACCTCCCCCTCCTCCGGGGCCTTTTGGGACTCCCTGTGGCACCGTGGTGGCCCCGGCCAAGCCCAGCCCCAGGGAGTGAGGGGTACAGCATGGCCACTGTCATCCCCAGCCCCACAGGATGGTCGGGAGTCAGAGGGGGTCACCCCAACACCCTGCGCAGCCCCAGGGGACCATGGGGGTCCAGGATGACTTTCCCCCCCACCACAGGGGACCATGGGGGTCCAGAGTGACCTTCCCCACCTCTCCCCATGGGTCTGTGGGGATCCAAGGTGGCAAACTGTCCCCCAACCCTAACCCAGGGGACAGTGGGTGTCCAGGGTGACCCTCGTGCCCTCCCCCAGGACCCCAGTAATTTGGGCACCCCGATGGCCCCCACCCACCCGCCCCAGGGGACAGACATGTGGCCGGCACAGCTGCAGGGACCCGAGGGACCCCGGGGGACTCTTCCCCCCACCTCCCAGGGTGGTGGGCGCCCGAGGGCGGGGGCCTTACGTGGGGGGGGCACGGGCAGGCGGGCGGTGGGCACCATGGCCTCCAGCAGGACGCTGTCCTCCTCCGTCAGCCCCCGGAGCCGGGCACCCACCGCCTGCGCCACCGCCGCCCCCTCCTCCTTCCTGTGGGTGCTGCGGGCGCCTGTCCCCCGCCACCGCCACCCCGCCGGCCGCACCACCACCTGCGTGCACCTCCGTGTCACCCCGTGCCACCCGGTGCCAGCCCAGCTGCCAGCCCGCCACCTGCACGCAGCCCCGTGTCACCTCGTGCCACCCCACCACCGTGTCACCCAGTGCCACCTGGTCGCCCCCCTTACAGCCACCCCAGCACCTGCGTGCCCCCCCGTGCTTCTCCATGCCCCCCAGCGCCACCCGGTGCCACCAGCGCCGCCCACCCCTGCCGTGCCCACCTGGCCGTAGGGCTCCATGGCGGTGCCCCCCAGGAAGGTGCCCACCTCCTCCTGCACCAGGCTCTGCTGGCCCTGGGGGTCCTGCAGCCGCACCAGCCTCACCCCGGGGGCCACGGGCTCGGCGGGCAGGTCCTCCCTGGCCCCCAGGACGAAGGCCAGGGTGGGGGGCACGGGCAGGTTGGTGTGAGCCGCCAGCACGCAGCGGGTGACCAGCGTGTCCTCGAGGCGGTGGGCGAGCGGGACCGAGCCCCCCGTGGGGCAGTCGAGGTCACGGGCCAGCTCGCCCACCCAGCCGCCCTCTTGGTCCCCCGGCGCGAAGGTGCCCGTCACGTAGTTGGCGCGGCGGGGGGGCACGAAGGTCTCCAGGGCGCTGTGCCCCCCCACCTTGAAGGAGACGCCCCGGGAGAGCAGCAGGGACCAGGCGCCTGGGGACGACTCCGATGGCACCCGGCTGGCCCAGGTGGGGGACAGGCACAGCACCATGGCACCTGCGGGTGGGCGCGGGGGTGGGCGGGGGGCACCCCGCACCCCCTGCCCCAAACTGCCCCCCATGGGGGTGGTACTGCGGGGGGTGGGGCGTGCATTTGCTGCTGAACTGGTTTGTACTGGGAATAATGGGACACGGGGGGGCTGCTGCCACCCTGCTCCCCTGCCTCAGTTTCCCTCACAGTCCGGGTCAGGCAGCACAGGCGGGTGTGGGGACCCCTGCTGTTGGCTCAGGGGTGTCTGGTGCGGGGTGGGGACAAGGGGATGGCACCCACCTGGGCAGCGGGTGCCACCCTCCAGCAGGACCGGCAGGAAGGGGATGGGGGAGCCCAGGATGCAAACGGTCATGTCCAGCGGGCCAAATCCTGCCAGGAAGGAAAGGGTTAACAGCCCCGGGATGGGGACCCTGGCGCCACCCTGCCCTGGTGGCACCCCAGTGTGGCTGGGAGCCGCCAAACCTAGCCGGGCACCGCATCCCCATTGCCACCCTTATCCCTGCCACCCCCCTATCCCAGCCTGGCACTGCGCCCACATCACTCTCCCTGCCACCCCCGTGTCCCAAGCCTGGCATCGATCCCATAACACTGTCCCTGCCACCCCCGTGTCCCAGCCTGGCACCATTCCCGCATCACCAGCCCAGTCCCTGCCACCCCCGTGTCCCAGCCTGGCACCGTGCCCCCCGTGTCCCCAACCCGTGCGGGGCTCCGCGGAGCAGTCCAGCGTGGGGGGCAGCCCCTCCTGGCACAGGGCGCTCTGGAGCCGCTCGTAGGCGTGGGTGGCACCGTCGGGGTCCCCGCTGTCCCCGGGCACTTCGCCATCGGGGGCCTCGTCCTCCAGCCAGCCCGGGCACAGCGCCTCGGGCCCTGCCCACTCCTGCTCCTCCGGGCTGGGCACCCGCTCCGGGCTCGGCTGGGACGTCGAGAGCTGCGGGAGCAGGGACAGGGCTGGCACGGGGCTGGCACGGGGTAAGGGGGTGGTCTGGGGCTGGCGTGGGGTTCAGGGGCTGTCACGGGTCTGGCACGGTGCTGGCACGTGGACAGAGCCCGGGTGGGCACGGGGCGGACACGGGGGGGCTGGCACAGGACACAGCGGGCGCCGCTGCCCGCCCGTGGGGTGGGGGCGTCGGGGTGCTGGGGGGCTGCGGGCGCCGGGCACGGCGCCACCGCCTCGGGGACAGCGGGGCAGTGCCAGCCGCCGGGGCCGCCAGCTCTCGGACAAAGCGTCCCCTTGTCCCCGCGGGGTCACGCGGCGGGTGGGCACAGCACGCCGCGCTGCCCGCTGCCCCGCGCCAGTGCCCGGCACCGCCGGGATCCCGGGATGGGGCACCCACCTCCGCCCGGACCCCCCACCCGGGGGCCACTCACCATCCTGGTGACACAGGGGCTGCAAGAGAAGGACAGGCAGAGTCAGCGCGGCTCCCTGGGGACATGCCACCCCTCCCCGGCCACACCCAGGCGGTGCTGGGAGCCCCAACCCCGGCTCCCGTGGGGACACCCGTCCTGCAGCAGCCACCAGAGCCTGGCACACTTCCTGGGGCACACCTCGGTGCCAGCTCCGTGTCTTCATGTTGTACCCTCAGTGCTAGTCCCAGCCGTAGGGCTCCATGGCGGTGCCCCCCAGGAAGGTGCCCACCTCCTCCTGCACCAGGCTCTGCTGGCCCTGGGGGTCCTGCAGCCGCACCAGCCTCACCCCGGGGGCCACGGGCTCGGCGGGCAGGTCCTCCCTGGCCCCCAGGACGAAGGCCAGGGTGGGGGGCACGGGCAGGTTGGTGTGAGCCGCCAGCACGCAGCGGGTGACCAGCGTGTCCTCGAGGCGGTGGGCGAGCGGGACCGAGCCCCCCGTGGGGCAGTCGAGGTCACGGGCCAGCTCGCCCACCCAGCCGCCCTCTTGGTCCCCCGGCGCGAAGGTGCCCGTCACGTAGTTGGCGCGGCGGGGGGGCACGAAGGTCTCCAGGGCGCTGTGCCCCCCCACCTTGAAGGAGACGCCCCGGGAGAGCAGCAGGGACCAGGCGCCTGGGGACGACTCCGATGGCACCCGGCTGGCCCAGGTGGGGGACAGGCACAGCACCATGGCACCTGCGGGTGGGCGCGGGGGTGGGCGGGGGGCACCCCGCACCCCCTGCCCCAAACTGCCCCCCATGGGGGTGGTACTGCGGGGGGTGGGGCGTGCATTTGCTGCTGAACTGGTTTGTACTGGGAATAATGGGACACGGGGGGGCTGCTGCCACCCTGCTCCCCTGCCTCAGTTTCCCTCACAGTCCGGGTCAGGCAGCACAGGCGGGTGTGGGGACCCCTGCTGTTGGCTCAGGGGTGTCTGGTGCGGGGTGGGGACAAGGGGATGGCACCCACCTGGGCAGCGGGTGCCACCCTCCAGCAGGACCGGCAGGAAGGGGATGGGGGAGCCCAGGATGCAAACGGTCATGTCCAGCGGGCCAAATCCTGCCAGGAAGGAAAGGGTTAACAGCCCCGGGATGGGGACCCTGGCGCCACCCTGCCCTGGTGGCACCCCAGTGTGGCTGGGAGCCGCCAAACCTAGCCGGGCACCGCATCCCCATTGCCACCCTTATCCCTGCCACCCCCCTATCCCAGCCTGGCACTGCGCCCACATCACTCTCCCTGCCACCCCCGTGTCCCAAGCCTGGCATCGATCCCATAACACTGTCCCTGCCACCCCCGTGTCCCAGCCTGGCACCATTCCCGCATCACCAGCCCAGTCCCTGCCACCCCCGTGTCCCAGCCTGGCACCGTGCCCCCCGTGTCCCCAACCCGTGCGGGGCTCCGCGGAGCAGTCCAGCGTGGGGGGCAGCCCCTCCTGGCACAGGGCGCTCTGGAGCCGCTCGTAGGCGTGGGTGGCACCGTCGGGGTCCCCGCTGTCCCCGGGCACTTCGCCATCGGGGGCCTCGTCCTCCAGCCAGCCCGGGCACAGCGCCTCGGGCCCTGCCCACTCCTGCTCCTCCGGGCTGGGCACCCGCTCCGGGCTCGGCTGGGACGTCGAGAGCTGCGGGAGCAGGGACAGGGCTGGCACGGGGCTGGCACGGGGGTAAGGGGGTGGTCTGGGGCTGGCGTGGGGTTCAGGGGCTGTCACGGGTCTGGCACGGTGCTGGCACGTGGACAGAGCCCGGGTGGGCACGGGGCGGACACGGGGGGGCTGGCACAGGACACAGCGGGCGCCGCTGCCCGCCCGTGGGGTGGGGGCGTCGGGGTGCTGGGGGGCTGCGGGCGCCGGGCACGGCGCCACCGCCTCGGGGACAGCGGGGCAGTGCCAGCCGCCGGGGCCGCCAGCTCTCGGACAAAGCGTCCCCTTGTCCCCGCGGGGTCACGCGGCGGGTGGGCACAGCACGCCGCGCTGCCCGCTGCCCCGCGCCAGTGCCCGGCACCGCCGGGATCCCGGGATGGGGCACCCACCTCCGCCCGGACCCCCCACCCGGGGGCCACTCACCATCCTGGTGACACAGGGGCTGCAAGAGAAGGACAGGCAGAGTCAGCGCGGCTCCCTGGGGACATGCCACCCCTCCCCGGCCACACCCAGGCGGTGCTGGGAGCCCCAACCCCGGCTCCCGTGGGGACACCCGTCCTGCAGCAGCCACCAGAGCCTGGCACACTTCCTGGGGCACACCTCGGTGCCAGCTCCGTGTCTTCATGTTGTACCCTCAGTGCTAGTCCCACTGTCCCCAGACTGACTCCTCGGTGCCAGTCCCTGTGGCCCCAGCTTGTCCCCTCGCTGACAGGTCTGGCGGCCCCAGATTGACCCCTCGGTGCCAGTCACGGTGGCCTCAGGTTGTCCCCTCGGTGCCAGCCCCGGTGGCCTCGGCACCTCCGGCTTAGTGTAATCCTGTGCCAGCTCAGCACAGCCGGGGGCACCTCCCCGTGCCGGGGGTGCCAGGGTGCCCTGGGAGTGCAGACCCAGGACCGGGATGTCCCCACCCCCTCCGGGTGCCCCCGCTCCCGGCAGGTGCCCGGCACAGCGCCGTAGGGCTCCATGGCGGTGCCCCCCAGGAAGGTGCCCACCTCCTCCTGCACCAGGCTCTGCTGGCCCTGGGGGTCCTGCAGCCGCACCAGCCTCACCCCGGGGGCCACGGGCTCGGCGGGCAGGTCCTCCCTGGCCCCCAGGACGAAGGCCAGGGTGGGGGGCACGGGCAGGTTGGTGTGAGCCGCCAGCACGCAGCGGGTGACCAGCGTGTCCTCGAGGCGGTGGGCGAGCGGGACCGAGCCCCCCGTGGGGCAGTCGAGGTCACGGGCCAGCTCGCCCACCCAGCCGCCCTCTTGGTCCCCCGGCGCGAAGGTGCCCGTCACGTAGTTGGCGCGGCGGGGGGGCACGAAGGTCTCCAGGGCGCTGTGCCCCCCCACCTTGAAGGAGACGCCCCGGGAGAGCAGCAGGGACCAGGCGCCTGGGGACGACTCCGATGGCACCCGGCTGGCCCAGGTGGGGGACAGGCACAGCACCATGGCACCTGCGGGTGGGCGCGGGGGTGGGCGGGGGGCACCCCGCACCCCCTGCCCCAAACTGCCCCCCATGGGGGTGGTACTGCGGGGGGTGGGGCGTGCATTTGCTGCTGAACTGGTTTGTACTGGGAATAATGGGACACGGGGGGGCTGCTGCCACCCTGCTCCCCTGCCTCAGTTTCCCTCACAGTCCGGGTCAGGCAGCACAGGCGGGTGTGGGGACCCCTGCTGTTGGCTCAGGGGTGTCTGGTGCGGGGTGGGGACAAGGGGATGGCACCCACCTGGGCAGCGGGTGCCACCCTCCAGCAGGACCGGCAGGAAGGGGATGGGGGAGCCCAGGATGCAAACGGTCATGTCCAGCGGGCCAAATCCTGCCAGGAAGGAAAGGGTTAACAGCCCCGGGATGGGGACCCTGGCGCCACCCTGCCCTGGTGGCACCCCAGTGTGGCTGGGAGCCGCCAAACCTAGCCGGGCACCGCATCCCCATTGCCACCCTTATCCCTGCCACCCCCCTATCCCAGCCTGGCACTGCGCCCACATCACTCTCCCTGCCACCCCCGTGTCCCAAGCCTGGCACCGATCCCATAACACTGTCCCTGCCACCCCCGTGTCCCAGCCTGGCACCGTGCCCCCCGTGTCCCCAACCCGTGCGGGGCTCCGCGGAGCAGTCCAGCGTGGGGGGCAGCCCCTCCTGGCACAGGGCGCTCTGGAGCCGCTCGTAGGCGTGGGTGGCACCGTCGGGGTCCCCGCTGTCCCCGGGCACTTCGCCATCGGGGGCCTCGTCCTCCAGCCAGCCCGGGCACAGCGCCTCGGGCCCTGCCCACTCCTGCTCCTCCGGGCTGGGCACCCGCTCCGGGCTCGGCTGGGACGTCGAGAGCTGCGGGAGCAGGGACAGGGCTGGCACGGGGCTGGCACGGGGGTAAGGGGGTGGTCTGGGGCTGGCGTGGGGTTCAGGGGCTGTCACGGGTCTGGCACGGTGCTGGCACGTGGACAGAGCCCGGGTGGGCACGGGGCGGACACGGGGGGGCTGGCACAGGACACAGCGGGCGCCGCTGCCCGCCCGTGGGGTGGGGGCGTCGGGGTGCTGGGGGGCTGCGGGCGCCGGGCACGGCGCCACCGC
Organism: Onychostruthus taczanowskii; assembly: GCF_017590055.1. Taxonomy (NCBI): domain Eukaryota; kingdom Metazoa; phylum Chordata; class Aves; order Passeriformes; family Passeridae; genus Onychostruthus; species Onychostruthus taczanowskii. The sequence goes on from NW_024496638.1 coordinate 328,405, forward strand.
CTCGGGGACAGCGGGGCAGTGCCAGCCGCCGGGGCCGCCAGCTCTCGGACAAAGCGTCCCCTTGTCCCCGCGGGGTCACGCGGCGGGTGGGCACAGCACGCCGCGCTGCCCGCTGCCCCGCGCCAGTGCCCGGCACCGCCGGGATCCCGGGATGGGGCACCCACCTCCGCCCGGACCCCCCACCCGGGGGCCACTCACCATCCTGGTGACACAGGGGCTGCAAGAGAAGGACAGGCAGAGTCAGCGCGGCTCCCTGGGGACATGCCACCCCTCCCCGGCCACACCCAGGCGGTGCTGGGAGCCCCAACCCCGGCTCCCGTGGGGACACCCGTCCTGCAGCAGCCACCAGAGCCTGGCACACTTCCTGGGGCACACCTCGGTTGTACCCTCAGTGCTAGTCCCACTGTCCCCAGACTGACTCCTCGGTGCCAGTCCCTGTGGCCCCAGCACACCCGTCCTGCAGCAGCCACCAGAGCCTATGGCCCCCACCCACCCGCACCTCGGTGCCAGCTCCGTGTCTTCATGTTGTACCCTCAGTGCTAGTCCCACTGTCCCCAGACTGACTCCTCGGTGCCAGTCCCTGTGGCCCCAGCTTGTCCCCTCGCTGACAGGTCTGGCGGCCCCAGATTGACCCCTCGGTGCCAGTCACGGTGGCCTCAGGTTGTCCCCTCGGTGCCAGCCCCGGTGGCCTCGGCACCTCCGGCTTAGTGTAATCCTGTGCCAGCTCAGCACAGCCGGGGCCGCCTCCCCGTGCCGGGGGTGCCAAGGTGCCCTGGGGGTGCAGACCCAGGACCGGGGTGTCCCCACCCCCTCCGGGTGCCCCCGCTCCCGGCAGGTGCCCGGCACAGCCAGGCACAGAGGGAAACTGAGGCACGGAGCTGAGCGGTGCCCGCTGGCAGCCAGGGTGTCCCCAAGCCCGGCACCCGGTGACAGCGTTAGGGGACACACGGCTCGTGGAGTGGCACAAGGACCCCCCCAAAACCCAGTCACGGGGGTCCCTCGAAGTCCGCGCCCGCCCCAGCCTCGGGACCGCCCTGTCCCCCTCCATCCCCAGCTGGCAGGTGCTGCTGCTGTCCCCAAGCTGGGACAGCTGTGTCGCCCGGTACCTTGGGGTGGGAGCCGTGGCCTGAGAGCGCGCAGGGGACGAGGGCTCGGGGACGCCTGGCACAGGGGACACCGGCCGGTCTGGCCTTTAAACCCCCCCCGCGCCACCCCGGGGTGCCAACCCCCGGCCCCGTGCCCCGGATTAGGCGACACAGAGCCCCATTGTCCCCTCTGCCACCTCGCGCCAGGCGCTGGCACCCCTGTCCGTGTCCCTGTCCCCGTCACCAGCGAGCTGCCTCAGCGGGAGCCGGGGGGTGGCTCAGCCGGACGGGGCTCTCCTGTCCCCCTGTCCCGCGTCCCCTGGCTGGGCACGCCCCTCGTCCTCCCCCCCTTCCTGTTCCCCTGTCCCCAGCGTGGCGGAGCTGCCAGCACGCACGTCCCCCGGCTTAGTTCCAGCTGCCCGCGGCGTCAGTGTCGCTGTCACCGTCACCGCCACCGGCAGGCACGGGGCCACCAGCGCGTCTGCCGCGCCCCAGAGCCCTGTCACCCGCGTCCTGTCATCCGCACCAGCCTGCCACCCTCATTGTCACCTGAATGTCACGTGCACCCTGTCACCCACAACCCAGCACACACCGTCACCTGCACCACCGCCAGGGTCTTGTCACCCGCACCTGTCACACACACACCTGTCACCCACGCTGCGACACTGCACCATCACCGGCACCCTGTCACCTGCACTGCCACCTGCACTGCCACCCACCGCTTGTCACGCACATCACCCACCTGTCACCTGTACCCTGCCACCCGCACCGTGTCACCCGCACTGCCACCCTGACCCCGTAACCTGCACCATGCCACCGCGCTGTCACCCGCACCCTGCCACCCTCACCGCGTCGTGCACATCATCACCCACCTGTCACCTGCGCTGTCACCTGCGCCGTGTCACAGGTGTGCGCACACACCCCGACCCCCCTCCCGCTGCTGCCGCCCCCCGCCACCGGCACCCCCAAACCCACTCTGATCCCCCCGCTGCCGCCAGCACCCACCGGCGGTGCCGGTGCCGGTGTCTGTCGGTGTCTGTCTGTCGGTGTCGCTCTGTCCTGGTGTTGTCGCACCCGGCAGCGGCTCTGCCCACTCCGCTCCCGGCGGTGTCGGGGTCTGGCGGGGTTTCCCGGTGTCGGTGCCGGTGCTGTCGCAGCTCCAGCAGCGGCTCTGCCCGCTCCGGTCCCGGCGGTGGCGGCGGCGCCGTGTCCTGCTCGGGCGGGGCGGGGCGGGGCGGGACCGGGAGCACCGGGGGGACCGGGACACCGAAGGGGGTGGCACAACGAAGGGGACAGCGGGGGCGAGGGTGGCGGGGCCGAGGTGCCACCGCTGGGAGACGGGGACAAGGGGCTGGGGTGGGGAGCAGGACAAGGGTAGGGGGATAGGGGACGAGTGACCGGGGGCAGGGACGGGGCCAGCCCGGGGTCACCCGGGGCCGGCTGTAAAACTGACACCGCGGAGCACAAATGTCAGGGCAGGCCCCGGGAGCTATTCGCGACCTCCCCGCACGACATGGAATGGGACACGGGGAACGGCATGGCGTGGCACGGCGTGGCACCCAGGGAATGGCACCCGGGGAATGGCATGGCGTGGCACGGCACGGCACAGCCAGTGGGGACATGGGACAGCCGTGACCCCATCCCTGCCACTGCCACCCTCCACGAGAAGTGGCACAAATGTGTCACCCTCCCCCGTGTCCCCAGTGGGAGCCCGCCCTTCGGGGTGTGACCGGGGACCTCGGGGTGGCAACAGTCACCCGGCAACCGCCCGGTGCTGCTCCCGACGGTGTCCCCAGGGTCCCCGGCTGGGGACATCCCTGGGCTCTACCAAGCATCCTGTCCCCTCGTGTCTTCCCGTGTCCCCAGGCTGTCTCTGTGCTCCCAGGACTGGGATTCGGATCCCCGGTTGCCTCCATGTCCCCTCCTGTCCCCTCGCGGTCCCGGGAGCCGCTGTCTATGCCGAGGCTCTTCCCCTCCCTCTCCCTCTCCCTCTCTAGCCCTGTGTCCCCAGGCCCAGGACACGGGTCCATGTCCCCTCTGTCCCCCGTGTCCCCTTGCCCGAGCTCTACCCCTTGCCCGGCTTGTCCACCTGCACGGGTTGTTCTCTTGCCCGGGATGTCCCCTTTCCCAGGATGTCCCCTTTCCCAGGATGTCCCCTTTCCCGGGACCTCCTCCGTTCCAGGGAAGTCCCTCTGCCCGGGACGTTCTCCTTTCCAGGGAAGGCTCTCTGCCCGTGGTGTTCCCTTGCCCGGGACTATCCCTTTGCCGCGGTATCCCCTTTCCTGGGACGTTCCCCTTTCCAGACATGTCCCTTTGCCCGGGGTGTCACCTTTCCCGGGGTGTTCCCCTGCCGGGAATGTTTCCCTGCGGAGCGTGTCCCCTCTCCACGGCTGTTCCCCTGCCTCTGTGACACCGCCGTGGCTCCCTGCTGTCGGCCCCCCCGCCATGCCGTCCCCGTTTCCCGTCCCTGCGGGGCTGGGACCCCGCGCCCGAGGGGACAGCGGGAAGCGGGGACATCCCGGCTGCAGTGAGTCCTCCGAGCCGGCAGGGAGCGCCACGCGCGCCGGGGCCGCTCTGGGCGGGCGCGCGGGGCGGGGCGGCGCGCGGGCGGCCATGGCGGACACCGAGAAGCTCAACCTCGACTCCATCATCAGCCGCCTCCTGGAGGGTGAGCGGCCCCCGCCGCCCCCCGAGCACCGGGAGACCCTCCCTCCGCTCGGGGAACCTCTCGGGGCCGGCTCGGGCCGTGTCCCGACGCCGCGGGGGGGTCCCCGGCCTGGGCCTGGCGGGGGCGGGTTAGGCCGCGGTGGTTTGGGGGGGGTCAGGGCTGGGAAAGGTTTTGGGGGGGGTCCCCCTGGGGTGTGGGGAGCTGGAGATGAGTCCGGAGGACGTGGAGGATATGAGGGGGGATCCCGAATAGGTCTGTGCCCCGCGGGAGGGGGCGGGGGGAAATGGGGGTCCCCAAAGGGTCTGTGCCCTGCCGAGCGAGGGGGAACGGGAGCGTAGCGGGGCGCCCCGGAGCGTCTGGGGCTGGAGCTGGCCTGGAGGGCCTGGAGGATGCGGGCAGGGAGGGCTGGGGCAGGTAGAGCAGCGGTTCCTGGGGTGCTCTGGGGGTCCCGGGGCGCCTGGGGATCCCTGATCCTGTTCTCTGTGCTGGGAGCAGTCCAAGGGTCGCGGCCGGGGAAGAACGTGCAGCTGACGGAGAACGAGATCCGCGGGCTGTGCCTCAAGTCCCGGGAGATCTTCCTGAGCCAGCCCATCCTGCTGGAGCTGGAGGCACCCCTCAAGATCTGCGGTGAGCCCTGCATGGCTGCTGGGCAGCACTGGGGTGGCGTGGGGGGCTGCAGGGTGCCACTCACAGCCTGTGTCCCCCCGCAGGTGACATCCACGGGCAGTACTACGATCTCCTGAGGCTCTTCGAGTACGGGGGCTTCCCCCCTGAGAGCAATTACCTGTTTTTGGGGGACTACGTGGACCGGGGCAAGCAGTCTCTGGAGACCATCTGCCTGCTGCTCGCCTACAAGATCAAGTACCCCGAGAACTTCTTCCTGCTGCGGGGCAACCACGAGTGTGCCAGCATCAACCGCATCTATGGCTTCTATGACGAGTGTGAGTGCCCGGCCTGTGCCCCCCAACACCCCATCCATGGGCTCCCCCTTTCCCGGTGTTGTCCCAGCGCTGTCCACACTGACCCCACCTGTGAGCTCCCTCCCTCCCCGCCGTGCTCTCCTGCCCTTCCATGTCCTGCCCACCCCCACGCTGTCCCCAGGGTCACCTCCAAGCCCCCTTTGTCCCCCGCAGGCAAGCGAAGATACAACATCAAGCTCTGGAAAACCTTCACCGACTGCTTCAATTGTTTGCCCATTGCCGCCATCGTGGATGAGAAGATCTTCTGCTGCCACGGAGGTGGGAATGGCCCTTCCCAGGGATTTGGGCGGGCTGGAGGAGGGATGGGATCTCCCTGCTGAGCTCTGGGGGTGCCCCTTTCCCGCAGGGCTGTCCCCAGACCTGCAGTCGATGGAGCAGATCCGGCGGATCATGCGGCCCACGGATGTCCCGGATCAGGGGCTGCTCTGTGACCTGCTCTGGTCTGACCCTGACAAGGACGTGCAGGGCTGGGGGGAGAACGACCGTGGGGTCTCCTTCACCTTCGGGGCCGAGGTGGTGGCCAAATTCCTGCACAAGCACGACCTGGACCTCATCTGCCGGGCACACCAGGTACCACCGGGACCCCCAGATACTGGGGACACGTGGGTTTGCTTCTCCAGTGGGTGTCAGGTGGTTCTTCTACCCCGAGTATTTCCCCTTCGAGGGCAGGGTGTACCCCAGGAATGTGTGGGTTGGAATTCTGGGGATGCTTGCCCTGAGATTAGGGTATTTACCCCTCAGCATTTGGGTATTTGCTCTGATGTCAAACTGTTTGCCCGGGGGGGATGAATAGTCAGCCTTGGATGTGGCTGTTCCTCCCAGAGGTTGGATAATCACTCTGGAGATGGATACTTGCCCTGGGGCAGTGCGTGTTTGTCCCAGCCATGGCTATTTGCTGCAGGGCAGGGAGTATTCACCCTGGTACAGGGGGCTGGATGTTCAGCCTGGGGGACTGGGAATTTGCCGGGGCAGGAGGATTTTTGCCAACCCTGTGCCCCCCCCAGGTGGTGGAGGACGGCTACGAGTTCTTCGCCAAGCGCCAGCTCGTCACCCTCTTCTCGGCCCCCAACTACTGCGGCGAGTTCGACAACGCCGGCGCCATGATGAGCGTGGATGAGACCCTCATGTGCTCTTTCCAGGTGAGCCCAGGCAGGGGAAACACCCCCAATTCCTGCCGGGAGGGCTGCAGGGAGCTCTGCCCTCCTGGGGAGTGGAGAGCTGGGGCGGGAGCTCACCGATTTCTTTGCCCCTTCTCCTGCAGATTTTGAAGCCGGCCGACAAGAACAAAGGCAAATACGGGCAGTTCAGCGGGCTGAACCCCGCCGGGCGCCCCGTCACCCCTCCCCGAAACTCTGCCAAAGCCAAGAAATGAGCTGGGAGCCGCCCCCGTGCTGCCCACGCCCCCCAGCCCCCCGCCCAAGCATCAGGTCGCTTTTCTTTCGACTCGTTTTTTTATTTGTAGGATCCTGCCCCCCCCCCGCCACGCTCCACCAAAGCAAATCCAGGCCCAGGGCAGGGAGTGCTGGGGCGAGGGGGGAGCCCAGAGCCCAGCCCTGGGGTGGCAGCGGAGGGGGGGGCAGGAGGATTTTTTGAGGAATAAACTTGTAATGGGTCACTGGGGGGTGCCTGTCCTGGTGGTTGGATGGAGGCTGGGGGTGGCAGTGACTCGGGGCTCAGCTTTCTCCATCGCTGTCCTCCGCCAGCACCTCCTGGGCGGTGGCTGGGCCAGGCTTTCCTGGTGTCATCACCGAGCCAAAAAACAGGGAGCGAAACTGTGGGGAGAAATGGGGGGGTCAGGAGGAGGCTCTGCCCACCCCCTGCCCCCAGGCACACCCATCCCTCACCTTCTTGTGTGGGGGGGTCCCTGGCACAGCTCCTTCCTCCTCCTCCTCCTCCTCCTCCTCCTCCTCCTGGGGTTTGCTCTTGGCTGGCTGGGGGGTGCGCAGGGGGAAGGTGGGGCTGGGGGGCCCCTCTGAGCACCCCTCGCTGGTTTCCATGGCAGCCATGTAGGACTCCAGGTCGTCAGCGAAGTCGTCGGACGGGGCGGGCAGGTGGGACACGCTGATGGGGACAGAGCAGGATTGGGAATGTTCACTCTGCTCCCTGCCCATGGCCGCTGGAGGGCTCATTGGGGACTTACCCGTTGGTCGAAGGGGACTGGGACTTGCTTTCCAGGTCAGAGAGGGTGGCCAGCACCAGGTGAACCTCCAGGACAGCGTCATCCAGGGTGAAGATCACCGGCCTGGGGACACAGAGGGGCTGAGGGGGTGCCAGGGACAGGGCTGGCACGGGGTGGGGACATGGTGACCACTCCTACCTGCCGGGCTCGTCAAAGTGGATGGTGAGGGGCAGGTTGGAGGCCTCGGCAAAGCTCAGCAGGCCCTGGGGACAAAGGGGAGGGTGAGGGGGGCCAGGGGGTGACACAGGGCTGGGGGGCTTAGGTGGGGACTCACACGGAATTCCTTGAGGCAGAAGGTGATGCAGGAGCCCGGGGCCACGGCCACCGACTGGAACTCGTCCTCAGCCAGCCACAGCTCCGTCACCATCGTCTTGCTGGGCTCTGGAGGGGGGAACGGGGTAGGTGGGGGGCTGGAGGGCACCCCATGGTGGGGAGGGGACCCCCTTAACCCTGCAGGACTCACCTGCATCGTCCTCCACGTAGTTCCGCAGGCTGATTTTGCCACCGGGGCCAGTCCCCAGTGTCACCTCAGCCAGCGTCGGGGGAAAGTGAACCACGGCCTCTGCCAGCACCCTGAGGGGCACAGGAGGAGGCTGAGCACCCCAAATCCTGTGGGGCCGGCTGGGCTGCCTCCTTCCATGCGCCCTCATCCCACTCTGCCCCCCCAGGGCCACCCCCGTGGTGTCCCCCTCACCGTGCCGGGGCGCAGAGGCGGCTGGCGCAGCGCCGGGTGTCGAACACGGCCTGCAGCCGCTCGCACTCCTGGAAGGCCAGGTTGTGTGTCTTGGTGACACCTGGCAGGGGGACAGCGGCTCAGCAGGGCAGCAGGCGGTGCCAGCACGTCCCCACTGTGACGTGCCACCCCCCAGGCCTGTCCCCTGTCCCCGCTGGCACTCACCGTACTTGCAGTGGAGCTGCAGGACCAGGCGGCTGGCACGGGGCTTGAGCAGGATGAGGCATTTCCCCACAGACTTCTCCAGCGAGGGCAGCGAGCGGAAGACGCCCAGGAAGGACTGTGGGGATGGATATGGGGACTGTCACCTGCCTGGGGCCCCTGGAACAACGAGGAGCTCTGGGGGGGCCGGGGCAGGGCACCGCACCTTCATGTGCACTTTGCATCGGAAGAGCTCCGTGTCGGGCCCGGCGCTGCCCGGCTCGTACAGGTGGAAGAAGAGGGGAGCGAAGAGGAAGGAGGCGAAGGCAGAACGGGAGGAGTTGACAGCACGGAGGGACAGCTGGGGACACAGCCACAGTGTTGGCACTGCCCGCACGGAGTCAGGGGGCGCAGGTGCCCCCCGGCTCCCGTCCGTCCCCCGGTGCTGCATACCCCACTCTCGGTGGGCTCCAGGTAGAGCTCGTCGCCGATGCGGGACAGGGAGTGCACGGCTCGGCCGAGGACTGCGAAGGACACGGGGGTGAGGCCGCGCTCCCCGGGCGTGCCGCGCTCCCCGGGCCCGCAGGCCCCGCTCACCTTTGACGTTGCCGCCGGCGATGACACATCTCATGGCACCGGCACCGGCACCGGCACCGGGCGGGCACGCGGGGCCCCGCCCCCGCCAGCAGACCACGCCCCTCCGCGGAGCGTGCGGCTAGGCCACGCCCCCAGCGGGCTCTGCTCGGGCCTCGCCGCCCCCCCCGCCGCGGTTGTTGTTCCCCCCCCGCCCCGCCGGTGCCGCCTCTCCCCAGCGGCCCCGCAGTGGGGTCCCCCAGCCCCCCTGCCCCGTCCCTTCCCGGGGGTTCCGGCCTCTTCCCCGCCGCGCCCCGCCGCTGCCTTCCCGGCTTCCCGCGCCCGCCCTCCCAGGCCGCCTTCCCATTGGCCGGGAGCTCCGCTCCGTCCCGCCCCCGCCGCCAGCCGATTGGTCCGCGCTGAGGGGGTGCGTGACGGCGCGGCGCGATGGTCTCACGTGACCGGCGGGAGGGGCGGGGCCTCGGCTCCGCGGCCCTCGGGGCTGCCCCGCCAGTAAGCCCCGCCTCCCACAGCGCGCTATTGGGTGCCGGTTGGAGTGACGTGCGGCTCAGCCAATGGGGCTTCGACGCGCCCCTCAGCGCGGCTCCCGGCGCTCAGCCCCGCACCGGCTCCTTCCCGGGGCCTCCCGACCCGTCCTGGGGCTCTGCCGGGGTCGTTCCGTGCTTGTGCCTCCCAGCACCCTGGCCTTCGCTTCGTTCCCGGCGGCATCCCGGGCGAGGCTGCCCTTCTGCTCACTGTCTGCGCCTCCCGGTCCCTTTGCCGCTTCCCGCATTCCCGGGACACGCTGCTCCCCAGAAGGGCTGCAGCTCCCTGGGGCTGCTCCAGTGCTTCCCGAATCCCGGTGTTTTGGGGATCCCTGTCTCCCGAGACAGGGATTTGGGGGATCTCTATCGCCACTCCCATAGATTAATGCTCGATGGCTCTCCGTGCTGGAGGTGCTGCTGGCTGTGCATCCCATAGAACCAGGGAATGGCTGGGCTTGGAAGGGACCCTAAAGCTCATCCAGCTCCATCCCTGCCATGGGCAGAGACTCCATTCCAGGCTGCTCCGAGCCCCATTCAACACTTCCATTTTTGGGGGTGTCCCAGAATTCTCCAGTGGGGACACAATGCAAATTCTGGGCTAGCCAGGTGAATCCATGGGTGGTCCATAGAATCCCGGAATGGTTTGGGCTGGAAGGAACCTTAAAGCCCACCCCATCCCACCCCCCTGCCGCGGGCAGGGGCATTTCCCACCGTCCCAGTGAGCACTTCCAGGGATGTGAACGGGCTCAGCCAGCAGCCTGTGCTCGCGGCCAGCCCGGAGCGACCGGCTCTGCAGCGGCGGCCTCGAGGGAGCCGGGGGATGTGGCTGCGAGGAACTCGAGTCGTGCTCACAGCAGGGTCCTCCAGCCGGCTCCCGCCTGCCGCTGGAGCAGCCGCTCCCCAAGTCCCTCCTCCCGGCCCCGGTGGCCCCGGAGCCGAGCCGAGGGGCCCCGCTGCGGAGCGGGGCTGGCACCCGAGCAGGGGGAAACGGGCAGAGAATCGCAGAGCCCTGTCCCCATGGCTGCCGTCCTCCAGCACACGGTGACAGCCTCTCCTCCTCCTCCTGTCCCTGTCTGCTGCCTTTTATCCGGGATTTTGGGCCCGGCCTGCCGGCCGCATCCCCTCAGGTACAGGAACCCCTGTCCCAAGTGTTCGGGGCTGCGCTGGGACGGCCAGCTCGGCGCTCCAGGGACTCCCAGGCCTGCCTTGGCCTGGGCTCGGGCTGCAGCCGGATCCGGCTCCTCCACTCCTGGGGTGAGCGCTGGCTACTCTCCTTCCTCCCGGGAGGAGGAGGAGGACGGGATGGTGTGGGAGCCTCCGTTGCAGCTCTGGCCGAGCAGCCGGGCTCCTCTGGAGCCGGCGTCCCCAGGAGGGGCTCTGGCCTCGGGGCTCGGCGTTTTATGGGGCTGCGGAGAGGACGCAGCTGGCTGCGGTCGTGACACACACACCTCAGCGGGGGCCAGGGCCAGGCCACCCCTCCCTCTTCCCGCCAGCACCGACCAGGGAACGGGCTGGATCCGGGCCGGGAGCGGAGCCTGGCAGCCCTCGGGGGGCTCTGCCACCTGGGCTCGGCCGTGCCCGTGCCCGGTACTCCCCCTGGGGCTGGGGACTTCACCCAGGGACGGCAGGGAAGGTGACGGGGCTGTTCCCTCGCACCCGGCGGGCTCGGGGCCGTGTCCCAGCGTCCTTCCCGCTCCTCCGGCTTCCTTCCCGGCACATGGCACGGCGCCCTCGCCCAGGCGGCGGCTCGGGGAGACAGACGGCCACAGCTGGGCTCCTGCTGCCAGCCCGGCAGGAGGGGACACGCCGAGCTCCGGATGGCTGCTCCGTGCCCCTGCCTGCGCCCCAGCGCTGTCCCCAAGGAGCCGGGCGCTGCCGGAGCCCCGCTTTGGGGCTACAGCCGGCGTTTCTGGGGCCGTCCCTCCCTCCTCCGGCTGCCGGCCGCAAAGGTCAGCAGTGGGAGGCCGGGCTGGCCCGGCCTGGAGGTGAGCTCAGTGCCCGGCGACGGGCCGAGGGCAGGGCGGGCACGGCCTCACCCACGCGGAGCCGCTGCGGGCACCGGGCGAGGAGGAGGAGGAGGAACGGGATGTGGGGATGAGGCTTCCAGCGGCTTGACCTGCCTGTGCCCTGTGCCCGCTGTGTCCTGGGGCGGGGGCTCCGTCCTGGCACCGCCGGCTGGCACAGGGAGAGCGGCTTGGGAAGGCGGGATCCGCGTCTGCCGGCCACGCTTCCCTCCTCCTCCTCCTCTCCTGTCTCAGGTGTTGGCCCAGCGGGAGCCGTGGCAGCTGGAAAACTCCCCAGACGGAGTCGCAGCGCTGGGATTTGGGGAGGGGAGAAGGCAGCGAGGGGCAGCCCCGCCGCCTCGGCAGCCTGGAGACCCCCGGGGACGGGGCCGGCGGCTTTTCCCAACTGCTCCAGCGCCGCTGGCGGGATCTGCTGGCTCGGGGGGGAAACCAGATACCCTGCCCTGCGGCTGGGGGGGCGAGGGGCCGGCCCCGCGCCGAGCGGACCCCCCCAGACACGCTGCCCGGGAGCCGGGCCGGGGCTCGGTCCAGCCGTGCATGGTTCGGGCAGCTCCGTCCGACACCGGCGCAGCCCCTCGGGATCCTCAGGGCTGCGGAGCGTCCCCCATTCGCCCGGGGGAGGGGATCCGGAGCCCCCCTCGTCACCCCTGACATGTCTGTTGGGCGCGTCCTCATGGATTCAACACCAAATCCGCACTTCCCGAGCAATAAATCAGCCCGCAGCACGTCCGTGTGTGGTTTATCCCTACGGGGGGTCCCCAAACTGCTGCTAATGACTTCAGCACCCAGCGTCCCGGTGGATTTGGGGAAAGAGGGTCCTGCTGCACTCCGAGCGGGCACCCCGCGTCCCGGAGAAAGCCGGGAGGATGCCATGGCAGCCGGGAGGGCTCGGACCTGGCCGGGGCCGGGGTCTGGAGTGGAAGCGAATCCGCCTGTTACCTCCCGGCCCTTCCCGGCGCTCCCAGCGCCTTTGTTTTAAACAAAGCTTTTTTTGGGGGGAGCCAGGACGTTGCTCTCCCCGCCGAGAGAGCCCCCGCGGCAGCACCCACTCGTGGATCGGGGGCGCCAGGGGAAGGGACGAGGGGCTCTGGCTGTCGGGTCGCCCCCTCCCCTCCGGCGGCGGCTCCGCTTGGCCCTGGGGGTCTCCCCACGCCCCCCGGTCCACCCCGCTCACCCCCGCTGAGCTGCGGGGAACGCCGCGGTCATTGCCAAGGGCCCGGCGGGCGCCGGGACGGGGATTGTCCTAACGGGGGAGGATAACCGGGAAGAAAGCGGCTCTGGCACCCGGAGGAAAGGGGCTGGGGGGGTCCCTCCCCGTCCCCGCGTAGACCGGGGTCTCCGGGAGAAGCGAAGCCCTCCCTCGGGACGGAGGATCCCGCGGGGCTGAGCCGCCGCCGCCGCTCCGGGGGGCTCCGGTTGCGCCGCCGGGACCCCGCCGCGCTCCCCCCGCTCCGCCGCTCACCTGCCGCCGTCCCGGCGGGGGCCCCTCCGTCCCGTCCCCCCCGTGCTCCCCCCGGGACCGGGCTCTCGGCTCTGTGCGCGGGGAGGAGGAGAGGCGAGAGGGCTCGGAGCGGCAAATGGGAGCCGCAGTCCCGGGCCGGTGTGCGGGACCGCTGCCTGCCCGCCCGGGGACCCCAGAGCACGCAGCCAGCGCCCCGGCCCCGCGCCCGTCCCGCATGGAGCTGAGAGCAGGTAGGAGACCCCCCCGCCGAGCGGCACCGGCCCCGCACCGGCCCCGCACCGGCCCCGCCGCTGCCACTTTAACAAAAGCCGGGCGGGAGCCAGAACCGCACGGGGGGCGCAGCGAAGGAGAAAGCGGGGGGTCCCCCCCTTCCTACCCGGCCAGCGGCACCCCGGGGGACCCCCCTCTTCCCTTCCCTCCCCTCCGCCTTCCGCAGCTCCGGGGCTCAGCTCCAGCCTCCCCACCTCTGCCCGGTGCCGGGACCCCGGGGATGGGGATGGGGAAAGGGGGGATAAAGCCGGGGCGGGGGGGAGAGGGAGGGAATGAATGGAGCCCGCTCTTGTGTACAATTGCATCAAATACATTCTTGAAAGCAACCTGGTTCTGCTTAACACTTGAATTCGGTAAAAAAAACCAAAAAAAAAACAAAAAAAAAAAAAAAACCAAAAAAAAAAACAACCAAAAAAAAACCAAAAACAAACAAACAACTATGTGGGCTGATTTTTTTTTTTTTTTTCTTTTTTTTTTTTTTTTTTCTTTTTTTTTTTTTTTTTTATTCCTGCATTCCTGGACCCCAATCAAAAGAGCAAATCAAGGGAGGTGGAAGGGGGGAACGGCGGCGAGCGAGGCAGCCGGAGCGCGGTGCGAACCCTCCACACCCCAAAAACCCACCCAACCCAAAAACCCACCCAACCCGCCCCGGGTTTTTTTTTTTTTTTTTTTTTCCACCTAACACCCGAGCGAGCCCAAACCAAAACAAATAGAGACCGAGGGGAAAAAAAAAAAAAAAAAAAAAAAAAAAAAAAGCCAGAAACCAACCCAAAAAGAAAAAAAACCACCACCCAACCCTGAGCGCGAGCGAAGCAGCGAGCCAGGGCAGAGGCGAGCGGGCGGGCTCGGGGAGCCGAGCAAGAGCCGAGCCCCCCAAAATCCCCCAGCACCCCGACTATGCTAAATGTAACCGGGGAGCTCTCAGGTAAGCCCGCGGCGCTGGGTGCGGGGCGGGGGGCTGCCCCAACTCCCCTGCCTGCATCTGCCGGGAGTTTTTTTTCCCCTTTCCAAACCGACTGCTGATTTTAATTTGATGTGATTAAAACGTCTGTCTGGCTTTGGGATTGATTTAAGACTTTCCCCTCTCTAGGTTGGGTTGTTGTTCTTTTTTTTTTTTTTTTTTTCCCCCTTTCTCTCGTTCCCTCTTTTCCATGCATGTTTGTGATTACCAGGGAGGGAACCGCCGCTGAGCACGGAGAATTAAACCCCGGGACCGACGGAGGGGAGGAAAAGGAAAGTCGGTGGGATTTATGGGGGGCAGGAAGAGTTAGTTTTCCTGCCCGGGGCTGGATTTCGGGGCTTGACACAGAACGCCGCCGCTGGAGCAGGCGACGTTCCTGCGGGACACAGCAGCGGGATTTTGGGGTGCTGGGGAGGGGACGGCTTTGTTCCCTCGGCCCCGGCGGCCACCGGCACCCCCGGGGCTGCCGCGGGCCGGCCGGCCTGGCGGCACACCGGCACCGGGGGCTCCTCGCCCGGAAAATGCTGGAAAACACCCTTAAAAGGTCAAAGTGTGGGCGCCTCCAGGCTCCCCGGGGTCCCGGGCGGCGGCACCGGGGCCGGGGCAGCACGAGGCGGGCGCCGGGTTGGGCTCCGGCTCCCGCGGTGCCGGCGTGACGCAGGACGGGCACGGCGGGGCGAGCGCCGGGGAACCGGAAAAGCGAGGCCGGGATCCCCGGCGGCTCCATCGCCCCTTCCTCTCCCCCTTCCCGCTGCCGCCGGGCCCGGCGGACGTGGCCGAGCCGGTGGCACGGCCGGTGCCGAGGCCTGCGGGGACGGGCGGGGAGCGGGACGCCGAGGAGGAGCCGCGGCGCTGGAGCTCGGCCGCCACCACCCCGTTCCCCTTTTGGGGCATCCCCAGCCGTGGATGCGTCCCCGGCAGGGCTCGGGGGCTCTCGGCATCCCCGGTGTCCCCGTGCCTATTTAGCAGGCGGCCGAGGGCACGGTGGCGGCCGCACATCTGGGCTGCATTAGGCGCAGGCTCCGCGGGGAAATGCGGAGGGCTCTGCTTACAGGGCCGCGCTGGGGGGAGATTTATGCCCTGCTAAGTGGCACCGAGCCCCGTAAATCATCCCCCCGCACCCCCCGGGGCTGCAGCACCACCGTGCCGGCACCGCCGTCCCAGCGTGGCGGCAGGCTGGTGGGGATGCACTCCTGGACGGGATATCTGGGATATCTGGGAAGCAGCTGGCCCGGCAGTGTTGTGGCCGCGTGTGGCACGTGGCCTGTGGGTGACAGACGCGTCCCAGGCTTCGCCAGGGTGCTGTGGGGACATCAGGGCACGGCTGTGCCCACCAGGACTGCTGGTCCCACGCTGACCCAGCCGGGCAGTGTCCCCGTGGCAGGCGATGCCAGCGGCGGCGGCGGGTCCGGAGGTGCCGGGGCGTGTCACCACGGCTCTGCGCTGCCACGTGGGCTGGCACCGGGGGTCCCCTGCCCCGCTGGAGAGCGGCCAGCCTGGCTCTGTGCCCCTGAGCCCCCAGCACGCTGCTGGGGGGGCTGCTGGGCTCTGCGGCTCCGTGACCTGCGCCAGGAGCGGCGGGAAGGGATCGAGGTGCCTCGCGAGGCTCCCGGTGCTGGGCGTGCGTGTGGGGCAGCGGGGTCTGGTTGGGATTAGGGGCCTGCGCTCCCCTCGCCGGCGGGGGTGTTTCCATCGTGCCGCTGGCTGGAGCCGGAGCTGGATGGGAAATCCAGGCCCAGCTAATTACGGCCTCGCTGGAGTCTCCCGTGCGCGGCTGCATTTATAAACACACGGAGGAGACAGGATGTAAACACTCAGCGCCGCGAGCGCAGGCACGGCCCGGACCGGGGGGGACGCGGGGCCGTGTGCCCCCCGCGCCACCGCCCGCTCCTGGCACGGCGGCTTCGCCATGGGATGGATGGGATGAGATGGGATGGGGTGGATGGGATGGAGTGAGGTAGCATGGGATGGATGGGACGGGGACCCCACTGTGGTGGCCGCGGGTGCTGTTGAGGAACAAGGGCACACGTGTTCTTCCTGTTGGAACTCAGGGAATGCTGTGTCTGTGCTATCTGGGTGTGGAACGTGAGCATCCTCGTGTCCCCACCGTGCTTGGCTCCACAGGGACGCTGCTGTGCTGTGGTGTCACCTCCCCAGACACGGCGGGGTTAAATGCCAGCAGCGTGGGGACACGGAGGCGTCTGTCGTGAGCCCTTGAGTGTCATCCACTCCAAGCCCCTCGGAGCTGGCGGCCACGCTGGGCTCAGAAACGCCCTGCGGAGGGTTAAGTGGTGCCACTTGGAGGCCAGGACAGTGGCTGGGGTAGTGGGGACAGGGCTGCTTTGTCCTCTGTGCCACAGTCATGCCTGGCCACCGCGAGACCTCCCGTGCTGGCCCCAGGAATGGGGCTGCGGGGTGGGATGGGGCTCTGCTCGCCGCTGGACGCCGGCCCATCAGATAGGGCAGCTCCCGCCGCGGCGTCGGGGGCCGGCTCGGCTCCGTCCTCTGCCGGGGGCTCCGGGGCCAGGGGGTCTCCCCTTCCCGGCTGCCGCCCCCGCCACCAGGGTTTCGGGAAAGCGGCTCCGGGCGGGCTGCGGTCGCTCAGCCCTCGGCGGCTCTGCCCACAGCATGCCCAGGGAACAGCTCACCGTCTCCGTGGCCGAATTCCTGCCTCGGCCGCTGGCCGGGAGGTCTGGCCAGCACTGCCGCCTGCACTGCCGGGCGGGTGGCAGGCCAAGGGTCCCGGGTGTCACCCCAAAGGTGGGTGAGCCACGTCCCCGCTGCCACGTGTGCGTTGGGTGTCCGTGGCACCACCGGTGTGTCCGGCGTGGGTGCCCCAAGGAGCTGCCAGCAGAGCAGGGGGTGCCCGCTCCCGTGGCCCCCCGTCACCCCGGCTCCTCGGGTGTCCCCAGGGCCCAGCGGGTGACCCCGGGCAGGCACGCCATGAGCTGCTTACGTGGGCTGGGAGCATCCTGGCCGAGCTCCAGGGCCGGTTTTGAAACCCTCGGGCTCTTCCTCTCCGACGTCACCGGGATCCAGCTGTGCCGGCTGGAGCCTCCCTCCTCCACTGTCTGTGCCGGTGGGTGCCCGGCGCCAGCCGCTGGGACAGGGGTGGGCAGGGGACAGCGGGGGCACCCGCTGTGGCTGGGCCATTGTCACTGCTGTGCCATAGTCACAGTCACTGCTGTGCCACTGTCGTCATGACTACTGTGCCACGGTCTCGGTCACTGCTGTGTCATGGCCACTGTCTCTGCTGTGCCCCAGTCACTGTCACTGCTGTGTCACGGGCACCCTCATTACTGTGCAGTGTCACTGTCACTGCTGTGTCATGGCCACTGTCTTTGCTGTGCCTCAGTCACTGTCACTGCTGTGTCATGTGTGTCACGGTTACCATCGGTGCTCTGCCCCAGTCACTGTCACTGCTGTGCCAGGGTCACCATTGTCACTGTGTCGTGGTCACTACTGCCCAGCGCCATCCATTCTGTGCATCCCACCATTCCCATCCCGCAGACACCCACCTCCATCCCCTTCCTCCATCATCCTCATCCTCGTGTCCGGGCCACCTGCCCAGGATCCACCGTGGCTCCATCCCAATCTCCCATCCCTGCCATCCCCCCTCATCCCGCTCCCCGGCTGTGTTTGGTTTGGCACCGGCCAGGCCGGGGCGGGTGTAAATCCCGCCTGGAAACCGGAGCCGGCGGCGGGCGAGGGTCCGGCCAAAGCAAACACCGGGAGGGGGGGTTGTGTGTGCAGTGAGTCACCGCGGCCCCCCCGCCGGCCCCCCCCGGCCCACGCTCGCACGCACGCGGGGCCGGCCGCACGCTCCGCGCCGGAACGCACCGGAACGCGGGCAAGCGGCGGCACGTGCCCACCGCGGGGCACCGGGCGAGCCGGGGCCGGCCAGGGCTGCCACGCACGGGGGACACGGGGGCGTCGCACGGGGTGTCACAGCGTGGTGTGGTGTGTGCACGGCGTGTCACACGTGGGTGGCATGTAACGGAGTGTCCCCCCCGATGGGGAATGTGCACGGCACGTTGCACACTTGCCTGGCATGTCCTGTGAGTGCCACACGTGCCATGTGCCCGTGTGGTAGGTGACACACCTGGATGGTGTCTCATGCGTGTGGTGCATCACACGTGTGCACGGTGTCACACGTGCACGGTGTCACACGCCTGGAAAGTGCGGTGTTCCCCACACTCCTGTGTGATGCTCACACACAAGGTGCATCCCAGGTGTTCCCTGGACGTATCCCAGCGGTGTCACAAGTGTCCTGCACACCTCCGGGGTGTATCCCAGGTGTGACGGTGTCCTGCACACCCACAGGGCACTTGCACCCCCACAGCGAGGCTTGCAGTTTGCAGGACACCCGCGGCGGGGAGGCCCTTGTGGCCGGAGCCGGGGTGTCCCCGAGGACCGTCGTGCGTCACGGGCGGCCGGTGACGGGGAGCGGTGACGCGCGGGGGCGCGGGGGGCTGCCCGCAGCAGGAGCCCCGCCGTGCCGAGCCGTGCCAGCGGCCGGTCTTTCCCGGGAGGCGCTGCCGGGAAGGCCGGCTGTGGCGAGCCGGGGGTGCCAGCTGGCCGGAGTGTCCTGGCCGCGGGCCGTGACCTTTGCGGAGCCGCCGGCCGGCGGGGCCGCGCTCCCGGGCCGCCCTGACGTCAGGCCGGGATGATGACGGGGACCCCGCCGCCGCTTTCCGGTGGCTCCGCAAAGGTCACCCCGCGCCCCGGCCGCTCCTCGGAGCCGCTTCCCCCCCGCATATTCCCGGTGGCGGGGGTCCCCGCTGGGTGCCCGGGCCGCTGCGGCGTTGACGGTGCCCAAATATATCCCAGGCGTGTGTCCCGGCGGGAATGCCGCGGGCGCGCTGCTCCAGACCATATAAAGGATTGTTGGTGCAGCCGCGGGCGGGAGCGCTCCGAGGGGAGCCGGGGGGTCAGCGCGCTGAGGTGGGGGATCCCTGCTGCTCCCGGGGGAGTGCTGAGGTGAGGGGGACCCCACCCTCCCCACCTCCGTGCCTCACTTTCCCCGCGCTCAGACGGGTGACTCAGGGATAGTCTGCAGGCTCAGCGCCGCACACACGGAGACGGAGTGTCCCTGTCACCCCCCCTGAGGCGCTGTGTGTCCCCCACAGGTGACTCTTGGGGGATCTTCACCTTCCTGTGCGCCGCGCTTTGCAACCTGCCGGCGCTGCCGGCGCTGAACTGCTCCGAGGAGCTGGGCGCCGGCCAGTCCATCCAGCAGACGTACGACCTGACCCGCTACCTGGAGCACCAGCTCCGCACCCTCGCCGGCACCTACGTGAGTCCCCGACGCACCCCCCGGGACATCCACCCCGTGCCCAGCCGCTCCCACGCCGGAGGTCACGGAAATGCCTCATCGCCCCCGGGCGCAGGGCGGCTCCCGGGCACCCTCCCCTCGGCCCGTGATTCCGTCATGGGCGCGGGCATCCGCCTCTCCCTCCCCGCCGGCGTCGCCGACTCACCCGGAGGTTCCCCGTCCCTGCCCTGACGTGCCCTCGGCGGTGCCGGCACGTTCGGTGCCAAGCCGTGACGGTGGCACTGCCCGGGCTGCGCTGGAATGTCCGGCCCGGGCAGAGCCCGAGGGGGGGATGCGACAAGAGAAGGGAGAGCTGGGATGAGCGGGACGTGTCCGAACCGGGGGGCGTGGGGGACGCGGAGGCTGGGGACAGGGTGGACACTGAGACCTGACCCCTGGCACCCCCGTTCCCTTCCAGCTGAACTACCTGGGCCCCCCCTTCAATGAGCCCGACTTCAACCCCCCGCGGCTGGCTCGCGCCGAGCGGGTGCCCAGCGCCACCGTGGACCTGGACCTGTGGCGGGGCCTGACGGACAACGCGCGCCTGGCCGCCAACTACCGGGCCTACAGCCGGCTGCTCTGCTACCTGCGCGTGCTGGACGGGCAGGTGGGCACGGCCGAGCTGCGCCACCGCCTCGCCCACTTCTGCGCCAGCCTCCAGGGGCTGGTGCTCAGCATCGGCGGCGTCATGTCCTCGCTGGGATACCCGCTGCCCGCCGGCCCCGCCGGGCCCCCCGCGCCCCCCGGCGCGCCCGCGGCCCCCAATGACTTCCTGAAGAAGATGGATGATTTCTGGCTGCTGAAGGAGCTGCAGACCTGGCTCTGGCGCTCGGCCAAGGACTTCAACCGCCTCAAGAAGAAGGTGCCGCCCGCCGTGGTCACCCTGCGGCTGGAGGCGAGGGGGTTCTGAGCACCTGCTGGGTGCCACCACGGCCACGCAGGTCCTCTCTTCCACCAGCAGCGTGCCTTGAGAAATGGGGCTCCTGACCCCCAAACCACCCCACAACCTCATCATCACCTGGCAGTGCCTTGAAGGATGGGGCTCCTGACATCACGTGTCACCACGGCCACCCTGCAGCCCCTCCGTCATCATCACACTGTGCCTTAAGGAACAGGGCTCCTGACCCCGAGTGCCACCACGGCCACCCCGTGTTCCCTGTCCCCCACCAGTGTACTTCAAGAAATAGGGTTCCTGACTCCCAAGTGCCACCACAGCCACCTCACAATCCCACTTTCATCACTGTGCCTTAAGTGAGGGGCTCCTGATCCCAGGTGCCACCTACCACAGCCACCTCACGTCCCCTCTGTCACCACACTCTGCTGTAAGGGATGCGTCTCCTGACCCCAAGTGTCACCAAAGCCACTCCATGTCCTCTCTTTGCCACCAGTGTCCCTTCAAAACTGTGTCTCCTAACCCCGGAGTGCTGCCAAAACCACACCCCATCCTTATCATCACCCAGCTGTGCCTTAAGGGGTGGAGTTCCTCACCCCAAAGTGCCACCACAGTCACCCCACAGCTCCTCTGTCACTATACTGTATCTTAAGGGACAGGTGTCCTGACTCCTAAGCGCCCCTCCATGGTGTTCCCAACCCCCAAGGTGCCTGTCCCCATCCCTAAAATCTCCAGTGGCCCATCCCAAAAAGGACCAACGCCCTCTGAGCATAGGAATAAGCCCCGCCCCAGCCAGCAGCAAGCCCCGCCCCCGGAGCAATAGGCTCCGCCCCAGACGGCAATAAACCCCGCCCACTCGCCTGTGTAGCAAGCCCCGCCTCCTCCCTGCATCAGGCCCCGCCCCCTCCCCAAGCCCCGCCTCCCCCATGGGTGCCCATCGATGTTGGGGCGAGGCCACGGGGCGCGGCCGCTGTCCCGGTGCGTCTATGAGTGTTTATTTATTGGAGATGTTTATTTATTGGGGTATTTATTGCAGAAGATCTATTCTTGTATGAACGAATAAAAGCCTTTCTCCAGCCCCCTGCCCCGCCCGTGCCGCAGCCCGGTGGGGACCGGGAGGAATTTGGGATGTTCCCATCAGTGCCATCAGCAGGGATCAGAGTGAACGGTTCCAAGCCGAGCTCAGTGTGGGAGCTGCGGTGTTCCGCTCTCTCACAGGGTGGGGATCCAGGCCGCCCTGGGCCCAGGGGGAGGACAGGCACCCCCCACCTTGGCACTCCTCCCCGGGCACTACTTTGGGGTGCCCAGGATCATGCAGAATGTTCCGGGCTGGGGCACGAAGCCGACGGCTTGCAGGGCGTGCAGCGAGGCCGCGTTTTGGGGCAGCACGGCGCAGTAGATGGGGAAGCCGCGGGCGTGCAGCTGCCGGCCCAGCTCGGCCAGCGGCAGCCCGGTGAGGCCGTGCCCGCGCCAGGCGGGCACCGTGTAGCCGTGGCGCAGGCAGCCCTGCCCGTCCAGCAGGCTCCAGGACACCGGGCGGCCGCGCCGGTCCAGCAGGCAGGCGGAGGGCAGCGTCCGCACCAGCCCCAGCAGGAACGCCCGGCTGCGGGCATTGCCCCCCAGGGCCCACGTGGCGTTGAGCAGAGGGACGTGGGATGGGGACACGGGTGCCAGGCGCAGGCCCGAGGGCATCCTGCAACAGGGCGTGGCAGAGTGGGGAACGCTGAACCCTGGTACCAGCTGGGATAGCAGATGGGATGGGATTGGGAACCCCTGTGCCACCCAGGGGTGTGCTCAGTGAACCCACTCATGCCACCCAGTGATCCCTGTGCCACTCAGGCAAGTGCTCAGGGACCCCTGTGCCACCCAAGGGTGTGCTCAGTGAACCCACTCATGTTACCCTGTGCCTCTCAGGGATGTATGTGCCTGGGGACTCCTGTGCCACCAAGGGAGGTGACTACAACCCCCCAGTGCTACAAAGAAATGTGACAGGTCTCCGTGTGCCGCCCAGGATGTGACTGGTCCCTCAGTGCCCATGTGCCCCCAGTGTCCCATGTCCCCCCAGTGCCCCTCACTCACTGCCTGCGTGGCTGGGGGGGCTCGGGGCTCATCAGCGCCCGGTACCGGATCGTCTCCACCTTCAGTCCCCTGGCACTGGCCACCTCCTGCACGGCCTCATCCAGCCCATCCTGCATCCCTGGGACACCCTGTCAGCCAGACAAGGGACCCAGATGGAGGGTAGAGGCGCCCTGTGTCCCCCCAGTGCCATCCTTACCCAGCATCTGGAAGGCTCTTTCCCGGGTCACCGCCTCGGTGCCCTCCAGCAGTGCCTGCAGGGCTCCCTTGTCCCGGTAGAACACAGACAGCTGGTTGGTGTAGTAGTCCCTGGGGTCCCTGTGGTCCTGGGAGGGACATGGAGCTGAGGGTGGCACCCCAATTCCCAGGTCCTTGGGGTGTGGGGTGCTGCTGCCAGGGCAGGGGCAGCTGGGGCGGCACCTCTGGGCACAGGCGGGTCAGGACAATGCCGAAATTGGGCCAGGAGTCCACCAGCACCTCGTGGGAGGCCGGGTTTCCCCTGGCCACTGTCATCACAGTCCCCAAGACCTGCACGACAAGGTCATTGTCACCTGTAGGACAGGGCAGAGGGGACGAAGGGGTGCCCAGAGTCCCTCCGGTCCCCTCACCAGCAGGGGAGGGGGAGCAATAGTCCCCAGGGTCTCTGTCTGCAGCAGGGCAGGGGAGAGGGGACAGAGGGGTCCTTGTCACCAGCAGGGCAGGTGGGGAGGTGGAGGGGTCACAGGCAAGGCAGGGGAGAGGCATCAGGGGACAAGGGGCAGGGACAGGGACAAGGGGGTCTTGGGAACCAGCAGCACTGACAGGACAAGGGTGAGGGGACAAAGGAGTCCCCAAGATCCTCACCACCAGCAGAGAGGGAGGGAGGGAGGGACAGAGGGGTCCCCAGGGACTCTGTCACCAGCAGGACAGGGCAGAGGGGACAGAGGGATCCTCAGGGTGGCTGTCACCGGCAGGGTGGTGGGCAGGCTCTTCCGCAGGGTCTCCTCCAGGAGCTGCAGCTGGGCTGGGCACCTCAGGATCAGCATGGCTTCGTGACCGTGGGGCAGGTGGTGACACCGAGGATCCGTGGGGAGCTGGTGGCACTGGGGCGATGTCCCAGAGTGTCCCAGCCGAGCACCCGTCCTCAGGTGGCCACAGGGCTGGCCTGGTGCCCAGTGTTCAGCAGGATGGACCCTGCCCACTGCCCCCCAAGGCAGGGGGCACTCACTGGCCCGTGACAGCTGGTGGTAACCATTGTCACCGAGTGCCACACATTCTCCAGACTCCCAGTCCACAGCCCCC
Organism: Onychostruthus taczanowskii; assembly: GCF_017590055.1. Taxonomy (NCBI): domain Eukaryota; kingdom Metazoa; phylum Chordata; class Aves; order Passeriformes; family Passeridae; genus Onychostruthus; species Onychostruthus taczanowskii. Next base: position 351,589 of record NW_024496638.1, read on the forward strand.
CAGAACCCACAGACTCAGGACTGTTGCAGGGTGAGTGCTGGAGGAGATGGGGACCGTGGGGAAAGGGATGAGGACAGGGACAGGGGCCATGCCTGGTGGCCCTGTCCCCCTGTTACTGAGGGTCTCTCAGCAGGACAATGAAGATCCTGACGTGCTCAGCCCATCTGCAGCACCTGGAGGGGATCCTGAGGAAGAGCCTGCCCATCGCCCTGCCGGTGATGGGGACCCCACTGTCACCCCTGTCCTGTGCCACGATAGGGACCCCAGTGCTACCCCTACCCTGCCAGTTGCAGGGACCCTGCTATCACCCCTGCACTGTCCCATGACTGGGACACCAGTGTCACTCATCTGTTGCTGTGATGGGGATCCCAATATCCCCCTTGCTGTGAGGGAGACCCCAATACCACCCCTGCCCTTTGCCCTGCTGGTGATGGGGACCCTCGTGTCATTAAGGACCCTTTCTGCTAATCTGTTCCCCACACCTGCCCCCCTCCCCTCAGCTCTGACCCCATATCTGCTCCCACTCCTGACCCCCATCTGTCCCCTCCTTGTCCCTCATTGCTGACCCCCTTTTCCCCCAGGTCTTCGGGGCAGTGCTGAACATCAACCGGGGCAACCCTGGCCAGTTTGAGGTGCTGGTGGACAAGTGGCCCGAATTTGGCGCCGTGCTGGCCCGGCCCAGTGGAGAGGTGGCCAATGGGGACACGGGGCACTGCAGGAGGGGGGTGACACGGCACCCTGGCACGTGCCAGGTGTGCTCAGAGCAGCCGTGGGTGCCCCCAGGTGCCAGCGAACGATGGATACTGGAACACGCAGGCGGCGTTCTACCGGGACCTGGGGGCGTACCGGGCGCTGCTGGAGACACCCGGCTGCCTGCGCTGGGACGCTGCCTTCACCCTCATCGGTGGCCTGGGGACACCAGGGACCTGGGGGGCCCTGGGGAGGGACTGGGCATGCTCTGGGCGGCACTGGGACTGTGGGACACCGGGGAGAGCTGTTGGAAGCAGGGAGGAACTGGTGGAGGGAATTGGGGGTGCTGGGGGACGCTGGGAACGGGTGCTGAGTGTTGGGGAGCACTGGAAGTGCTGATCACCAAATGACACACTGATTTGGTGTGCTGGTGTGGGGTTTGATGGGTGATACCAGTGGGAAGTGTTGGGGTGGGATTTGGGGGTGCTGGGGAGCAGCAGGGAATTGCACTGCTGGGTACCCTGGAAGCAGGGTCCTGGGGGATACTGGGGTTGGACTCGGGGATGCTGGGGGCACTGGGAAGCATTGCAGCTGGATTTGTGGGTCCTTGGGGACACTGGGAGTACTGGGGTTGGACTTGGGGATGACAGGAGCAGGACTGGGGTACTGGACATACTGGAAGCAGGGATTTGGGTGCTGGGAATAGAGGCTGGGGCTGCAGGCAGCCCCTGGGGACACTGAGGAGAACACTGGGGTCATACAGGGGGGCTGGGGACAGGGATGATGGGGTACAGGGGGAGCAGGACCCCCTGACATCCTCATCCCCAGGGCTACAGGATGGGCTGGCCACAGTGTCCCAGGACCTGGCAAGGAAGAAGGGTGTGGAGCTGGACATTGTCGAGTACTACTCCTACTGGCACCCTGACCCCAGCACCATGCCAGAGCCCCGGTGAGAGCCCCCCACCCTTGTCCCCACACGGGGACACCCCCGAGCCCCCCACTGACCCCTGCCTCGCCCAGGCCAGCCCCCGGGGTGCACGTGGGCTCCCTGAGCCCCTCGCACGTGGACCTGCTCAACGACACGTGGCCCTACGGGGGGAACGCCCGCAGCCGGCGCTTCCTGGCTGAGATTTTGGGGCGCTTCCCGCAAGTCTGCCTGCAGGACGGCAGCGGGCAGCCCGTCGCCTGGGTGCTGACGGATCACTTCGGGACGGGCACGCACAGCTACACCCTGCCCGAGCACCGGCGGCGGGGGCACATGCAGGTGGCACTGACGGTGGCGGCGCAGCGGGCACACGCCCGCGGGTTCCCCACCTTCGGGCACACGGCGCTGGGGAACCGGCCCATGCAGCAGCTGCAGGAGATGCTGGGCAACCGGCGCCTGCCCGGGGTCTGCCGCTACATCCTGCACAATCCCGGCCTGCACAGGGACGGGCCCTGAGGCCCTGCTGTCCCCTCTCTCAAATTAAACAGCGGTGTGGAGTCTCTGATGGCTGCTGTGGGGTTTTGTGTCCCCCCAGCAGTGACCGTTACAGCGGTGACACAGCTTGGTGGCTCACGTGTCACCGCTGAGGCACACAGCGGGGTCCCCTGGGAGTCACCCCGTTCCAGGGCACGCGCCTCGGTTATTCTCAGTTCCCCAAGGGAGGGCTGAAAGCCTCAGGCAAATTTGCACTGGTGGCACCTGCAGTGTTGCCCCCTGAACCAGGGCGCTGTCAGCACAGCTGGGGGTGGGACAGGCAGGCACCGGGGGGACAGACAGTGACACACAGGACAGAGTGGGACAGGGCAGACGGTGACAGTGTCACAGCGTGAGTCGTGGTTTGGGGGGCTGATGGGGACAGAGAAGGGAGTGACAGTGTCTGGGGTGGTGGGGAGTGCTGGGATGGGGGTGACAGTGTCCAGGCTGGCAGGGTGACAGTGCCTGAGGTGATGGGGACAGTCACAGGCGTGACAATGCCAGAGGGTAGTGGGCACAACTGGGGGATGGCAGTGCCTGGGGTGACAGTCACTGACACGGGTGACAGTGCCAGGGGAACAAGGAACACTGGGATGGAGGTGACAGTGCCCTCGCGGTGACAGGAACTGCCGCGGGGTGACAGTGCGGCTTCTGGCAGGGACAACACGGGAAGGTGACAGCTCCCGGGCACAGCCGGGGGGTGCCGAGGGCGGCGGGGGACCGGGACCACCGCGAGGGTGGCGGTGGCCGAAGGTGGCGGCGGCCGGAGCTGCCCATGGCCGGCTCCCCAGCCCGGCCCCGCCGCTTCCGCCCGGCCGTGGGCAGGGGCGGGTCCGTCCGCCGGTTCCCGGTAGCGGCGGGGCCCGCCCGGTTCCCGGTAGCGGCGGGGCCGTGCCAGCTCCATGTCGCGCAGGGCCATGGAGCAGCCCCGGCGCATCACCGACTCCTTCCCGCGGCGGCGGCGGCGGCGGGGCCCGGGGCGGCCCCCGGGCAGGCTCAAGGGCAGGAGGGACAAGGACCAGGACCAGGACCAGGACCAGGACAAGGTGCAGCTGAAGGTGCGGGACTGTCCCCGCGCCCCCTCGCAGCCCCCCGCGGACCCGGCGCTCATGGAGATGTTGCGGCGCTTCGACCTCTCCTGGGAATACGGACCCTGCACCGGTGAGAACCCCCGGTTGTCCCGGTTGTCCCGGGGGCCCCGGGCTCCCGCCGGCCCCGCTGAGCCCCCGGTATCCCGCAGGGATCACCCGCCTGCAGCGCTGGGAGCGGGCACAAGAGTTGGGGCTGAGCCCCCCCGGCCCCATCCGTGAGGCCCTCCTGGAGCACCGGGACAACCCCGATGTCACCTACAGGTGGGGACGGCATGGGATATGGGATGGGATGGGATATGGGATGGCATGGGATGGGGTGGGATGGGATGGGATGGGGTGGCAGGGTGGTTGGGGGCACAGGGAATGCTCTCCCGGTGCCCCCGCCCTTCCCGCTGACCCCGTTGTGTCCCCGCAGCCTGTGGCACGAGTACGAGCTGTGAGCCGCCGCGCCGAGGGAGTGGGGGAAGCATTCCCGACACCTCCAGACCCTGTTCCAGGGGCGCCGGGTGGATTAAAGCTGGTGTGAGCGAAGGAAGGGGTGCCGTGTGCTGTCCGGGGTGGGGTGAAGTCCTTGGGGTGCAGGGGGAGGGCAGGGAGTTGCATTCCCCCAGAAAAGCCAGGTCGGGTGTCCGTCACGCAGTTTAAAGCCACCCAGCTGGGACCCAGGCAGAAAAACGTGTTCTTGGGCAGAGAAAGGGAGGTGGGATATTTTTTCCTCAGGAATGGAGTGAAAAAACGAAGAATGAGGTATAAACTCAGGTGAAAAGTGAGCTCAGGGTGGGGAGCAGCTGGCTGTGGATGGTGGGGATGTCCTGCAGTGGGGTGGGAAGAGGGACAGTGTCCTGTGGGATGCATATGTTTAGTAGCCCTAATTAGCACCCTTCCTCTCTGCAGAATCATAAATAACAGGATGTGTTAATTATTCAGGTTATCGATGACTTAATTAACCAGCTCTTTTTGTTGTTTCATCAATAAAATTAATTGTTTCTATCTGTGGTGGGTCTAGCGTTGATTAAATGCTACTGCACCCACCAGAATATATTTAGTTATTTGATTGTTTTGGTGCTTTTTATTAGCTTTAATTTTGGGGATATGGATATTTATATGGTGGATATTTAGAGATAGTTTTTTTATCTTTGCAGTGATGCCTTTTAATTTTTAGCAGTCTAAATTGTTTTTTTTTTTTATGCTGCTAATTAGTCTTTTAAAATTTTTCTAGCCACCCTCACAGAGTACTGGTTACTACTCATGAATTAGTGTGGAGGTAGAGTTCTGGCTGCTATGGAGCATTGGAGCCAGCAAGGGATAAGGTGGGATGGGATGGGATGGGTGGGAGGCCACCCACAACTCCCATGCCGCTTGCACTGCAGGCTCCCGACCCTCTGGATCGTATTATCCAGCTGGATCTGGTCCTGCTGTTGCAGCTGCAGTCCCTTGGATATCTTCTACGGGGACATAATTCTTCTGCTGGGCTGGAGACGGACCACAGGATGGAGGTGTTTAGGTGGACCCCCAAAAAATACATCCTACACCCAGCCAATCCAGGGCTGTGCCCTCCTGGTGGGAAGAAGGAGGGAGATTCCCATGCTCCTTCCTTAGCAGAGGGTCAGTCCCAGCCTGGTGGGTATCCCAGGAAAGGGGAAGTGTCTGGGATGGCTCCAGGCACAGGAACAGCCCTAGGAGATGGACAGCAGCAGCCTCAGGGGCAGTTTCCAGCCAGGAACTGCCTTCCCTTTGGAGGGTGGGTTTAGGTGGGATTTTGGGAAGAAATTCCTCCCTGTGAGGGTGGTGAGGCCATGGCACAGAGAAGCTGTGGCTGCCCCATCCCTGACAGTGTCCAAGGCGTGGTTGGATGGAGCTGGAGCAACCTGGGCTAGTGGAAGGTGTCCTGCGGGTCAGGGGTGACACAACATGAAGGGCCCATGGTGGGAGGGGGTTGACACCATCTCACAAGGGAGCACCTGGCTTTCCCCTCCACCATGGCCACAGAGGCTCTCTGTGTGCTTCAGTCCTCCGCTGCTGGGCCTCGGGACTGCCACGGTCCCGTTTCCAGCACCAATTCCAGCCCGGATTCCAGCCCAGGTCTAGGCCGCGACGGTTGCCATGGCAACCCCGATGTTGTTCTTATCGCGCAAAGGCCGCCGGGAGTTGTAGTTTCCCCGTGCCGCACAAAATGGCGCCGCCGGGTCCCTGTGCCCGCTCGGTGTCCCCAGAGCGTTCACTCCGGTCCCTACTGGCAGCAGCCCACCCTCCAGATGCTCAGGGTCACAAAGCCACCAGGGGCTGCCATTTCCACGCTTTATTGCCAGTGCAGGAGCGGTGTCGGTGTTTGTGCTCGTGGGGCTGGGGCAGAGGCACGTCCCAGCCCCAGGGTGCGGGCGGGGCGTGGGCGGGGCGTGCCGGCTCGCTAGCCACGCCCCCATGCCTAGACCACGCCCCTCCAATTGTTGCTATGGCAGTGAAGAGCCGCTGTCCCTTGCCCCCCAAATTAAGGCGTGGGTTCACCCGTGTGGCCCTGGCCAGGTGCATGGGTGTGGCCCTGGGTGTGGCAATCACTGTGGGCGTGGTCACAAAAAGGGGCGGGGCCACCATCCAGGCTGGCCTGGCGCACCACCCCGCGCGGGCGGGACGAGGGTCGTGACCTCGGGGAGGGACCCTCTGCTTTCTCCGTGGCCTCAAACACCTGAGGGGGGACCGCGGGGTCATCGCATGCCGCTGCCACCCCACAGCTGGACCCCCGTCCCGCCCTGAGCCCTGCTCACCTCCCCGGCCAGGGGCTCCCCCAGCACCTCGAGGGGCTCGGGGGTCTCCAGCAGGCTGATGCTCCGCATGACAGAGCACAGGGAGATGCGGGGGCGCCGGGAGGCCCCCAGCAGCCCCGCACCAGCTGCCTCCTCCTCGGAGGGCTGCGGGGACGCCAGCGGGGAGGACAGCGGGGACAGGCCACTCGTGTCCCTCGCGGTGTCCTCCTCGGGCTGCGGCGCCTGCTCGGCCGCCCGGGGCTCCCACAGGCTGCTGTGCCGGCTGCCACAGACCTGTCAATCAGCACCCGGCCACGCCCCCTGCTGGGAGCCACGCCCACTGCGCAGGGTGGGGTTCCCATGGGCTCCTCCCCCACAGAATTTCCACACCTTTCCATGAAGGGCACGGCCACTGAAGCCCCGCCCACCCACCCAAAGGGGTGCGGTCACAACAGGCCCCACCCTCTTACCCCACGGGGGTGTGGTTATTCCAGGCCCCGCCCACCTGTCCCCACCCTGTCCCCACCCACCTGGCGCTCAGGATGCCCTGGTAGAAGTCGAGCTGGCGCATGAAGCCGGGGTTGGGCAGGACGCCGGGCCGGCAGTGCCGGACGTGCCGCAGCGCCCGCTCCAAGGGCCACCCGAACTCCTTCATGGCGTAGGCCAGCACCGTGGCGGCCGAGCGGCTCAGCCCCATCCGGCAGTGCACCAGCGCCCGGCCTCCCGCCGCCCTGCGGCACCCACTGCTGGCACCATGGCACGGCGGCCCTCGGGGACATGTCCCCAGGGCTCCCAGCATCCTGCAGCCATCCCAGTGTCCCCAGAGCTCCCCACATCCCCACCCACCCCACTGCTCCCCAGGATCCCATGCCCCAGCACCTCAGCCATCAAGACCTCTCCCCATGTCCCCCTCTACCCTGCCCCACCTGCAGCCCCTGTGCCCCGGTGTCCCCCGTGGTGTCACCCCCGTGCCCACTGACCGGACGCGGGATAGGAAGAGGAAAGTGTCGTTCCAGTGGGGCAGGAGCTCGGCCGCCTCCTCGTCGTACACCCGCACGTTCATGTACGTGAACAGCGCCGGGAAGAAGTTGTCGATCTCCCGCGCCACATTCAGGATGTGGGTGACCCTGCGGTGACACGAGTGACACCCCAGGGGCGGCCCGTGGTGACCCCATGCCGCCCCACCACGGTGCCACCCCGTGCTCACCTATTCTGCTGCAGCTCCTCCAGGTTGGCTGCGTTCCACTCGGAGCCCTGCGTGGTGGTGACAGCGGTGAGGGGAGGGGACACTGCCACCCGCCCTGCCCAGCGTGCCCGCGCCGCTGCCCACCAGGAAGAGGTGCGGGAAGACACGGGAAGGCCGATCCATCTGCGCCAGCACCAGCAGCATCTCGTTGTCAATGAAATCCTTGTGCTCGGCCAGGCTGTGCCCCGTGCGCCGCTCCAGCTCCTCCCGCACCTGGGCGCCACGCCGGGTGAGGGACGGCCCTGCCCAGCCCATCCCGTCCCCAGGACTCCCTGCCGCCCGGGTGCCACCCACCTCCTTGGACGTGACGTTCTCCAGGTCGGCGGTGGCCATCACCTCCCGCAGCAGCGCCCGCACCGCCTGCTCCGACAGCTCCGGCACGGCCGGCCTGGCACCGGCACCGCCCCGTCACTGGCGTCCCCTGCCCCACCCCGGCCACGCCCGGCCAGGCGCGGCAGCGATTGGCCAGCAGGCTGCGGGGTGTGGCAGGGGCGTGGCGGGGACCTTACCGGAGGGGCGTGGTGGGCGAGGCGGGGCGCACGGACTCGAGGTCGGCCATGGCCAGCCACTCATTGAGGCAGCTCTGCTCCGAGCCCAGCGCCGCCGCGTAGCCGCGGGCCCAGGCCAGCGCGGGGCCGCCGGGGATGTGCCCGCCGCGGGCCGCGTCCTCGCAGGCGCGGTGCAGCTCCTGCAGCACGGCCCTGCCGCACAGCACCTGCCACCCCTGCGCTGCCACCGCCCTCCCGACGGCTGCGTCCCCCTCCCTGGCTGCCCCCGGCGTGTGGGTGCCACCCAAACCCTCCCCAGATCCTTCGCCGTGACTGTGCCCGTGGTGATACCCTGTGCCCACACCCCTGTGCCCAGGATGGTGACAGCACCCCTTGTGTCCCCAGCAGTGCCGCATCCCCCGTGTCTGCTGTGCGGCTGAGATCCCCTGTGCCCCTGGCAGTGTCTGTGTCCCCAGTCCCCGAGGTGGTGCCCACCCCCCTTGTGCTCACCGTGCCACCCACAGCCCCGTGCCCAGCGTGGTCCCCATGCCCGCCGTGGTCACGCCCAGGCCTCGCTCACCACATGGTCTGCACAGAGATGGGCTTGAAGATGCGCGTCTGTCCCCCCGACGTCACGCTGAACCCCCTGGGCATCAGGGGGACACGCGTGGGTCGGGGTGGGCACCCCGACCCCTCTAAGCCTCTCCCTGTCCCAAAATCCGTCCCACCCTTACCCGTCGCCGTCGAGGAACACCTGGGTGTCGCTCCAGAGGGGCAGCACCATGCCCAGGGTGCAGCGGGTGGCCCTGGGGCGAGCAGAGGTCAGGGGGTGCCGACGCCTCCCCGGGCACCCCCCGCACCCCGCTCACCCCTCGTGGGCGAAATCCACTCCCAGCAGCGCCGTCTCCGCCTCGGCTCCTGCCTCCTCCGGCCGCACCAGCAGCAGGTACCGCACCCGCCGCGGCCGCGCCGACTCCAGCCGCACCGCCTGCCGGAAAGGCGGGCATCGCAGCGGGGCTCTGCCCCTTCCCCACGCTCCCGGTGACCGGGGAGCGGCAGCAGGCTGGGCCACATCCCTTCCTCATCACCTCCCATTCCATCCCTATCCCCATCCCATCCCATCCAGTCCCCATCCTTATCGCATTCCCATACCTTTCCTCGATGTTACTGTCCCCACCTTCATTCCATCTCATCCCCATCCCCAGCCCAGCCCATCCTGTCTCATCCTGTCCATTTCCTCTCCCCGTCTTGTCCCCATCCATAACCCATCCCCATCCTGTCCCCGCTCCTGACCCTATCCATCTCTTTCCCTGTCCCCATCCCAGTGCTCCTGGAGGGGTGGATCCATGTCCTACCAGCCGAATGGCGTCCTGGGGGCGCAGCAGCTGCATCATGAGGTGCAGGTGCTGCTCCTGCTGTCCCGGGGCCTGGCAGGGGGGCTCGGCCGGGGGGGGCTCGGCCGGGGGGGGCTCCTCGGCAGGCAGGAGCCGTGCAGCCCCCTTGACCATGACGAAGCTCTGCCTGGGGGGCAGGAGGGCCCTGAGCACCCAGGGCACCCCCAGAGTGCTCCCCAAAGGGTGGGAACCGTGTCCCCATCCCACCCCAGTGTCCCTCACGCCGGGGTTTCGGAACCCGCTCTCACCGTCGCTGCAGTTGGCCACGTCTGGGAGCATCTTCCTCCTGCAAATTGGGAGGCACTTCCTGGGGGAAATGTGACCCCAGGGAATGGACCAGGCTCGGGGGTCCCACAAGCCCCCCACCAGCAGGGACACCACAGTCCAGTGACCCCCTAAACCCACCCCCACCCCCAGCAATAGCGTGGGCCTCACGGGGGTGTAGGGACCCTTTGGGGGTCCCACTGTGGAGATAGATCCCTGGGGAACCCCCTCGGGATGGCGGGGGGGGGTGTCTCATCCCTGTGCCCCCATCCCTGGCTGGGTGAGAGCACTGGAAGGGGGGGCCTGGGATGAACACCCAGGAAGGCCCAGTGGTCACTGGGGGAGGCACTAGGGGACACGGGGACCGCGGAGGGACTGGGAGAGGTGGCAAAGTGAGTGGGAGCAGCCTGGGACAAACACCCCCATCCACACCCCCATAGTCCTCCCTTAGCTATGGGGAAACCCCAGCCGGGAGTACAGGAAACTCCAACGCGTGCTGAGGGCAACTCCGCTCCCAGGAAACTCCCAGGAAAGTCCCATCGGAAGCGCCTGGGATGACCCCGCACCGGCAGCGACCGGAGCAACCTTCACCCCTCGGCCCCCGCGCTGGCACTCCCGGCACGGCGGCACCTTCCGCACCGGGACCTTCCGGAGCACGGCAACCCCCGGGGCACCGGGAGACCCCCGCGCAGCCCACGCTCCCCACACCGGGATCCCCGGGGCGGCCCATTTCCCCAGGGCACCGGGACCCGCAGGAGATCCGGGGCCCACCCCGTGCCCCCGCACCGGGGCCCCCGCGGCTCGGGATAGCCCGGACTCCCCCGAGAGCCGCCGCACCGGGACCTGCCGGGGCTCCGGGACCCCCCTCCCGTCCCCCGTGCCGTCCCTGCCGGGATGCCCCGTCCCCGCCCGCCCCGGTGCCGCACTCACCGCGGGGCCCCCGGCGGAGCCCCCCGCCCGCCGCACCGTCACCAGCGCCATGCCCCGCCGCGCCGCCCCCCCGCACCAGGAAGCGCCGCCGCTGCCCCGCCCGGACGGGAACGGGAACGGGAGCGGGAGCGGGCACGGCCCCGGCACGTCCCGGCACGGCACGGCTCCCCCCGCCACGGGAGCGCCGCAGCCGGGACCCCCAGAGCGCCCTCCCGCAGAGCGGCACCGCCCCGGTGCCCCGGAGCCCCCCGGGCCCCACATCGGTGGGGACAAGGCAGGGTTGACACTCCAGCGCTTGAGACACCCCCAGGGCCTCCGAAAGTGGGAACCATCCACGGGCTCCTGGCCCTCGGGACTCCCCCAGGCGCCCGGAACGCGTGATGCGTTCCCCGGATCCCCAGAAACTGTGGACCCCCCGAGGGACCCTGGCACCGGGGACACCCCGGGTTTCAGCCCCTGGGAATGCCCCAAGTGTCCCCCACAGCTCACCCCCAAAGAACCCCTTGTGACCCCATGGGCAGGGGTCTTTTCCCACGTAATATAAAGACAATAAACCAATCCCTGGGTAAGGAATGGGGGCACAGGGCCAGATTTGGGGCGAGCTGAGGAGGAGCAGCCCTCCAGTGCCACCCACACGCTTACTGGATGAGCCCCATCACCTGAGCCCCACCCTACCTGCAGGATCCATCCCTTTTCCCAGGCTCCACCTCTGGGACACCCCACTCATCCCGCCCCAGGCACAGACACACGTGTGTGTATATATATATATATATACATAATATATGTATATGTATATGTACAGACATTCGGGGCCCCCCTGCCTCCCCAATGCCCCAAAGGACGAGGCCTGGTGGTCCCCCAGCAGTCCCCCCTGTCGCCCAGATTTTTTAAGATTTTCTAAGTCTTCTGATGTTTACATTCTTGTAGCAATTTTCTCTCACACTTTATGTAAACAACTTATTATTTTCCGTTCTTTTATGGAGGAGGAGAAATTTGATGGACTGTTGGTTTGTCCAGCGTCATTGGAAAGGTGGCACTTTCACCCTCCAATCCACTGTCACCTTTGGAAATCTATAAATGTTGGAGTCAGAAAATAAACTTCCCTTTTCTACCTTGAGAGCAGCAGCGTGTCCGCGTCGTGTTGTTTCGTGTCCTGCAGCGACAGCCCCCCACACTGCAGTGCCTTAAAACAGGGGTCACCTGCACCCCACGGGGACCCCCGGGCCCGTCCTGCCCTCATGGGGTCACAGTACAACACCAAAGAGGAGGGGGTTCCCTAGGGGGGGGTCCTGGGCACAGGGCTATCCCTGGAGGGGCGGTCCCCAGGTGAGAGTCCCTGGGATGAGGTTTGAGCCTGGTGGGAGAAGAGCCCTGGATTGGGGGTCCCGGGGCTAGGAGGATCCCTGGATCAAATCCCTGTGGGGGGCTGTACCCACATCAGGGGGGTCCCCATCACGGGGGGGCCATCCCGGCACCGGCTGCTCCCCAGGCAGGGCTGTGCCCGCGCTGGGGCATCCCGGTGTGGGACAGCGCCCGCACCGGGGTGTCCCCTGGCTGGGGTGTCCCTATCCCTGCAAGGGGTGTCCCCACGTGGGACGTCTGCGTCCGTGCGTGGGGTGACCCCACATGGGACACCCCTGTCCCTGCGTGGGACGTCCCCGTGCTGGCGTGGAGCGCCCCGGGGCGCTACTTCTCGGTGAGGGAGAGGCGCAGGATGCGCTGGAGCTCCTCGTCCTCCTCACGCCGCCGCCGCTCCCGCTCCTCCTGCTCCCGCTCCGACAGCGCCATGGCCAGGCGCAGCTGCTCCGCGAAGCTGCCGTACCCGGGGGGGCCCGGGGGGCTCCCGCCGCCTGCTCCGGGGGGGCTCCCGGGGGCGGGGGGCTCGGCGCTGGGCCCGGCCTGCAGCAGCATGCTCTCCTGCAGCGCCCTGGGGAGGGGACAGCGGTCATGGGAGCCACACCCGTGTCATGGGAGCCACACCCCCTCTGGCACACCTGTGCCCCACCCCTGGAGGGCACACCCCTTTCACAGCCCTCAAATGGCCTGGAGAGCCATGCCCCTCCCCACATGCCCCGCCCAGCTGCTAGCCACACCCACACCTGCGGTTAGCCACGCCCATTATGGCCACACCCTTTGGGCAGCAAGAAGCTCCTCCCTTTCAGCCCCTCCCCTGGCCACACCCCGACACCTTTAACCCTGCCCCACCCCCACACCTTTAACCCCTGCCCCTCCCAGTGTGGCCCCGCCCAGGTGAGGTGGGTGTGGCACCCCAGGCCACGCCCCCACGGATGGAACCTCACCTTTCCAGCTGCAGGTCCTCATCGTAGGGCGGCGGCTCCGCGCCGGGGCGGGTGTTGGTCAGCGCCTCCCAGATTGTCACCTGCGGGGTGTGGCCACACGTTAGGGGCGTGTCCAGGTGCATGGGGGGCGTGTCCAGGCAAGGGGGTGTGGCCTCACCTGGTCGGTCTCGGTGCCGGCGTCCAGCAGGCTCTGCTGGATGGCGAACTGCAGCAGGTCGTCGTCCTCGTCCCGCAGGGGCTCGCTGCGCCCCGCGCCCAGCACCGTGTACCCCGCCGGCACCTCGAACACGCCCGCCTCCACCTCGCACGGGAACGGCCACGCTGCCGCGCACGGGGAGCCGTCAGCGCCGCCCTCGGGTGTCCCCGTGGCACCCCACAGCGTCCCACGGCGTGCCACATTGCGCTCGCGGCTCCCCGTGGCATCCCGTGACACCCCACATCACCCCACACCCACGCCGTTCTGCACCCGTGGAACCCCAGCACCTCCCGGCCACAGGCCCCCCCGGCCCCCCAGCCTCACCTCTGGGCCCAGAGGGCTGGGTGCCAGCGGGGTGGGCGCCGGGGGGCTCCTGGGGGGCGCAGATCCGCACGGAGCCCAGGGGCTGGTCACACCCGCACAGGTTGCTGAAGGTGATGCGGGCGTTGAGCACGTGGAACAGGGGGATCTCTGCGGGTACAGACATCAATTGAAGCGCCAGTGAGCTCCTGGCCCTCTTAATCCCGCCCCAAACTGAGCTTTCCCTCTCACCGATCTTGACGGGGAAGCCAGGGGGCAGCTTGAGGGTGATGAAGTCGCGCAGTTTGGCGAAGTGGGCATTGGAGATGGCCATGAGGTCGATGATGGGCGTCACCTGCTCCGCCAGCGACAGCGGGTGCTGCTCGCACAGCCACAGCGTCGCCTTGAACCTGCCCGGGCACCACCGTGGGCACGGGGCCGCGCCGGGGCCGCTGGCCACCGGCACCACCCCAGTGCCACCGCCCTGGCCACACCCCCGAGGTACGGACAGCAGTGGCACGGCCCCGAGGACTCTGTCACCACCCTGTGCATCCACATCCCGAGGACTCTGTCACCGTCCCGTATGTCCTGACCCTGGGGCGGTGGCCTCACCTCTGCACCTTGCTGGACATCTCGATGGGGCGCCCGATGTTGCGGGTCTCCAGGTCAAAGTGGGGGTCGAAGTACTCCTCGGGGGTGATGGCCGTGGGGTTGGTGGGGCTGGCAGCCTGCAGGACGGGTGCCTGGGGGGACAGCAGCACCACTCAGCCCCCCTGGAGACCCCCAGTTTCCCCAGGGACCCCTGGGATGGCCACTCACCCCGTTGTGGGTGCCGTGCTGCTGCGCGATGCCCAGGAAGGAGTGGAAGGGGGTCTTGGAGCCTGGGGGCACAGGGGGGTGCAGGGTGAGGTGTGGGCAGTGGGAGGGACTCCCAGGGCTGTCAGCGGTCACACCCCTCATGGTGGCACACTGCACGCTGTCCCATGCCTGTCACATTATTCCCACAGTTTCCCACACCTGACATGTCACACCCCACACCCAGAGTGTCACGTGTCCCACACCTGACACCTGTGCCACCCAGGAAGGGCAGCGTGTCCCCACCATGTACAGGCCCCCTGATTGGCTGACAGGGCTGTCACCTTTGCTGCGTGACTTGTCCTGGTCGGAGAGATGCTCCGTCCTGGTCTTGGTGACCAGCTCCACGTTGCTGGCACTGTACACCTGTGTGGGGACACCGTCAGGCCTGCCACACTCCAGGCTGTCCTCCGTGTCCCCCCCGTCTCCGTGCTCACCTTGGCCTCGTAGCCACTGACCACCTCCATCTTCTCCGAGCGCCAGCCCCAGATCCCAGACTTGTTCCTGGGGGAGCGGGGAGGCCTCACCCTCTTGCACCAGCGCTTCCTTCCCCTTCGCCCGCGCTTCCCCCTCGCGCGGCCCCTGCCCGCTGAGAGCTCCCCTTCCCCTCCCACCTCTCGAAGGCGATGTTCCGGGTGTCCAGGTGTGTGGAGACGATGGGCGAGGTGAGCCGGCCGGCCACGTGCTCCTCGGTGGGCTGCATGGCCGCCAGCAGCAGCTCGGGCTCGTGCAGGGCCAGCGCCAGCGTCTCCGTGTACACCACCTGCTTGTCGTGGTCCACCTCCATCACCACGGCCCCCTCGTCTGCGTGGGGACACCGCAGGGGTCAGCACCCACCCCCAGTGACAACCGCAGGCTTGGGGGGCACTGGGGGGCTGGGGGGATTGGGGGTCTCTTGTATATGCAGGAGCTGAGGTGGTTCCCTCAGGGAGAACTAAGATTTCCTTTGGGACATCTGGGGAATTGGGGATCCCTGGTACATGTAAAAGAATTGAGGTGCTCCCTTTGGGAGGGGGGAACTGGAATCCCACGTGCTCCCTAGAGGGGATCTGGGAGGTCCTTACAGGAGTATTTATAGTGCAGAGGGTCTGGGGGATCTCCAGGGAAGTCCCTGTAGGGAATCCGGGGTCTTTATAGGGGTGCACTTATAGTGCAGGTGGTCTGTGGCTCCCCACAAAGCCTGAAGGGCTCCCAGGGAATCCAGACAGGTCCTCACAGGGGAGCACTTATGGTTCAGGGGGCCTGGGGGCTCCCCAGAGTGACAGAGGGGCCGCGGGGGGCTGGAGCTGACCTTCCCCCTTGAAGATGTAGCTGCGGCGGCCGCGCTGCCACGTCATGTGCTCGAAGCCCAGCAGGGTGGTGTCCACCCGCAGGCTCTCGCCGCGCTTCCACACGCGGTACACGTCGCTGGGACACACCTTGGACACCAGGGGCACTGCGGGCACAGGGACCCCTCAGCCCCGAGGCCGGGGGGGCCCCTGGGGACCCCCTTCCCCTGCCCAGCCCGGCCACGCTCACCCCAGCTTGTGAACTCCCACTTCATCTCCACGTAGAAGTCGGATGCCTGGAAGGGATGAGGAGAATGGTGGGGCATGTGGAGGGGCTGGGGACTCCCTGCTGGGGTCACTGGGGAGGGGGGAGGAGTGTGGGAAGAAGGGATGGGGGTCCCTATTGGGGTCCTGGGTGGGGATCAGAGAGAGTGGGGCAACTAGTGCAGGTCCACAGGGATGGATAAGCAGCGAGTCCCAGAGGAAAAGGATAAGCAGGGGGTCGCCAGGGAAATAACGGAGTCAATGGGGGCTTCTGGGGAGAATTTGGGGTCCCTTCTCAGACCACTGAGGACATGGGAAGTCTGGAGAGCAGGGGTGGGGATCGCTGTTGGGGTTCTGGGTGGGGATCAGGGCAATCTGGGGAAGTGGGGTTGGATAGGCAGGGTGTCCCTGGGGAAAGAGTGGGGTCATGGAGGAGACAGGGGGAGACTTGGGGGGGGTCTCTGCTGGAGTCACTGGAGAGGTGCGGAGTCTTGAGCAAAGGGATGGGGCTGGTGGGTGTCCCTGGGGGGCTCTGGGGCGCAGGGTGCAGTTCTGGGGGGCTGTACCCGCCGCAGTTTGCTGAGCAGCTCGGGGATGCCGGCGAGGCGCCGCGTCGCCCGCTGGTAGTCACGGTACTGGAGCACCAGCTGCACCATCTCGGGGTCCCCCGTGCTCACCGCCTCCTGCAGCACTGGGGACACGGGGTGCCATCAGCTGGAGGCCACCCGCACCCCGGGATGGTGTCCCCAGGTGCCCGTGGTGTCCCTGTACCCGTCCATCCATTGGCATTCTCCCGGCCCACGTTGGCGTTGTGCCGCAGCAGCACCCGCACCGACTCCAGGTGGCCCAGGGACACGGCCAGCTCCAGGGGCGTCCGGCCACGCGGGTCTGTCAGCTCCACGTCGTGCTGGAAGGGCCTGGGGTCACTGTCCCCTCCCCGTGCCACCCCGCTGCTCCCCCTGCGTCCCCCATGCTCACAAGGCCTGGTGCTCCCAGCCCCCCTTCTCCCAATGCAGCCAACCCCATCCCAGCGCTCCCAGTTGCTTCCAGGCCTTTGGTGCTACCCTTATTATCCCAGTGTCACCAGGCCCTTATTATCCCATTGTCACCAGGCCCTTATTATCCCAGTGTCACCAGTCCTTCCAGTGCCACCAGTTCTTCCAGTGCTCCCAGTCCCCTGAGTCCCAGTCTCCCCGGTACTCCCAGTCCCACACCACTCCCAGTCTTCCTCCAGGACTCCCAGTTCCCTCAGATGCTCCCAGTGCTGTCCCCCCCACCCAGTGCCACCAGCTCCCCATGCTCCCAGTTGCCCCAGTCCCCTGTGCCCCCAGTTTCCCCAGCGCTCCCAGCTGTCCCATCCCCTGTGCCCCGTCTCCCCCAGTGCTCCCAGTCCCTCTGCAGCGCTCCCAGTCTTCTCCCCAGTGCTGTGTCCCCAGCCTTCCCTGACGCTCCCAGTCTCCCTCCAGTGCTCCCAGTCCCTCAAGGCTCCCCGTCCCCGCAGTGCTCCCAGTATCTCCCAGTGCTCC
Organism: Onychostruthus taczanowskii; assembly: GCF_017590055.1. Classification (NCBI taxonomy): domain Eukaryota; kingdom Metazoa; phylum Chordata; class Aves; order Passeriformes; family Passeridae; genus Onychostruthus; species Onychostruthus taczanowskii. The sequence goes on from NW_024496638.1 coordinate 368,601, forward strand.
CGGTCCCAGCCGTGCTCCCGGTCCTTCCAGCCCTCCCAGCATCCCCCCTCCCCCCCCTCGCGCAGAGCCTTCCCGGTTTTCCCCAGGGCTCCCAGTCCCCCCCAGCATTCCCAGCGCTCCCAGTCCCCCCACCCCCGCGCTGCGGGCCCCGCCGTTCTCCCTGCCATCGCCTGCCCTCCCGCCGCTCCCGTTCCCGGTGCCGGTGCGTGGGGGGGTGCCCGCTCCCCGGCGCCGCTCCCGGTGCCGCTCCCGGCGCCGTTCCCACCGTCCCCGCGCGCAGGGCGCTGTCCAGCGCCTGGTGCCGGTTGTGCCAGACGAGCCGGTGCAGCGGGAAGGTCTCGGCGGGCCGGGCCATCCCGGCACCATGTCCCCGGGGCCGCCGGGGCGGACGGAGCGGGCCGCAGCGCGGGGCCTGCCCGCAATGGCTGCGCGGGGGCGGCGGCGGCGCAGCGCGGCGGCGCGGGGCGGGGCCGCACCGGGCACCGGCAACAGGCGGCGGCACCGGCACCGGCACCGGCACCGGCACCGGCACCGGCACCGGCGGGTGGGAGCGGGAAAAGGGGACGGCGCCGCCGCCGGGAACGGGCACCGCCAAAGGGAAGGGGCCTTGGCACCGGGCACGGCTAAAGGGAGCGGGGCTCCGGGAGGAAACAGGGACCGGGCGCGGGAATGGCGTTGGCACTGGGCACGGGAACGGGCAGCAGGAAAGGGAGCGAGGTGTCGGGAGTGCGGCACCGGAAACGTTATCGGCATCGGGAATGGGAGCAGGCACTGGGAACGGCACCAGCACCGGGAACCGTGACTGCGGGCAGCGCCACTGCAGCAGCACCGGGAATGCCACTGAAACCGGCACCGGACACAGCCTGGGGCCGCTCCCTCTCACACTCTCCCGTCGGGGTTGAAACAGGGACCCACTGGCCCCCAGCTGACCCCCGTACCGGGGGCTGCCGGTGCCCGGCATCTCCTGCTGGACACCTTGAGGCGCAGGACACCCCGGGGCTCCCTGGCCCCTTTTACATCCTGACATCCGTGGGGACCTGGTGCTCAGGACCGTCGTGCATCCAGTCCTGGGTTCATCCCATCCCATCCCATCCCATCCCATCCCATCCCGTCCCGTCCCGTCCCGTCCCGTCCCGTCCCGTCCCGGCCCTGCCGCTCCCCAGGAATGCCGGAGCACCAGCCCAGCCGCCCCGCGCCCTGACGTGCTGCCCGCAGGCAGGGTGTGGGCAGGAGAGGTGGCACCTGCGCTGCCTGGTGACAAGCGACAGCCCAGATCATCCCTAGGGACAGAGCAGAGACGGGGGACACAACCCCCAGCAGCCCACGCTGGCTCGGGAGCCCCATCCTGTGGGGCTTGGGGATGCTCCGGCATGTCCCCAAAGTGCTGGTGGGTCCATAGGGGGACACACAGGAATCTCCCACACCACAGGAGGTGACAAGGACTCCACGCCACCCTCAGCGGGTGTGGAGCCATCTCTCCCCCCCAGAATGAGGTGGAGCCAGATGGTGTTTTTCCATCTTTTTATTATAAAAACTCTTTTTTTCTGGCATTCTCACATCTCTGCTCAAGAAAACCTCACTCACCCACTGCCCCGGCCCTGCCCCGCGCCCCCCCTGCCCGGTGCCCCCCCAGCCCCGGGAGCAGAGCGACCAGAGACTAATATTTACAGATGCTGCCGGGGACTGGGGGGCAGGGGGCACCCCTGTGCCCACCCGTGGCTGATTGAAGGGGGTCCCACCTGCTCCTTTCTCCTCAGGAGGGAGGGCAGGGGGCTGGGGGTGCCCTGGGCAGGGGCAGGAGGGGCAGTGGCAGAGCGGGGGGCGCAGGGGACCCGTGGCACAGTATTTACAGGGGGTCCCCCTGGGCACACACTCACACACAGCCACACACGCGCACGAGGGGGTGTCACCCACGGGACGGGCACAGCCACGCGGGGAGGGGGGACATGCCGGCTGGGGACCCCGCGGGCCCCTCTGGCACACACGGCACTGGGGAGCGGGCGGGAGGGACGGGGGCTGCCTTCATCTGAGCCGGAGAGTTCCTGCAGGACCGGGAGGCACACCGGGGAGAAGGTGCCAGGCCGCGTGCCCGGCGTTGGCGTCACCGCAGCCGCGCCCCCGGGTGACAGCGGCACCGGGCGCGTCCCCCCCAGCCCCCGGGCACACAGAGACGGGGGGGGACACGCGGGAACCCAACCCAATAAATTAGAGGTGGGGTGGGAAGGGGGAAGGGGGTTCGGGGAGGGGTCAGAGCCCGTTGGGGGAGCGCTGGATGAAGGGCACTTTGCTGAGCTCCACCACGGGCGAGCGCGGCTTGTTCTGCATGCGGGGCACCCGCTGCAGCAGCTGCTGCGCCTGGCGCTGCGCGTCCCGCAGCTCCTTCCGCCACTGCACCAGCTCGGGGTCGCTCTGCGGGGCGGGCAGCTGGGTCAGCGGTGGGGACAGGGCAGGGCACAGGGTGGCTGAGCCACCCCAGGGTGCCAGGGCTGTGGGGTTGCCCCACGTTTTCAGTATTGCTGCCCTGGCATGGCTTGAAGGACTAAACATGCAAGTGGCCAGCAAGAGGCGGCTAGTAGCCAGCAGGGGGGACGGCTAGCAGGCAGCAGGAGGTGGCCAGCAGCCGGGGGGGCGGGGGGGACACTCACGTCGCACTGCAGCACGAACTGCTTGCCCCCGCGGATGCGCAGCAGGATGCACTTGCGCTCCTTCACCTGCGTCTCCTCCACCGAGTCGATCTCCTCCATGGTGAGCAGGGACTGCTGGGGGGACAGGCTCAGCCCGGTCCCCGTGCCCTCGCCGGGGTCCCCCAGGCGGCCCTCACCCCCCGGTGCCGTGCCCCCCTTACCGGCGACTCGCCCTCCCCGCGCCACTCCAGGCGGTTGGGGAAGAGGTAGAAGTAGCGGCGCTGCCACTGCGTCAGGAAGGGGTTGCCCAGCTTGGCCATGTAGCCGTGCATGATGCAGTCCTTGCCCATGGCGTACTCTGGGACCACAGGGAGCCGGGATCAGCAGCCGGGATGCGGCCAGGGGCGGTTCAGGGTGGGGGTCCCCGGCCCCACTCACCCTCCTCGTGGCCCAGCTGCTTGTTCTTGGCCTTCTTGCGAGCCTCCAGCTTGTCGGTGTCAGCGTTGACGGCGTCGAAGACGGTCTCGGTGACCTCCTGCTGCCAGCGCTCCGAGATGGTGAGCGGGAAGTTGCGGTACAGCTCCTGGTCGCTCTCCAGCAGCTGGGCAGGGTGGGATGCGGGGGTGAGGGGCGGTGGGCCACCCCACGCCCCCACGCCCGGCCCCTGTGCGCGGTACCTTGATGCCCTTGGTGTCCTCCTCGTCAAAGGAGCCGATGTCGAAGGCGTCGGCCGCGTTCACCTCGCCGCGGGGCGGGACGAGGGGTGGCGGGTACTGTGGGCAGCAGGGGGGGTCAGGGGGGTGGCTGCCCGCGTCTGTGTCCTTGTCCCTGTCCCCAGCCGTGGGCAGACACCCCTCACCTTCTGCAGGAACACCATCTGCCAGTCCAGGCCCTTGAAGAAGGGCTCTTCCTTCACCTCCTGCGCCCTGTGGAAGGAGGAGGGCGGGTGAGTGTGGCCTCAGGGGGACTGTGCCAGCACACCTTGTCCCATCCCCTGGGGGCCTCGGGGACGCTCACCCTCGCCCCATGCAGCCCAGGCGCCGGTTGACATCCCGCTGCAGCAGCCCCTCGAGCAGGGAGCGCAGCTCCGGGGAGAAGGAGTCCGGCAGCTCCACGGCCTGTGGGAGATTCCATGAGATCACTGCTGAGCGGGGACAGGGACACACACTGACACACAGCTGGGCACACACACGTGCCCCAGGCAAAGACCAGCTGACCCCCTGTGAGCCTCCCAGGCCAGGGGTGCCCGCGTCCTGCCCACAGCCCCCTCAGTGCCCCCACCCACCATGGTGAGGGTCATCCGGTCAATCTCGTGCTTGTCCTTCGTCTTGTGCTGCCGGAACGGGCTGTGCCTGTGGCGTGGAGGGAGAGGGGGCTCAGCAGTGCCCAGCTGTGCCCAGCTGTGTCCAGCTGTGCCCAGCTGAGCCCACACTCACCCCCGGAGCAGCTTGAAGAGCATGCAGCCCAGCGAGAACCAGTCGGCGCTGCTGTCGTAGGCCACCCCCTTCTGCAGCACCTCCGGCGCCATGTACCCGTGGGTGCCCCTGGGGAGGGGGCACAGGGGGGTCAGGGGCCGCCCCGGGCAGGGGTCAGGGCGGGCAGGGGCGTGGGCACACTCACACGCTGGCGTGGGGCTTCTTCTTGGAGAAGTCGCAGGCCAGGCCCAGGTCGGAGATGCGGACGTGGCCGAACTCGTCCAGGAGGATGTTTGCCGGCTGCGGAGACACCGGGGGACACCCTGAGCCCCAGAGCGGCCCAGGGGTACGGGGTGGTGAGCCTGGGGGGCTCTGTGGGATTTGGGGGTGCCTGAGTGCCCCCGAAGTCTCAGGGCGCCCACGGACTTTGCTGCTGGGGTGTCCATTAGACTTGAGGGTGCCCCCCGGGCTCGGCGAGTGCCCACAGCGTTCCGAGGGACCCCGCAGGGTCTGTGACACCCGGGGGGCCCACAGGGCAGCGGAGGGGTTCTAAGGGCCTGGGGCTGTCCTGCGGGTGGGGACGGTCACCTTGAGGTCACGGTACACCACGAAGCGGCTGTGCATGTGCTCCAGGCCCAGGATGATCTCGGCCGCGTAGAACCTCATCTCCGCCTCTGAGAAGACGCCGTGCTGGGACAGGTGATAGTGCAGGTCCCCCCCTGTGGGGACAGGGAGCGGCCGTCACCCGGAGCAGGCGTGGCAGGGGGCTCTGTGCCCCGGGAGTGGCTCAGGGCCGGGGTCTCACCGTTCATGAGGTCGAGGATGAAGCTGAGCTTGTCGGGCGTGTGGAAGGCGTAGGACATGCACACGATGAACGGGCAGTCCTGGTGGGAGACGCGGGGTCACCCTCCCCGTCCCTGTCCCCTGCCAGCCCGTCCCCAGCCCAGCACCCGTGTCCCCTCACCCCAGTGCTGACGAGGGACAACATGATGCGCTCATTGAGGGCCAGCGTCTCGCCCTGCTTCATCTTGATGCGTTTCTTGTCCAAGCACTTCATGGCGTACCTGGGGGTGACACGGAGTCCCTGCAGCCACCGTGTCCCCACAGCAGGGCCAGCACCCAGCTCCCGCCCACAGCCGTGACGTCCCTGCCAGCCCTGGGAGCTTGCAGCCGTGACGATATCCCCGCAGCCCCCCGACACGTGTCACCGCAGCGACGCCACTGGGCCCCCCAGCACCCCAAAAGCCCGGGTGGCCCCCCGTGCCGGAGCGTTCCCGTTACATTTTGCCCGTGTCCGCTTTCCGGCAGCCGTAGACCTCCCCGAAGCCGCCGCGGCCGATGATTCGGTGGACGCTGAAGTCGTTCATGGTGAGCTGAGGAGGAGACTGGGATGAGCCTGGACACCAAGCCCTGCCCCAGTTTTCCCAGGTGAGGGACACAGAGGCTGCCTGGAAGCACATCCCCCGCCCTGGGAGGTGAGGGGCAGGGATTCCTGCTCACATGGATGTTCAGCTCCACGTTCTTCCACTGGCAGAACCGTGTGAACTTGTCACTGCAAGGAAGAGCAGAGAGGGCAAGAGTGGAGATCCTGGAGAAACACGGCCCTCAAAGACTCCCTGGATTTGTCTGGAGACAGGGAGCACTCCCCAGGACACTTGGGAAAGGAAGAGACCCCCGAGTCCACAGTGTGGGGACCCCTGGTCCCTCTCTGGTCTGGGAGACAGTGGGATGGTACACCCCAATCTGCATGGGAATTTCCTCCCAACTCACCTCTCAATGAATTTCTGGAAGATGCCCCCACGCAGGTTCTGGCAGATCTCCTCAATGTAGGGCTGGGGAGGACACAGGGCTCAGTGCTGGGTCCCCAGGGCCACCCAGATCACCCCGACCCCATCATTTTGAGGGGTCTCCTCCACCCCTGGGATTTCATATCCTCCCACTGCCACTTCCAGGCTCCTGGGGATGTTTCTGCCACCTCAGCCTCTGGGAACCCAAACACCACCACCCCTGGAGACCCCGAGGGTGACATCCAGGGTCCCAGTCACCTCCCTCTGAGGACTCCCTGTACCTCCAGCCCCCAGTCTCCCATCACCCCACGGGGACTACAAGCAATTCCCCCTCACTCCCAACATTCTGGGGACCCTCTCACCATCCCTTGGGGTCCCCATTCCTCCTGGGACACCCCCGTCACACTTTCAGGGACTCCTGTCACCCCCAGCCCCCTCTAAGGATTAACCCCCTGAGTGTCACAGGTGGCAAGAACCCCTTCCCTGTCCCAGGTGATGCCCACCTGGAAGAGATCTGGGGGCACCTGCTTCTTGCTCAGTCGGCTCTGGACGTGCTCCGTGGCGCTCTTGGAGAAGGGCTGTGAGGGGGACAGGGCCGTGTCACCTCGGGCAGAAGGGACAGCAGCCAGGCAGGGCTGAGCGAGGCAGGAATCCACAGAGGAACCCCCATCCACAGGGCTGGGATGTGGCTCCCAGGATGGAGCCTGTGGAGGGTGTGCAGCTGCCCCTGAGGACGCCGTGGGCGCAGTGGGGACATCCCTGCCACCCTGCTGTCCCACCCCAAGGCACTCACGTGGGAGCAGGCCAGCAGCTCCTTCATGATGTAATGGTCGAAGATGTGGCGGCTGCGGGCGGCTCGCTCCTCCTCCGAGTCCAGCTTCTCGTACTTCTTGATCTGGAGAGGGCACAGCTCCAGTGGCACCGGGCTGGAATTGTGGCCCCTCTGGGTGCCATGTCCCATGGGAGGGGTTATCCCATCCCCTTGGACAGTATCTCCCAGCTCCCTGGGCACCGTCACCTCGGGTGGTGCTCTTGGCACCGTGTCCAAGGGCCCTGGAGGTACCAGCCCCGCTCCTGGTGCACGCAGGGGGCTGTCCCCTGGGTCCCCCTGTCTCACCTCCTCGTAAAATTCCATCAGGGGCTTGGCCTCCTCAGCCTGGTTGAAGGCGAAATCCCGGAAAAGCAGGTAGCCTGCAGGGACAGAGCCACGGCGTGAGAGGTGACAGCCCCCCGGCCCAGGCCAAGGGACACAGGGACATCCCCTGGGCCTGCCCAGCCCTGCTGCCACCCCGGTGCCAGGCTTGGGGAAGTGCCAAGCAGGGACCGGTGAGGACTTGGCAGGGTGACAGGGTGACAAGGACACGGCTGGCGTGGGGAGCAGCACCCTGGGACAGCGCGGGGCAGTGAGGGGCTGCTGTGGGGCACGGTGGGGGCAGGGGCACGGGCGGGCACACGGAGCAGGGCGGACGTGCCCGGAAACCGCCGGAGCGGCAGGAGGAAGTGAGAGGCGCTTCCTGCCCCGGACGGTTTGTGCTGGCGTGGGGGGAAGTGACAGGACAGGGGACACAGGGTGGGGAACGTGGCGCAGCCCCCCGCACCCCTGCCCAGCCTGGCCCCACGACCGCCGTGCCATTCCCGTGGCCACTCTCGCCGTCATGGTGCCCACCAGTGCAGCCCCCCAGCCCACCCACGCTGGGCTGCCGGCCCAGGTGCCCCCTCGTGTCCCCCACAGCCCCCGTGTCCCCAGCTCACCGATCTTCTGCGTGAAGATCTTGTCAAATGTCACCTCTCCCCGGTCCTCCAGGTACTTCTGCATGACGCTGCGGATGCTGGGGACACACCGGAGGGGCTCAGCCGTGTCCGCCGATGGACCCCAGCCCTCCTCTCTGCTCCTCCCGTGTCCCCAGGCCCCGGTGGCATGCACGTCCTACCATCCTGTGTGTCCCACCCAAGTGTGGCACGTTGTGGGTGCCAGGATCACAGCGTGTCCCCCACACCGGGGCCCAAGGGAGGGTGGGGACAAGTGTCACCCCTAAAAAAGCCTCACGGGTGGCTGGCAGTGAGGGCACAGGAGGGCACCGGGGTCTGGCAGGGGGAGGGGGGACCGTGACCCTCTGCACACCTGGGTACAGGTGCATGTGTGTGTGTGTGTACACATGGGTGTGACACGGCGCCACAGAAGGGACACGCAGCTGGGTGGGACAGCAGGATGTGTGCCTGTCCGTGTCCGTGTGTCTGTGTTTGTGCGTCCCTGTGCCAGGCAGGAAGTGTGCCCGTGTGTCTGTCTGTGCAACAGGCGTGACACTTGTGTATCCATATCCGTGTGTGTGTGTCCATATCCGTGTGTCCATGTCCGGGTGTCCATGTCCGTGTGTGTCCTTGTCCGTGTGTCTGTCTGTGCAACAGGCACGACGCGTGTGCGTCCGTCCATGTCCGTGTGTGCCCATGTCCGTGTGTCAGGCCAGGTGTGACCGGCACACACGTGTGCGGGAGGTGTCCGTGACCGCGGGAGCGTGCCAGCAGTGCCGGGCAGGGGTGACCGAGGGACCGGGGGTGGCGGAGCCGGACGGACGGACGGACGGACGGACAGGCGGAGGGGCAGCGGCGGGGCCTCACCTGGGCTCGGGCAGGACGATCCTCTTGCTGGCGCGGGCGGCGGGCGCGGCGCGGCTCTTCTCCATGGCCATCAGGTAACTCACGTCCGCCAGCACCGCCTCCAGGTCCGCCATCGTGCCGCGCCGCCGGCCCCGCCGCCGGCGCCGCACCGGCCCCGGCCCGACCCGACCCGCCGGCCCCGGAACCGGAACCGCGCCCGGAAGCGGAACGGGGCCGGAGAGGAGCCGGGCGGAGGAGCGGGGAGCGGCCGGGAGGGGCTCGGCGGCCCCGGGACGCGGGCGGCGGCAGCGCCCGGAGCGGCGGGAGCGGAGCGCGGAACGGGGCGCGGCCGCACCGGGAGCGGGGCGGGGACAGCGGGGCTGGGCGGGGACAGCGACACCGCCACGCCCGCCCGGGAGGGACCGTGACACCGGCTGTGGCACTGGCGGTGTGTGTGACACTGGGTGTGTGACACTGCGTGTGTGACACTGAGGGTGTGTGTGACACGGGGTGTGTGTGTGTGACACTGCGGGTGTGTGACACTGGGTGTGTGACACTGGGGGTATGACACTGGGTGTGTGACACTGGGTGTGTGTGTGTGACACTGCGTGTGTGACACTGGGTGTGTGACACTGGGGGTATGACACTGGGTGTGTGACACTGGGTGTGTGTGTGTGACACTGCATGTGTGAGGGTGTGTGTGTCTGCGTGTGTGTGTGTGTGTGACACTGCGTGTGTGACACTGGGGGTATGACACTGCGTGTGTGACACTGGGGGTATGGCACTGGGTGTGTGACACTGGGTGTGTGTGTGTGACACTGCGTGTGTGTGTGACACTGGGTATGTGTGTGTGACACTGCGTGTGTGTGACACTGCGTGTGTGACACTGGGTGTGACAGAGGTTGTGTGGCACTGGATGCCCGAGTGCCACCAGGTGTGTGTGCCAGCCTGGGGGTGTGACACCACGGGTGTGACGCCGTCCCAGTGCGTGCCATTGTGTGTGTGACACTGTGTGAGAGACAGCACGGGTGTGTGTGACAGTGGCTCTGTGTGTGCGTGACGTCGTGTGTGCCATTCCACACCACGTGTGTGTGACCACACGTGCCACGCGTGGCAGCGGATGTGACGCCGTGTGCAGGATGCCTGTCCCCATCCCCACGAAGGGACACCTGGAGGGGACAGGCAGGGGGTCGGGGCGCTGAGATTCCCTTGGCTCTGGTGCATCACCGGGGGAGGCACGTGGTGGCATGTGGAGACCAGGGCACAGGGAGGGTGACAGTGGCCTCAGCCACCTGTGGAGGATGATGTCACCTGCCGTGTGCCTCCCATGTAAATGTCACAGCCCAGCCGCCACGGGGACCTGGGCCGTGACATCCCCAAAGGGCGGGGGACACTAAATGTCACTCTGGTGGCCCAGGAATCCACTGGGAGAGGACAGGTTTCCCAAGGGATGTGGAGGGCAAGAGCCCCCCAGGTGTCTGGAGGACCTGTGGCCCTGGCAGGAGCTGATGAGACACAGGGACAGCTGCCACCACCCGCCAGCAGACGCTGGGGACACCGGGACAGCTGCCACCAGTTTCTTCTCAAGCAGCTGAGAAAGCCACAGTGCTGGGGACAGGGGACACAGGAGGTGTCACAGGAGGTGACAGCCCTGGCCTGTCCCCTCCACTTCCCTCAGAGACAAACGGGCAGAGCTCACTTTAGTTGGTCTTTGTTTTTCTTTCAGTACTTTTTTAATTCCAAAAACCCACCCCCAAGAAACAAAATCTTTCCCGTGGGCGGCTGGGGTTTTCCCTCCCCACACAACAGCTCGCCCAGCCCGGTGCTGATAAGGTATGAGCAAAGAGCCTCTCTAAAAATCCATCTAAAAATCCAGCATGGGAGAAGGCTCAGGAAGCAAAAACTGCCAAAATAAAGATTAATTAAAAAAACAAACAAAAAAAACCCACTTGCCAAATAGGTGCCCGCCCTCTGCCCCAGCCAAGAACCCCCAACCCCAGCTGAGAGAGTGCAAGACTTGGTTTACTTTTACCCTTAATGCTTACATTTAATTTTAAAGCACAAACATCAGAGATGGACTCTAAATCGCCAACAAAAAAATAGATATTTACAATATTTCTCCGGGGAAGGGAGGAAAGGAGGAAGGGAGGGAAGGGGGCATTGAAACAAAACAAAACCACAACCAAACCCTTAAACAAGTGACTTTGCTTGCAGGAGTTGTCTTTAGGGAGCAGGCTGGGTTGGTTTTAAATCACTAAGTGATTTTTATTATATATAATTCTCTTTTTTTCTTCCTCGTGGATTTGCACCACGCCGGGGTGGTGAGGAGGGTCGCACGCCGGAGTCTCTGCGGCTGGAGGGGGGGACACGGCGGGAAGGGGGTGCTGTCCCCCGGAGGAGGGAGCACCTCGCCCCTCTCAACCCCAGCTCTGGAAATTTTCTTTCGCGTTGCAAAACTCAAAAGGAATCCAAAGGAAAAAGAAAAGCTTTAATTCTTCCGATGTCTTTGCCGGGAGCCACCGCCGAGACAGGCCGAGGCCGAAGGCTCCTCCTCTCGCCTGGGGGGGCTTCCTGCTCCGAGCCCTCCGGCTCCACTGGCCGCACTGCCCCTTGTCACAGGCACTGCGGGATTGTCCCCTGGTGTCCCCCTGCCGGGGACAGACCCCGCTGGCCGCCTCTCCTCCTTTATTGCTTCTGAAGCAGCAGGGCGGGTACGGGCTGCCCGCCGGGGACGCCCGCGGGGCTGGGGACCGGTGGTGGCACGGAGGGGACACCCCGGATTGTGCTATCGGTATGCTGCCAGGGAGAGAGCAGGGTGCTGACACCGCGGGGACAGAGAGGGGGAGTGTCCAGGCACAGGCAGGACAGGGAGGGGAATAAAATAGTGACCCAGAAAAAGAAGATTCCAACCTTTTTTCCTTTCTTTTTTTTTTTTTCTTGTCTTTTTTTTTTTTTTGTTGTTTTGTTTTTTTGTCTTTTTTTTTGTTGTTTTTTTTTAAAGTGCAAAAAGCTCTCTGCTGCCCTAGAGAGAGGTTCTTTGGACCAACCATTCATTGCAAAGGAAAATCGGCAGCGAAAGGGGGGTGGGGGGAAGGAGAGGACGATGCCAGTTCGGTCCCAGGCCGCGGAGCAGCCCTCGCCCCTCCGGCCCCAGAGTGCTTCGTGGTGCCGGGAGCTGGGGAGGAAGAGGAGGCAGCTCCTGTCCCCACCCCGGGCTCACTCACCCCTGGCTGATGCTTCCCGAGTCCTCCCTGAGCTCTGGTGTACCTGTGGGTTCTCCCCTGCTCCATCCCCTCGGACAGACGAGTTATCCCCCAGCCCCTGCTCCCGGGACACCCCGGCCACGGGGCTCCTGCCCTGGGTGCTTAAAGAACCGCCCGGATGTGTGGGAGGAGGAGGGGCATGGATAGCAGTCCCTGCAGCCAGTCGAGGGGAAGGGAAAAGGGGGGGAGAGCGCAGGGAAGCACCGAGCTGGCGGCGGCACAGAGGGGGACGGGGTGTTCTGGCTCTGCTCCTGCTTCCTCGGAGAGACCTCGACCCTCAAGCTTTGTGCTACCGGGGAAGTGACAAGTGTTTCAAGGCAAGGAGACGACGGGGAGGAGGGGAAAAGCTGGGGGGAGAGGGTGCCCCATTTCTCTGCACAGAGGCCTCTGTTACAGCCCCCGCCTCGGGAGCGGCCAGCCTCCGGGCCGAGGCTCCCTGCCATGTGCCCGTTCCTCCTCTGGTACTGGCCAGCCTGGCGGGACATCTTCCTCGGCAGAAGTCCCGGGGAAGGAGGAGGAGGAAGGACAGTGGAGCGAGGCCAGCGACAGCCCTGCCTGCCGAGTCAGGTGGGAGGCAGCGGCAGGACACGCAGGGCAAGGGGGGAGGTGGAGGAGGGGCTCTCCAAGAGGGGCGGGATGGGCTCTTTTCCTTCTCCTCAGTCTGCCCCGGGGAGGGTCTCTAGCTGATTTTTTGGATCAGCTTCTCATCAGACAGGCAGTAGAGGCTGTTGATGGACAGGTCCGAGATGAAGTGCTCACAGGCTTTGCGGGTGATCTGTTTGCAACCCCGCAGGTCGATGAGGGTGACGTTGGAGATGCGGCGCAGGTACAGCAAGGCCTGGTCCGTCAGCTTATTGCAGCCTGCGGGCAGAGCACAGGGAGCGTGAGGGGGACACCTCCAGCAGCCAGCACCGGGAGGAGGAATGGGAAATCCAGGAGGCACCTGGAGCAGGGCACGCACCTGCCATGTTGAGCTCGGTGAGGGAGTTGCGTGTGGAGGAGCCCACGGCGGTGAGGAGGTTGGCCGACTGGTCCGTGAGGTGGTTGCAGTGGCTGAGGTCGAGGCGGGAGAGCAGGGGCATATGGCGGATGATCAGGCGCAGCGTGGCGTCCGTGATGTCCAGCCCGGCGAGCCGGAAGTCGATCATGTTGCGGAGTTTGCTGCGATTGTCCTGACCTGCGCAGGCAGAGGGAGAACCGGAGTGAAGAGGCTGCCCTGGGGACCTTGCCTTGTCCAGCCCAGGCAGCCCCAGGGCGGCAGCAGCTTACTGGGTTTGTCTGTTGGAGGCGTGAGTAAGTCCCGGATCTGAGGGTCCTTGATTCCTACTGCCCACCGAAGATCGAGGGTCCTGAGAAGGGGGCAGCTGGAGGTACTGAGGGCACAGACCGCAGACCAGGAACAGCCTGCTAGGATGAGGTCTTTCAGGCCTGGCAGAAGGGAGGCAGGTAACAAGTTAGACGGGTTTGGTAGGCACCCACATCTCCACCATCTTTTTCCAGGCACATGAGGATGCAGGTCCCCTCCCTGCCTGGGTGGGACACTTGCTGGGCGGTGGGACGCAGGCACCCAGGAGTGTCCAGGCTTGGAGGGTGTCTCTCCCCATGACCCAGCCCTCAAGAAGCCTCAGAGCAGGCTGGTGGCAGAGGAAGGGACCCCTCCCCAGCCCACACTCACCTGGCAGCCTGTTGACGAGCCATGTAAGCTGTTTTTTTGAGATATTGGTCCAGCTGAGATCAAGGCTGACCGGCTGCCTTTTGATGATGCCGCTCAGCGCCTGCGGGGTGATGGACTTGCACCTGCTCAAGTCTATCTTTGTCCACAATCTCTTGTCACAGCACCTGGGGACAAGGACAAAGCTAAGGTTGAGTCCCAAGAGTCCCATGGGATAATAGACAGCCAGCAGACTGCCTGGCTTCTGGAAGGAGCCCAGCCCTGGTGTGGTCCTAGCCACAGAACAAGGTTGTTCCTCCTGGTTCCCATAGGTTTCCCCAAACATGGGAGGCTGCTGAAGGTGTCGGGCCACCCAGCGCAGCCCCAGCAGGGTTCCACTGCCCCAAAATAAAACTCCAAGTTGCAGCTGCAGGCTTGCTTGCCCCTCTCTGGGTGTTTCTCCTGATCTTAAGGATCCTTATTCCCAGCAGGCAAAACACTGTGTGTCCCACCCCACAGCCCCAGCAGAGCTCGCTCCTTTGCCAGGAGCAAACTCTTCCTCTCCCATGGGAGTTTGTGGAGAGCCAGAACCCGATGGCAGCTTAGCTGAGTCCCTGAAGGTGCAGGCGAGGGGACACTCCTCCACCACACCACTGCTGATCAAAGCAGGCAATCCCTGCTGCTCAGCTGTTAGAAACCTCCCAGTTTCCATTCCCGTCTGTTCCCAAGCCCTCCATGCACAGCTGTCCTGATGCCAGCATTGTCTTCTTCGGGCCTGCTGTCCCCCGAGGCGTTTCCAGCCAGCAAAGCCATCCCGCCTCAGCCTGCCTTCCCTGCCTGCTGGGAGGCGAGGCAGCAAGGGAGGCCAGGAAGGGCGCCATCAGCATGATGGGCGAGGGAAGGGCACTGGCACCTCACAAGGACACAGCAGGGGACAGCTGAGGGGACAGGAGGAAGGCAGAAGGGAACAACAGAGATGCTACACACAGGCAGAGGCGGCAGGGCTGGCTACAGTGACACTGCCTGGTTCTGGGGAGTGACAGGAGGGCACTGAGGCAACATCCTCCCCCCAGCCCCAGGACGTGTCCCCACACTCACCACTTGTACCAGGTCTTGCACACCCGCATGCACTCGCAGAGCTCCCTGCGGGTGAGGTAGCGGAACACGGACATCCAGACCTCGCGCTGGACGCAGCTCTCCTCGCCCTCCTGCGCCCGGCCCCCGCGCCCGTTCAGCCGGGCCGCCCCCCCCTCCTCCGCGTTCTCGTCCTCCTCTTCCTCTTCGTCCTCCTCTTCCTCGGCGGCCGCGTCCTCGTCGCCCCCGCTCCGCAGGGGCATCCTGGCGGGCGCGTGGCGCACGACCACGCGCGGCGAGTGCTGCAGGTTGGCCGAGGAGGCCGTGATGGCTTGGAGCTTGGGGACAATCGAAGTGCCATGGACATCTTTGGTGGGGCGCTGGAGCGTCACGGTGAGGTAGGAGCCGTGCAGCTTGGCCTTCTCCACCTCCGACAGCTCCTTCTTGCCGCTGGGGTTGTTCTCCTTCTCCCGCACCATGGTTCTCTCCGTGGCCTGGAGCCGCAGCAGCTGCCGGCGCTTGAAGCGCTCGTCCCGGCTGGCGCTGTGGTGGTCGCTGGGCCCGGCCCCCGGGGACGAGCGTGTCACCACCCCACGGGGGGACGCGGGGTCGTGGATCAGCTGCAGCATCGGGGTGGGCGAGTTGGGCGGGGGGGTCAGGGGCTCCTCGCAGCTCCGCAGGGGCCGCAGCACCTTGGCTTGTGCCGTGTCGTCATCGCTCTCCTCCACCTTCCGCTTCTGCGGGGAACGGGGGTGGCTGGTTAGTGGGAATGAGGCCTGGGGAAGGCTTTTCCCTTCTCTTCTTCCCCATGGAAACACCACAGTGCTGGCAGAATCTGCACCAGCAGTGCCCAGTGAAATAATAGAATGGTTTGGGTTAGATAGGGACACCTTCCACTAGATCAGGTTGCTCCAAGCCCAATCGAACCTGGCCTTGAACACTTCCAGGGATAGGGCATCTACAGTTTCTTTGGTCAATCTCTGCCAGGGTCCCAACACCCCCACAGCAAGTAATTTCTTCCCCACAGCTCATCTCAGTACCACGAGGACCAGAGTCCACCCACACCAGCAAACATTTTCCTAACCCCTTCTCAAAAGGGGCATCCTTTGAGGTTCGGGTGGCTTCCACTGTGTGCCTAACAGTGCAGTGTCTCTTACAGTGGAATATCTCAGGATTGCATTGCAGCAGGATGTGCCCAGTCCCTCAAGTGCTCCACCCCCATGATTCTCATTCTCTGATGAGAATCTGATGACTGACTGATGACTGCCCCCCCAGCCCATGCTGGTTGAACACATCCCTGGCAGGATGCAGTGGGAGGGATGGAGGACACAGATCCCTGCCTTGCTCCTTACCTGGCCCTTCTCTGCGTCGTCACCCTGGTAGCACTTGGGGCACTCCCAGCAGTTGGGGAGCTCATCATTGAGCAGCCCTTCCCCATCCATCTGCAATGAGAGGAGGGGGTCAGCAGCAGCCCAGCCCCACAGCAGAGCCCCCCTTTGCCCAGCATGTGCCCTGCTCACCTGCAGACAGCCAGGGTGAACGATCTCGTTGCAGATACAGCACTCCATGAGCTTCTTCTCAAAGTCCTGCGAGTCCTCGTTCTGATCCACCTCCCCGCAAAGTGCACACGTGACCGAGTGAGGCAACCTGGGCTACAAAGGAAAGCAGGGCTGACACCAGGGCATGGTGGGACAGCCTTCCTCCTTTCCTTCCCTACTACCTGAACCATGGACAAGCAACCGGCTATCTCCCAGGAATCCAACTTGGACTCACCGCCAAGCACTGCCGGAGGACACAGGACTGCTTCATGCGGCCGGGCCCGCCGAACTTCTTCATGTCCCTGCAGTAGTGGCACATGCCACACTCGCCCTGCATGCAGGCCTTGCATTTCCGGCACCGCACCCGCCTCCGCCGGGCGCCCGACACGATGGGAGACACCGTGGACCTGACGGGAGTCGGGCGCGGTGCTGGCTTCATGGTGTGCGGCTTGGTGATGGGGATGGTGGGCAGGCGCACCCGCAGCCGGGCCTGGAGCTTTAGCTGGCGACAAGGAGAGAGGGAATTGGGTGAGGAGAGGGAAGCGCTGCGTTCCGCTGGGATCCGGAAGGCTCCGATCCCTGGATCCCGCACCACGACTGCGGATAATGTGCCAGAGAGCAGCTCTGCTCCCTCAGCGCTCCACAGCCAAAGGTGCCTGGATCAGTGCTGACCTGGCACTTCTCCTGGAGCACACTCGCTAACCCCTCACACCACCCCACACCAAGAGCTCCCCTTCCTCTCACCCCCTGCTAGGGCTCAAATGGGTCTGGAAAGGGCTGCTGAGTCCCAAAAGCATCCCTCAGCATCCATGCTTTTCTAACAAAGCAAGTAATGACAAGGTCCACGCTGGCTGTCCTCTCTGTGTCACTCTGCCAACTGCACAAGGGGACAACTCTGGTCACTCTTTCCCGAGCTTGAACACCCACACCCTCCTTGTTTACAGTGCAGGTAGGACAGCACAGCTCTCCAGCTGTCACCCTGCATCCCATCAGCCCTCACAGGAAATCTGCTGGCTGCAGCATGCTTTTGGAATTGGCTGTGCTGGGCTGTGCACCTCAGCTGATGGGCTTGGGCAAGGGCAAGCTCCCAAGGATGGGGTTGGGGATGTGCCAAGCCTCTGAGTGCTGCACCCAAAGCATACACACATCTCCAGGTCACTTCTCCCAGAAAAGCTGCCCAAGATGCTCATGTTGCACAAGGATCACTCTGGATCCCCAGGGCAGAGCAGGCAAGCAGAGAGAGGCACCTCCAAAGGGCAATCGAAGAGGCTCATTTGTCTCCAGACTCCCTAATGGGGTGTTACCCACCCTTCCCAGGGTGACGGGGTCCTGCTTTTCCCATAGCCTGCCTGTGAGCCCATCTCCTGGCAGGAAGGAAGAAGTGACCTCTGGGAGCCATCCTGGCAAGCCACAGGAAGGCAGCCTGCAGAGGGGAAGTCCGGCTGCTCCATGCCTCCATCTGCCCAGCGAGCTCAGCCCGGGCTGCAGCCCAGCTGTGGGCCCTGGGCTATGAGCACAGCTGGACAGGGAAGGGCAGGGATGCATGGAAAGGTCCCATTGCTGAAGAGCTGACTGCTATCCACAGGGGGAGACTCCCGGGAGAGAGCTGCCTTGCTTGGCATTGCAAGACCCAATCCTAGAACAGGGACATGTTCACCTCTCAGTGAGGGGCTGGACTGCTCTTGGCCATCAACCCCACACCTCACCCAGCTCTACCACAGCGAGGCCTTCCCTGACACATTCCTCAGGCCATCCAGGGTTCTCCCTATCAATCCAGAGAGCTCCTAGGAGAGCAGGATCACCCCTTCCTCCCTCCCACAACAAGGCTCCCTGTTCACCAAGCACAACCAAAGGGCTGGAGAACACGGAGCAGCCAAGGCTGATCTGGTTACCACCCATCAGCTGAGCCGGGATAACCAGCACAGTGGGAGTTCTCTGTGTTTGCCCGCAGCGCCGTGGAGGTGGCTGCACCCCACATCCCACTTTGGCACTGCTCCCAAGGCGGGTATGGAAGCGGTGCCACCACACCCCAGGCCTGGCAAATGACTCAACACGTGACACTTGTCTGGGTCCCCTCCTTGCAGCTCCTACCTTATCTCTCTTGGGCCACTGGACGATGGGGACGCCTGTAAGTGCCAGTTTGGGGTCGCTGTTTGCGTATTCTTCCAACAGCAGCTAATGGAGAGAGAGGTGGGGGGGAACACGGCAGAGAGACAAAAAGCACAGGTGTGAGCACAGGGAAACACGGCTCCCGCCAGCGAGGCAGGCTCTGACCAGATGCCAAGGCCAGCATGCTTCAAAGGCGGCTGGGAAGGAGCCCTCCTCTCCCCACGCCCGCCAGCAACCATCCCTCCTCCCCACATGAGACAGACAAGCTCTGTCGAGTCGATCTGCACCAGCGCTTTCATCCAACTGCATTTCAGCCCCGAGGCCCCGCGCTGGGCGGCGGCAGAAGTGGAGAGTGCCAAGATTCGGCAATCTGGGGGGATTTTGGGGGGACGATTCATCAGCATTTCCCCCGCGGCTGCTCCCCAGGCACGGGGCAGCCTGGAGGGCGCAGCAGCAGCAGGATGTGATGCCCCAGCACCCCCTCCGTGGCCTGGCACAAGCTGCCTGTAGCTGAGAGGTGCTCCCCCGCACTGCCTCGGGATTTGGCTTTGACTTGGAGGGAAAGATCCCTCGGCACCAAGCGGACTGGCATGCTGCCCTCCAGCGCGACAGCCCCTCACTCCCGGTGCACGGGGCTCCCATGCTCACCCCGCTCCTTTCAGCGCCCTCCAGTGCAGCCCCCTCCCCACATCCACTCCCCACCGAATTTGCTGGTTGCAAAGGTGCTTTATTTACTTGACGTTGCCATGGTTACACAGGCAGGAGCCTCCTGTCGGCATCCCGGCGGGCAGTGCTTCCCGCTGCCAGGCAGGGCCAGGGCAGGGGTTGCCTGGCGTGCCCCCCGCCCGGTTTTCCGGGTGTCTGGGGAGGCAGGAAGCCGCAGTCTCCCTTGGGCTCCCCGGCAGCGCAGCGTGCAGCCTTCAGACCTTCCGCCTCCCCACGAGCACACACCGAGGGAAAGGTCAGGGCTCGGAGCTCCCACACGGACATCGTGGGACCGCAGCGTCTGCCTGCCCGTGGCACCGGGGACGGGGCGGGGGCGGCTCAGGCACGCTCCTCGCCAGGGAGCCGAGGGATCGCGGGGGCTCCCGGGTCCTGCGGCTGCATCTGTCTCAGAGCCGGGGTGGGCGACAGGCCACTGGTCCCCTGCGCCCTGTGGCCGGCGGGACACGGCAGAGGGGACCCTGTGAACACGCGGCTGGAGCCTCTCGGCAGCAGTGCCGGCAAGAGTGCCCCGGGAACGGGAGAGGTGAGCCCAAGCACCGGCCAGGGACCCCTCCGGGGAAGCAGGGGTCCCCCCCGCGGTCCCCTCCCACCCTGTCCGGGACCGGAGCGTCCCCGCGTCCCCTCCCCGCGCCACGAGCATTGCCAGCTGCCTGACCTTGCGCCTCTGGAGCTGCCGAGACTCTGGGGTGAAGTTTGCCGAGCCCTCTTTGTTTCGGTGCCTGCACTACGAGGGCTGGAGCCCCCTCCCTTCTCCCCGGACACCTCCGGGGGCTGGCTCAGACCCCGGCCGGACCCCCGGTGTTCGGGGACATGGCTGGGGAGCAGCTGCGCCCCCCGCCCCGAGCGCCCCCGGCTCCTCCCCGCCCCCAGCAGCCGCACTGGCAGCCGCGTGCTCCTCCCGAGCCCTTGGGCAGCGGCGGCGGCGGCAGCTTCCTGAGCCGGAGACAATGCTGCTGCGTCACCCACATGCGGTTCCCAGCAATGCTTTGCAACGGGAAGATGGCAGAAGAGAAAAAGGGAGCGAGGAAGCGGAGGGCAGAGCCGCGCTGCTGCAGCGCCGGGAGGGGCCGGGACGGCGGGGATTGGCGCAGGGTCCGGGCGGCGCTGCCCACCGGCCTTCCCGGGATCCCTCCCTCCCTCCGCCGCCGCAATCCGAGAGGCCGGGGCCGGGCTCCTCGGGGCCGGGCAGAGCGCGGTGGAGAGCCCTTACCCCGTCCCGCTCAGCCCAGCCTCCCCGGCGCCTTTCTTTTGTCTGTTCCGAGGCGGGTTTGGGATCTGGGAGCCCCCGCTAGAGCGAGCGGGGCTTTGGAATGCAGGCAAGGGTCATCCCCTCTTGCAGCTCCCCCCAGGGTCTGCACCCCCACACTCCTGACCTGGAGGGAGAAACATCCCGCCAGTCAAGTTTGGGAGCAGCCACATTCCCAAAGGCACCGGGGACCAAACCGCTAGAGGGGGACAGATCCATTCCGGGCGACCAAGGTGTCCCCAAGCAATCCCAGCCCCCCAAGACGCCCCCCAGATACACACCGCAATTAAAATGGAGGAAACTCCAGAAATAAAGCCAAACAGCACCAGGGAGCAGCGGCTGCTCCCACTTATGATGCATCCAAAGCATCGGCAGGTAACTCCAGCTTTGTGTTCCCAGGAAGCCAGTCAGTTACATGCTGACCTAGCTCCAGGACTGTCACCAACTGTGCAACCAGTGACACCCTTGGGCCCCTGGAATGGGCTCTCTCTGACACGCAGGCAGGAACGTGGCCAGTGCTGCCATCCCACCATGGGAGACCTGCCTGGCACAGCTCACAGGCCACCCTGAACTTCCTCACCCATCCCTGAGGATTCCACCCCCATTCCTCACCAAATTCTCCCTCTGCTCATTGAGTGACCAATGTCACACCAGAGGTTTTGAGATGAGGTCCTGGAGACAGGATCAGCACTTCAGGGAGGCTTATCTTGTTTCTACAATCCTTGGTGCTCCAACAGCTCAGTGCACAGCACAGATATAACCTGTTTATGCCAGGCCACAGGGGTCTGGCTTTAGACTTGCTGTCAGCTGCCTCATGACCATCCTCCTGTCAAAACCAGTCATGGAAACCACCACAGAGAGGTCAGAAATCATGGATGGAAGCAGCCAAAAGACAACAGGACCTCTCCAAAATTCCCTCTTTGTCAATGATCCTTCCAATGACCTCCATCACACTCAGAATTTTCAGACAATTCCTGCCACAGAGCTGAAAGCACAACTGTCACATCCAAAGTGTCACATCCCAAGTGATGCTCCAGGCTGAACTCATGACAGGATGCATATTTCTCCACATGACCCAACACACAGACACCCTGAAATCCTGATCACCACACAAGAGGCTGTAGGAAAAGGCAGCATTTTCCTGCTCCTGGAGTGCCTGGGGACACTGGATAGCAGAGGGTGGCACTGGATGGGCTGATCAAGGTGGCATGCCTGCAAGTCTGGATGAGAAAACGCCACGTTCTGACCATGGGGAGCACAGACCAAAGTGCCTCTTTCCCAGCTTGGCCAGATCCCAGCTCCATCAATGACCTTACCTGGTGACACAAGGGCAAAAGTACCTGCTGCAGACTGGTGGTCCCAGGTAGAAGTTTTAGCTAGAGATGTCTTAAGCCCTTCTCAGGCTTTACAAGCCAACTTCTACTGGCCACTTCCATCACCTCTATGGAAAATGGGTTTTGGAAGTAGAGCTTTGCTGTAGTTGGACAAACTTGTCCCACTTTCCCGAGTCACTGCAGGCTGTGACTAAGGATCTTGATGCCTTGAGGATGCCAGTCCAGAGGGATAGAGTCCTGCAGCTCAGGATACTTCCAAACCTCCAAGGACAGCCAGCTTTAAGGAGCAAATCCTCAGGGAAGTTGTCTGGGACCACAAAGGCTGTCACCTGCAGCTCATCTGCGAGGTACAATTGGACACAGGGGCCTGGTCACACCAAAACCACAGGCTCACCTTTACTACCTCCAGAACATGAACAGATTCTTTGATCAGGTCTCGAACTACAACTGAACACCAACAACCTTTAAGGCTCTGCCTTCAAAACACCCAACACCAGCCTCCTTTCGTCAGCCCAAGGGTGAAACACAGGGCCCACAACTCAGGTCCTCCAGAGCACCACACAGGGCTCAGAAATACACACTTCATATTCTCAAAGGTCACAGCACACACAGGATGCCTGAACAGCCACAGAAAACCAGAAATTCAGCCTCTAACAGCACCCAGAGTCTTTCAACCAAGACCCCAGAGCCACACCCTCTGCTCCAAGCACTGCAGAGCTCTGGATTTACCCGAACATCTCACAAAAAAACATCAGGAGACAGCACTTGGAAATAAAAACAATGGCAAAGACAAGTACACACGCATGGCTGCATCTGGATGTCAGCTTTGGTACAGGCAAGCAGCTGTACAGATCACCAACAGCATGGAGGGGAGCAGAAGGTAACTTTTTAGGGACTAGAATGGGTTTCTGGGGATAGAGTGAAGCTGACGTTCCCACTTCTGTGCTGAAACACCAAAGCTCATTGGCTCAGCTCAACAGATGAAGGCAAATAAAATCCAAACAACCCTCACCAGCCCAAAATAACAGACTCTTATAACTCCAGGTCACACCCTGGGCAAACAACTCAAAGGAACAAAGCCAAATCCACCTGGGGCAAGGAAAAGGTTCCAACTGTCACAGAGTCCACAGCCAAAAGTGGAAGTGAACTGCATCAGCCACGAGCACTCCTGCACTGACTGGCCATAAGGGACCCAGCCACCCTCCTGCTTTCCCAACCCCAAATCCCAGGGCAGTCCCTCAGGTGTAACATCAGCCCCACACACAGGAAGAGGATGCCACCAATCCTGCCCCAGGACAGGAGTAGGGTGAGGGTGAAGTTTCCTTGTGGGAAGTGCTTTGCACTCGCTCGGGCCTACCTTGACGTCAGCGATGAGGGCGTCCTCGTCCTCGATGCCGGTGGGAACACACTTCTTGTGCAGAGGGAGCGACTCCAGCTTGTCCACGAGGCAGCGCAGCCCCTCCAGCTCAAACTGGGTCAGGTGCACCTTCCTGCTCTTGCGGGGACTGCCCCCGCTCGGGTCCCAGGCCTGGCCGTTTTGGGAGCCCCGGCTGGAGTCGGAAGAGTCTATGGATGGGGTCTTCTTGAGACCCGGCAGGCTGCTCCGGCAGCTCTTGCCCAGTTCGTCATAGTCCACGTTGGCACCGTTGGCAATGGGGCTGGTGAGAATGGACTTCCTGGTCATGGGGCGCCGGGAATCCTTCCCTGCTGCATCCTCATCGTCCTCCTCCTCCTCCTCCTCTTCCATGTTCACTGAGTCTGAGGAGCTCAGCTCCATATCTGCCATGATGAAGAAACAGGGAGAGCAATCACAGGAAGTGTTCCATGTTTAATGGGATCCCCCCAGTCATGAGGGATGCTGGAGCAACAGATTTGTAGGAGGTGAAAGGAACACAGAAGCTGGAAAACAACAGCTAAACACCCTTCCCATTCCTGGCTTGTCTGTGGGAATGCAGGGCACCAGATACGGAAAAAGGTCCCAGAGAAAGAAACAGCAAATGCCCTAGACTGAATTTCCTGTCCTAGACTTAATTTCATGGAATTGGGTTGGAAGGGACCTGGACTGTCATCTAGCCCAACTCCAGTGCCATAGGCCTGGACATCTTCCATGACATCATGTTGCTTAATGCCCTATTCAACCTCATTTTGCATGGGAAGGCTTGGGATCTCCAGCTGAAGGCTCAGGATCTTGATGCTGCCTTCATGATGTGATAAAGAGGATGTGGACTCGCTCACGATTGTGAGGCTGCTGAGCCCTCCAAGTAACCCTCAAACCCTGTGTGCAGAAGGCCCTGGCCAGCCAGAGATAATTCCTGCCTACAGCACCGTGGTGGCCACTGCAACTTCCCCCCATCTCTTCTGTGTAAGGCTCTGAACTGGTGGTTTCTGGTTTCACAGCTCTGAGGAACCTGGGCTGCTGCAGGGCCAGAGGAGGAAGCAGAAGTCTGGCTGGTTGTAACTTCAACGCCCAAATAATCCCCACGCAGCCCTCCCCTGCCTGGCACACTGCTGAGCCAGTGCCCCAGCAGGAGGGTGTAAGAAGCCAGTTGGATAAGGGTAAGGAAGGAATAGGGGCTGGACTTACCCATGCTGAGGGATTCCTTCTGGAAGTCCTTGGTCAGGTGGGAGCGGCTGGTGATGCAGTACACGTAACGCTCCAGCACGTACCAACACATCTCGTAATAGAAGGGATAACGAAATTTATTTGGGACCTGCAAAACAGGCAAGAGGATCTGTCAGGCCTCCTTTCCACTGCTGCTCTCAGATGACAGATGCCACAGCAGGTGTGGCCCAGGGTCCAGCACGGTCCCACACAGGTCCTTACCCGTGTGCGGTCCTCGATGCTGTAGATCCGGAGCTGCATAGGGATGTTGAAGCTGTGTAAGAAGTTGCCACCAAAAACCAGCGTGTCCATGGGAGTGTACACAGCATGGATCCAACCTTGGGGAGAAAGTAGAGTTGGAAGAATCCTTCTGATCCACCTTGCATAGCTTTATGCCACCCTGGTGTCATCCTAGATTGTTTCCTAGTTGCGTTAGGCCTAGCACCAAGGGAAACAGCCTTCTGAAGTCTGTCCCAACACTCTAAACACCTTCAAAATAACTCAAGTTCCACTCCTTATCTCCAAGGCTAAGCAATCCAGCCAAGTCCAACATCTGGGGAATTCCAGCATGGGTTTCCTTAAGGCAAAGCCACTCAGTTCAGAAGAAGTGTCAGTTGTGATAACAGACTCAAATGAGTGAGTTGTGCAATCCCTGGTGTTTTCTGTTCCTGGTCCTGCTGTACACCACAGCTCTGCAGCGGTGTCACAAGACACCCAGGAAGCAGAGGAGCTGCCTTGGGCCAGCCTCTCCTGAACCTACACTGCTCCATGTGTCAACAGGACAGGATCTGGGAAAGCCTCCTTTAATAATTAATCAAATGTGATATGAACCAGCCACAGCTTTCCTAACACTTGGGGCTGGATCCACAATGCCATCACAGGCATGTTTTGGGAGGTGGCAAAAGAGGACAGAGCCACATCACATCTCCCTCTCCCAGTGACTCATGAGGAAGGTAAATCCTGCCAGTGTCCCAGGAGTTCCAGTGCTGCCACAATCCTGGCCAAGGCCAGGATGCCCCTGCCCACCCTGAGGGTACCTGAGGGGATGACAAATGTGTAGCCCTGCTTGAGCTCGATGCGCTGGCATTCTGACACTCTGTCCCCAAGGAAAATGTCTCCCTGCTTCCCTGAGAGAAGCCAGTTTTCATAGAGCTCCAGGTTCTGGGGCGTGGGAGGGATCAGCCAGAAGATCTGCAAATAAAGACAACACACTCATGTAAGTCATCACATAATCAACAGCTATGGCTTCTTCCCAACATCTGAATCTCTTACTCGCCCCTCTCCCTGAGAACTTCCCAGCAAAATGACTGCAACAGCTGCCCCCCTCAAGAGCACAAGCCAGGTCTTTCCCAGCCTGACACACTGAGTGTTAGAGGTAGCCTGAGCCTGGGATGCTTTTTAAGCTACGATTTACATCAGTGTCAAGAGATACAGAGCCCAGGAAAGCCACCAGAGTGACAAGGAGATTTATGAGTTTGATTTACCATGTTAGAGCTACACCTGAACTAGGGATTGGCACCTGTCTGGCTACATGCAATATAGTAAGTTTAGGGTGGAAAATACTTCAATTTCCTGTCTGGGACCTGCATCCTCAAGGATTTACACAAAAACAGACCAACAGCCACTTTCCTAAAGCACCTATAGCTGTCCTCATAGGTACAGTCCTACCTTTCCCCCTCGGTGGATGTGGTACCACACAGAAGTGCCACCAAAGTCCACGTGGAAATCTGTGTAGCAGCCCTTGACACTCATCAAACAGTATCTGGGGGAAAACAAGATGACAAGGTGAAAATGAATGGTGATCCACACTTTGGAGCAGATATGACATTCCAAGGGAATGGGTCCCCCAAACCAAGGCCAAATGGCTCAGAGCAGTGTCACAAGCCACCCAGCCCCTTTTCCACACAGCTAAAGCCAGTTCAATAAGTGACTGTAGTGACTTACAAGTGTCACCCACAAAAATAAGCTGGGAGACTGATCCTCCCCCTTCCCCTTGGTACACACTGCTGCTCCTGTGGGCACTCTTCCTGCAGGAGATTGTTTGCTGCCTGCCACAGCTCATGAATTCACTTACTTCTGCACCTTTGGATACTGCATCTCCAGGATGGCATTGGTAGACTCTGTCTGACTTTCCTTTAAGTGCCTGGGCCACATGTTATCAACCCAGTCAATCAAATCCACCTACAGCAGAAAGGTAGGAGATGTGAGCAGAGAAAAAAGGGACACAGCAAAACCTTTTGCTACCCCAGGCTGGCAAATCCCTTTTTGGTCCTTCCCCACACCCAGAAACTTTCCCAGTGCTACTGGGACAGTCCTACACACAAAGCACTTATGATCAGGTGTTCAGATGCCAGCTCTGGACTTCCATAAAAAATATGCCAGACAGTATCTCCTAGAGGTGAGATTCAATTCCCTAAACTTCAGGAGAGCCAGAGATGTCAAGGTTCCCTCTGTAGTTAACAGCTTCCCTCTGTAGTTAACAGCTGGCCCCACACAGCTGCCACTTCCACTCTGCTGACTGCAGAGGTAGTTTGAGATGGTCATCCCATCCATCCCACCTCCCACAACTCATCTTCCCAGCACAAAACAGCTTCCTGCCCCTCTTCCAGCACACCTCCAGCATGGCCTCCTCTGCCCTCAGAGATTTCAGCATTTTCCATCAGAAGCCCTCCCTGCCACACTGCAGAGTTCAGACTTCCATGCTGACAGCCAATGGAAAGGCTATCTCTCCAGAGAGTGATGTGCCAAGGACTTGGCCATGGTCACCACAGCTCAACTAGGAGATCAGTTCCAGCAGCTTCCAGACATATATCCCTGCTGAGCCCATGCATGTTCCGAGCAGCCCCTCCTCTTCCACCACATCCCAATGCCAGGCTGGCACCTCACCTCCAGATTTCCAGGGAAAGCAGATCCCTGCATGAGGAAGAGCCCCACTCACCGTAGCAGGTCTCTGCACCAGGTTCTCCAGTTTGGTGTGGCTGAACTCCAGGCTGATGACGTTGTAGAGTTTCTCCCGCTCCTCCTCTGGCGTTTCGTAGTAGCGCGCCCACTGCGCCATGGACATCTCGATGTCCCGCTGCGTGTTCACATCCATCACATCCACTATCCGTCGGCTCCCTGCCACGGTGACAGGCACATCACTGAACTGTCCCTCTGCACCATGGACTCCAGGAGGTGAGACCCTCAAAGACCCCAAGCACACAAGTGAGTGCAGAGGGGCTCCGGACACTTACCCACACACAGCCGCACATCGTTCACGCTGAAGTCCGGATCCGGCATCCTGTGGGACAAACATCTGGCTAAAAAGACCACCAAGTGCTTCTGGCTGCACTCTGTGACCCAGGAATTGGCACCCTGAAGGTACATCTGTGCTGCTTTGGTGTTGGAGAAGGCCATGGAAGAGGATCTCTGGGGGCACAGGACTGGGTGAAACACTAGAACAAACTTCTGGCTCGGGAAGCAGGCTTGGGAAGAGGATGTACCATCTCCAGAGCTGCTGTACAGTGACTTCTAGCAAAGGAGCCAGGAGGCCTTGAACTAAGCAATCCCAGCTCTCATTTTAAAGGCTGCCTGTGTGAGTTATCCCAATCCAAAGGCACGGCCGGAGCAGGACACGCAGTATATTCCACTGACACAGCAGAACCACTCCAATGTTTGTACTGGCACCCTTCTCTGTACAAACACTGCTGTCACAGGCAGAGCAGGCTGGCAGCCATTCGAGCAACTCTTGACCCAGAGAAATATCCAAAAGCTCAGGAGAAATCCAGTTTCTGTCACACTGTAATGTCCAGTATTAAATCTCTACCCTCCCAAGTCACCCAGCAGTTAGACTGAACCTGGCATGACTTCGTACCCAATTCACCCCAGCAAAGAACGTCCTGCATTGGATGAGATGTCACTCATCTGTTCACAGCCTTGGAACCTCAGTCACCCAGCAGTTAGACTGAACCTGGCATGACTTCGTACCCAATTCACCCCAGCAAAGAACATCCTGCATTGGATGAGATGTCACCATCTGTTCACAACCATGGAACCTCGTGGCTGAGGGACTTTGGAGCACTGCAGCTGGTACTAGCTCTGAAAGTTTGCGAGGGGTCATTTGTTCCTCTAATCAATCCCAAAAACTCTGACCCAGTTTACATTTAGAGCTGCAAACCTCAATGGATGTATTGCAGCAAGAGAGGCAGACAGCAGCTCAGAAGTTTGGAAAATCAGGTTGGAATTCTGGAAAATGCCAGAAATACTACAAATTGTTTGACTCTCTGGCAATAGATGCCTAGGAAAGAAACCCAGCCAGACGTTGCATCAGAGCAGCAGTGGGACTTTCCAGACATTTGGTGGAATTCTGATCACCTACAGCCAATTCAGTTCTCTCATTTTCGGTCCAAACAGACTAGGAAGAACAGGATAACTGAGCTGGAAGGTATTTCTCTCTGCCCATTGCACATAAAGAACAGCGTGGACACAACAGTAAAATTAGCCTGGCAGAGCCAGGAGCAGATCCCACACAGTGTGGAGAGATGAAGGAACTGGGCCAGTCACCCACCACTCCGTGCTCCCAGCACTTACTTTATCCCCAGGCCGTCCGAGCTCCTGAAGATGAGCGGGTCCCTCAGGCCACCCCGCTGGATGTATTCAACTGTGAAGTCTGGTGTGGGGAGACAGAAAAGGGAAGGTTTAGGAGAAACTCCTTCAGAGTATTATAGACATGCTCAGGTTGAAAAGGCTCTCTGTAGATCCCTAGTCCAACCCTGCTCCTCACTTTTCTACACTTTTTCAGAAATCCTGAACTCCTTTGCAGCAGTTCTGAGTGGCAGCAGGGTGTGTGCTGCTGACAAGCCTCAGACAGGGCCCCTAAGGAGGGTTTGCTCCAACAGGCTGCTCCTGACAGGTGAACACCCTGGATTTTGGTGCTCACTTCCTTAGGAAGCTCAGAGCCAAGCAAGAGATGCCTTGCAGAAGCGCTCCTCCCTCCCAGTAAATCCTCATGAGGGGCTGTGTGATGAAAAGCCATCCCACGGAGCCGTGTGCGTGCTGAAAGGAAGGGGAGACATCCCACACAGTCCTTGAATTAAGGATCTGGTAGACACGTGGCTGCAATTACAGGTGCTGACCCAGGCAAACCCTCCCATTCCTGGCTGCCACGTGTCCCAGCAAGCTGCAGACCAGCTCCGTGCTCTCTGGAGCGAACAGCTTCCATGCCATTCCCACACACACTCCCTGGGACCAGCAGACCCAAGACAAACCTTTGCCTTCCATGAAGACCACGAAAGTGGAGTTGAACTTGTTGGTGGACAGCTTTTCCTCGAGGTCAAACGTCCTCTTCCCTTCAATCTCATCATCGGAGATGCCGTCGTCCTCGTAACGCCGCCTCATCGTGCCACGCTGAGGGGAGAACACCGGGAAGGGAGAAGTTATGGACCAGGAAGGGAACTTACAGAGCAGGAGGATCAACCTCACCCAACCTAACACAGCTCAGCCACGGCCTCTAGGGGAGCTCAGGTCTGTCCTGAACCCAAAACGTACCACTGAAACATCAGCTTTGCCTGTCCTCCATCCAGATTTGTGCTAATTGGGCTGTATGTGAGACAGATAATCACTCCTAATGAATTCTAACACGGAAATACAGGAGGAGGGGAGAGTTTAGTGTAACAGAGGCAAAGAACAAAGAATCAGTTCCCCACTTTTACAGGTGCATCAGTATTTTGCTGCACTGGAGGTAAAGGCACTTGTGAGTTTCAATCTCTGCCACAACACCAATGATTAAAAAAAAGACTCTTAAGTTTTCATCTTTGGCTGTGCCTGTACACAGAAAGCTGATTTATTCTCTTGCTTGTATGGAGAAGAATAGCAGAGTGCAACAAACACTTTTCTTAGAGGGTCTTGTAAGCACATCTGTATAGGGATTCCTGACAGACATCCTTTTCTGGCATTACTGGATCTGGAAGAAATTACTGTCCCCAGCTGCTGGCCACCTGGCCAGAGAGCAGAGCCCTGCGTGGGAATGCTCCCTAAATCCCCTCAGATAAAAGGCAAACCTGCTCTGAATTAGCCAAGCTGCCTTCCCCTAATTAGGGATGTTCCCATTATCAAGCGTGCACACCAACTGCTGGGCCAGCAGACAGCCAGGATGGGGCAGGAGGTGACACAGCTGGTGGCACCTGCCTGCAGTAGGGAGGGGCAGTGTCACATCCCCAGCAACACCACCAGAACCAGCCTGCAATAACCTCACTGGAGAAAGAGGAATGAACTCCTTCATACAGAAGTACTGCTTTAAATAATTTTTTTTAGATTAATTAGATGAACCAGTGCAGGAGCACGTAGGGACACACAAAAAAAGGCTTTTCCCCCACCCCCTCCAACATTTAATTTTAACTCCCAGTTTCAAGCAGGCTGATGGATGCACAAGGAGTTCCCCTGCCATCACGACAGAGTCACTCACCCATTGTTAACAGCCCATTGACGGTGCTCAGCTTCCCAACCTCCTTACCAAAAACCTGAGTGACTGGGACACAAAACACCTCATCAGCCAGGCACGAACAATTGGCTGCTCCTGAATGGGGCACTTCAGGCAGAGTCTTCAGGATCCTGCAACCAGGGTCTGTCCAATGGCCCCGAGGATTAAACAATTTGGAAAAGGGCTGCTGTTCTTTGTCTTAAGCCATCCACTAAAGAGGAGTGGGATCTCCCCGTTTTTAACAACACAAAAGCTCACTCTGCTTATGGGTTTTTACAGAGATACTTGTATAAAGGCAGGAAAGTGCATTTAAAAAGTACGGACATATGGGAGTGGCACCTGGAGTGACCTATTCCTTGGGAACTCGCACAAAACACCCCATCAGCCAGGCACGAACAATTGGCTGCTCCTGAATGGGGCACTTCAGGCAGAGTCTTCAGGATCCTGCAACCAGGGTCTGTCCAATGGCCCCGAGGATTAAACAATTTGGAAAAGGGCTGCTGTTCTTTGTCTTAAGCCATCCACTAAAGAGGAGTGGGATCTCCCCGTTTTTAACAACACAAAAGCTCACTCTGCTTATGGGTTTTTACAGATACTTGTATAAAGGCAGGAAAGTGCATTTAAAAAGTACGGACATATGGGAGTGGCACCAGCATAAGTGACCTATTCCTTGGGAACTCTTGGATTTTCACACTGCTAAAGCTGGGCTGCACTCACCAAAAACTGGAACTCTCAAATGTTCGCTCTGCCTTTAAACCGGCCCTTCCAAGGGGATGCATCAGAACTTGAAGTTTGAGATATGGAGGTGTTATGACTGTTTTATAATGGATGATTAGCCCACCTCATAAAGCTCTTATCCTTAAAAACCATGGAATCCATGAATCCTGCACGGTACTCAGCTTTAAATGAGGGTACAGTACAGAGCAGAGAGGGGTCTGCCCTGAGCAGGATTTAGGGACAATAAGCAAACCTCAAACTCAGCTTTTCCTGCAGAACCCAGCATTTTGGGGAAAGGCCCACTTCATCCTACTGCTTACAAAACCACACCAGGGAAGTTCAAGGCACACCTATGCCAGGTAAGGATGCGAATCACCTTCCAGCATGACCAACGTTTCACTCTTCCCAATCCGAAGCAATTCTAGGACTACAGATCCCAGCAGGCAGCTCTCTGTCAGACAGAGGATGTGCACAAAGCAGAGGAGGATTCTGCAGTCCCTGGTCTCACCTGCCTTGGCATCAAGTGGGTCCTGCTCACTGCAGGATCAGGTTGCTTTGTGACCTGCTCCCTTACTCCAGACACTCACTTTTAGGGGGAAAAGCAGCTCCTTTGCCTCTGCTGGATTCAAAACCTCACCTTTTGGGAGGAAAAGCTTTGGCATAGAAAATCTGGCAAGAAGAGGCTATGTCCAAACCAATCCCTTAATAGATTGTATTTGACTCCCTTGGCTACTCTTAACCAGGAGCAGGGTTACTGCACTGGGCTGGAACTCAGGTGAGTCCCATTTGAGGACAAACCTTGGGATATCCAGGCTAGAATGCAGCTCCAGCCACAGGCACGGTGACCAGGCATTGTCTGTCCTTCTGCAAGTGGCACCAAGCCAGGCTCTGGGGATTGTGCAGAGCAGCTCATTCAACAGAAATGTGACCACGTAGCTGGGCCTGATTTGGATCCTATTGGTGCCATGGGTAGATCCTGGAGAAGCACCATGGGATCAGGGCCCTGCTCAGACTTTTCCCAGATCTCCTTCACAACACAGCCTCCAAAGCAAACAGGTTGGAACCTTCAACCCAAACCACTCCATGATAAGGCAGCCACACCACAGAAGTGCAAACACCAGGAAACAGGCAGGAACACCTTAAACTTGAATCCCTTTGCAATGAGGAAACAGGGATGCAAAACACAGAAGGAAGGGGATTGTGTCCTCCAGCCAAGCAAATTCCAAAGTCTATTGCTCCTGTCATCAGCAAAGCGTCAGCCACAAACCCCCTCCAGCTCCCAGGCAGATCAGCTTCGCCTGTTCCCCTGGGCAGGGAAGAGTCCGGCCTTCTAATTGGCCCAGCATGAGGAGAGCAGGATCCCAGCCGTGGCTGAGGACCCAAAAGCACAATGCAAACAGCTCCCATCCCATCGGACCCAGCCGGGGCCACACTGCTTTCAAGTCATTGTTGTCTTGGGAGGGTGGGGAAAAACAATATTTCAGGGGCCCAGAGCAGGCAGGAGGAAGGAAAGGCTTCTGTGCTTCCAGGCATGCGTTATGGGAGAGGCAGCATCTGCGGGAGTCTTCCCCTCCTGGAGTCTGCAGCTTCCTCATGGCACAGTGACACAAACCACAGACCCCATGTCCCCGAAGTGGGTCTCTGTACGAGGACAGATGTGCTCAGTGGATGCTCCAAAATCCCTTTTCTTCTGATGTGCCACACAGGAAATTGCTGCCTGGATAAACAACTGGTTACATGTGACACCTGCAAAGCCATGACAAGCTAATGCCAACCTTACCTTGCCAATATTGAACACACAGAGCTGTGCCAATCCTTCTGACAGCACCAAGTTTGACTTCTTCCCAGGAAGAGCTGGCTACCCTTGTCCCACAGCCTGTGCTAGGGACAGGGCTTGGCTGAGTATCTCTTCCCAGCACATTCCTACAGCCTATCCAGAGAACATCAGCAACTCACAGTCCTGGACTCTTAGACTAGAACTGCTTCTTCCTGGGAGTGACTCCACTATTAGGAGACCTTCCAGTATCAACCAGCTCAGCCAGGGACAGACAGCTTCCCAAAATGAGATCAGCAGATGTCCCCAGAACTGCCACCTGTGACAATGTTCTGGGTGAAGTTCAGCTCCAGTGAAGCAAGGGCACAGAGTCAGGCACATTACATTATCTGTAGGACAACCTCAGCATTCAGTATTAAGCAGCAATATTTAAATATTACTTTGTTTTGCCAGCTTTCTCTTAGGATTCAGGCATTTTTCATCCTGCTGAGAGTTTTACTAAGGAAGAACTGACAAGTGGTCCAAACCTTTTCTTTCTGTGTCAGGCAGGGTCAAGATAAAGGCACTTCATTCATCCTCCAAGATCAGACAGCCAGCAATTCCCACCTAAGACAGCTGTCCTTCACCATTTCTTTCTGACCCTCCTGGGTACCATTCAATTAATGGAGGGAATAGGAAGCATGGATATTAATCCTGCTGACAGCTATCCCTTCTATTCTGATTATTTCACCTGCATTCTCCTTCATCCAAGGATTCCAGGGAAAGCACCTAATGAATCTCCACAGTGGCACTCTCCAAAATCCTTCCTTGGAAACCTCTTTCCATCAGCAAGTGCTGCCTCCATGGAGCACAGCTCCTTCTAACAGCAAAGGAGCTGACAGTCAGCTGAAGAGAGCCAGAAAACTCCTCTCCTGTGAGGTTTTTTTTGAGGGAAGAACGAGTACAAGGTCACATTTGAAAAAAAGAACAAGCCGTCCTTTTGCTGAAAGAGCCTCATGCAGTTAAAGAGTGAAACCGACACACACACACCACAGTATTTTAGTCACTTCCTGTCCTGTCTGCTGCCATCCCCTCCCTCAGCTCCATCTCCCAGCCACCAGGAACCTCTTCCTGCTATGCCACAGCTCCTTCCCCCTCAGGAGACCAGAGCACCCCTCTCACTTTTCCTCTCCCTCTGCTTGCTGTCTTTCCAGAGCAGCTTGCCCGTGTGAAGCCTCCCACAACTCTCTTCTACTCCTTTGACATGAAGAAAGCAGAAAGTTTCACCTCCATTTCCAATCCCAAAATCCCCTTGTTGCAGGTTTTAACTTTTCCCTGGCTCTCAGTGTATCCATAGAACAGTGTGATCGACCAGTGCATTTCTTCATTACCCCATCCCTTTGCAGGTTTACTCTGCTGAAATGCACCCAAATTGATAGTAAATCAACCAGCTCAACTCTCCTCAGTTAAGGAATTTAACTTCTCACATATTTTTATAGCAAACAACTGTGGCTCTTGCCTAGATAAATCCAGACCTGCAACATTTGAATCTCTCAAAGGGTGTTCTGATCTCCAGCGAGTACCTGTGGCAAGTCCAGAATTCTGCCTCTGAGACCTTGTGCAGAGAATCCCCAGCAATTTTAGCAGTGGCAAAGTGGGAAGAACAACATCCATTTCTCCAGGAAGACACAAGGCAGCCTGACAGGAGGATGGACAAGCAGGGAAGCAGCCAGGCTGTGATCAGACAGAGCCAGGGCACAGCAGGTGCCAATGCCAGAATATGCAGGGAAGATCCTCCCTTGCCAGTGTTTCCAGATAGAGTGTGAAGAACCAAGGCACCACGATTATGACACCCAGTCAGCAGCCTGCCAGGTCACTGCTTATCTTAAGCACAAGAGCTTTTCCTCTCTATATCCCTCTCCCCTCCAAGCCTGCACCTCCCACTTCAGCTCCTGGGCTGGGCTCTATGTCTGGAGCACCAGCACAGCACAGCGGCAGCAGGTTCCTGCCCTCTGTGCCTCTCCCACCTTCAATCCTGGACTCCCCGCTTCCCCAGATATGGGAGGCACCTCTTAGGATCTAAAGAACAGGCACAATCCCCTCGAGAGACCCAGGACAAGAGGAACCACTGAGCTTAACTCCGGTTTAATGCCCCTCACCGCCTCCCATTCCTCTCAAGAGCTGGAGTGCTGAATGGGTGTATCCCAGGTGGCACATCCCTGGACAAAGACAGACTCAAAGCACCAGGCTGAGGAGCAAACAGGATCTACACAAAACTGGAGCCCTTCCAGGCTTCCCAGCTCCAGGAGGGATTCCTATCACGAGCAAGGCTGGCAGCAATTCAGAATGACCGGGGAGAACGCTTTGGTTTGCACTTTTGGGTTACAAAATTGAATGTACACGAGGAGTAATTGAGGAATTGGAGCAAGGCAGGTGGGGAGGGAGCATGGAGGGGCCAAGCAGAGCTCCACAGCTGCTCCCAAACCTCACACTGACCAGCCACAGCAGCAAAACCGCCAGGCAGAGGAACATGCAAGACCAGATCACAGATGGGCAGCTCTGGCAGCAGTCCCAAAAAGGAAGCGCTGCTCCTACGAAAGGATACAGCTCCTCACTCCAGTCACCTGCAGCCTCTGTCACACACAGCCACTGTCCCAAAGGGCTTCGATGGCACTGCTAACCCCCAGACTGCCCATTTCCACCACCAGCCACTGCACTGGGAGAAATCCTGCCTGGATTCCATGCAAGCCAGGAGAAGCTCTTGAAGGACCATCAAACACTCCACACCATTTCAAGGCTGAACACTGACCCTCAGTGCTAAAAGCTATCCTTTGGCATTCAGCCCTCTCATTTCTGAAGAAGACCGAGGAAACCCCTTGAATCACATCCCACCCCTTCCCACTCAGAAGAAATCCAAGGAAACAACCCTGTGTGCAGCCCTTTCCCTGTCAAGTGTCCCCAGCACGTTCCCTATGCAGTGAGGTAGATGAGCAGTACCAGCACTGCTCCTCCTTTTGCTTTTTGCAGGAAGGCAAGAGAATCCCCCCATCACCCCCAAATGGAACAAAATAGACCAAACTGCTCCAAAAAAGGCTGGCTTGAAAATGATACACAATTAACCCATATTCCCACCACTAAGCCCCACACAGAACAGGAGGCAGAGACCCAGGACAAGGGACAGACAGAGCCATATGCACTCAGAGGTGCAGCTGATGCAGCAGTAGCAGGCCAGCCCTGAGTGACTTCACTCCTTGCTGGGGACCTGTGTCTCCAGCACACAGAGATCACAGGGCTAGCTTGGATTTTTTTGTAATTTTTTTTTTTGTTACTGAGAGAAGTGCTCACCCTCTGAATTTCTCAGTGTTCCAATCCAGCTCTTCCAAAACCTGTTGCCAGTTCTGTCCCATCACCCAGCCTGAGAGAAGCTGGACCACAGGAGGACTGGAATAACAAAAACGCAGGAAGCTTTGAGGTTTGCACTGCAATTCCTGCTCAGCTGACACTGTTTTTTAAAGGGAACAGCAGCAGGCTGGCTGCATTGCAGGCTATGGGGCTGAGGATGCTCAGGGAGAGAGAAAACAGCCCAGGGCCATTGGGAAGAATATGGACAATGTGGGAATCCAGCTACTAGGAAGGATATTTCCTCTGGACTCTGTGCTGTTACACCATCCCTGCACACACTCCCTCCCCCCTCTCCTCCATAAGGAGCCCAGCACTCGTCCCTTCCTTACTCCAAATGGGGCAAAGGGGCTCAGTGACACATGGAAATATTTATGCACAGCAAATTAAAGACACTGAGGCAGCCTGACCTTAAGGGAGCATGCACTGCCAGCCCTCTCCTTTCCACTTCCAGCTGCCTCAGCTCTATCCCAAGATTACAGCTTCCAGGAGCCAGGGGTACGTGGAAGAACAAGGAGGACTTTTCTCAAGTGGTATTTTCTCCCAGACTCTGTCAGGACTGGCTAAAACACAACAGGATTGTGCACTCACCTCCCAGCCCTGAGGACCGGCATGAACAAAGCTCACAGAGCCTCCTCCTTGACCTAAAAGGGTGTGTGGAGGCAGCATGTACAGAGCTAAAACATGGAAAATCCACCACCCTGCAACCCTGAGCAGATCTCAGCTGAAAAACTTCTCTGGTTCAAGTTCCTGGAACTTCCAGAGAGATTCAGAATCCCTGGAAAGCCAGCACATTGCTGTTTACTCCCAGTGCTGTTGCTACAGCAACAGAGATGCACAAGCATGGACACAGAACTCCTGTCCAACAGCTCCACCTCCTCTCCCCCCATCATGGATTCCCAGGATACACTCTGTCACCAGGTTCACCTGAACCACCTCAAGTGGCAGAAAGCAACACCCACAGCCAGCTATGGATGTTCCCCACCTGGAACTGGGAGCAGAAGTAAACAAGGAGCATCAGCAGCACAGGAAGGGCAGGCCACTGTGGAACAGGAGGAACAACACCAAAGTTCCTCACAGCCCCCTAAAGGCTCAGCCATCATTTCCTCCTCTGCAAACAGCAACGCTCTCCCCTCAGCAGCAGCACCAGAGATGTCATCCTGAAGGGAATTGCTTCCTTTATGTATTTTCAGAGGACAAGATTATTGCAGCACCTTGTTTCTCCACCTTCTGAGCATATCACCATTTTTCCCACATGTGCCCTTCCTCTGCCAAACCCAGCCAGTGACCTGTAAATTTGGATGGTTTCTGACATAACTAAAAAGGCACTGGGGGCACAGAGACTGCCCTCCTGACTTGTCAGTGTCACCTCCAGTCGGGATAACCCTGGGAAAACTTATTCCTGCTTATTACAGGAACATAAATGAAGCCTGCAGAGATTGTTTGGTAACTCACAGGTAACTTGAAGTGCTTCTGAGGTGTTTGGCTCCTTGCTTAGTCAGCACTGCAGCTTCCAGGACACACTCAGGCTTGGGACAGTAAGAATCCAGCTGATATTTACCTCCTGCATCCCTCTCTGCTGACAGGGAACAGCATCCACTTGGTTTCAGGGACGTATTCTCCCAGGGACCAGCACAGTCATGCATCTGGCAGGATCTAAATGCTCACAGGGCTTTCTAAAGCTTTCCAAGAATAGCCTTCAGTTGCTGCTAGCTTCCACCAAAGCCCTGCCCAGACCCAATCTGCACAGCCTCTGAATTATTTAGAACTCATTTATTACACCTGGGTCATTTGGAATGACTCATTTGTAGTGCCTCCAGTTTGAGGCCTGTGGGAGAGATTAATTACCCCCCTTGCCCAGGTCCTGTCTAGACTGGGCAGTTGAGGTGTGTCCAGCAGACCAGGGACATTTGGCCAGGCTGGGTTTCACACAGGGCACAGAGGAACTCCAAGAAGGAGCTTTGCTTAACAGGAATTGCCAGTGTCACATTTCAAACATGGGGAAGAGGGAGCAGGTGACGTAAAAACACCCAAATTCTCACTCAGCACCTGGGGCTCATCGCATGCTCAGTGTCTGCAGGGAGCAACAGAGGCAGGGTCACCCCATGTGAGTCCCAAATCAGAGGGAGCAGCCCTGGGAAAGCCAGTATGCAGCAGGACTGGCCTTTACCACCCCCCAATAGCTGGGGGTGACAAACACCAGCAATCTCCAGGGATCATTACCTGGCAGTCAGCAGCTTTACAGGAGAAACCAGAACTTGGGCTGAACCCGATGGGATTGCTCCTTGCATCCCACCACTGGGATACTGTGAAACACTCAAGATGGAGCAACACAGGGAAAGTAGGAAGCTGCATCCTCCTCTTTCCTATCTTACCTGACACAGGAGCCCACAGCCTGCTCCCCGTGATCTCTCTCTCTCAGCTTTGAGGCCATTTATCCCTCAATTTATTCCTATCCTGTGAGAAAAACTGTCACAAGTGTCCTGTCAATATGTGTGGGCCTTCCTGGCCCCACGACTTGTGTCCTGAACTATCACCCCATCCATCCTGCAGAAAGGATACAAACAAGTTGGAAACCACAAGATTCCAGCTGCTGGGACTCTAGGCACTGGTCAGAGCCAGCAGTGCCATCCCTCAGGCATGGGCTGAGCTGGGATCACTCCACAGCACGCAGGACTGCAAGAAAAACCTTGTCCTGCACAGTCCCCAGGCTTCATCCCCCAGCTGATGGCTCCACATGCTGCAAAGCCCATCTGAACTCTCTCAGGGGATAGCGTGGACACCGACATGTCAGGGCAGGTTTGGTAACTGCTGTTTACAGGAGAGGCCTCTGGCTTCTGGCTGGTGGGGACAGGCAGAGCCTCCTCTCAAATTTCACACAAGGATCTGACCAGAGGGCAGGGCAGTGCTAAGGCAGGACACAGACTGCCTCAGACCATGGGACAGAGCACTTCAGGGCCCAGCTCCCCTCTCACCTCCCTTATTCTCCAGCACACACAGCACTTTGGTCTCCTGCTCCACGAGCCCATTTCCCTTCATGGGTGTCACAACTCTTCCCACGGCCAAAATAAGGGTGACACTGCACCCAGCCAGGATGGTCACTCGGGCCCAACACCCCAGCAGGAGCTGTGGCTCAGCCCACAGAGCCCCCAGGGAGGGCAAGGCTCCTCCTCGGGCTCTCTCCAGCAGCAGAGCCAGTTTAAGAGGTTCCTACTCCACCCTGTCTCCCCATCTCAGACTTCCAGCCCCGTCAGGTTTGGTCACTATCCCAGCACAGACAACAGCTGGGACTAGATGCCTCCCCCCAGCCAACTTTCATCCAGGCAATTCCCTGAGGCAGCGTTCACCTCAGGGCCATTAGCTCCTGGAGCACTCACTGAGGGAGGGAGAAAACCTCTTCAACCAGCTCTGCCACCCTGGCAATCCTAACTGGGAACCACACCCTGAGATACAGACTGCAGGGAAGGCTGTGATGAGCAGGATTTGTCCTTTGGATAATGGCACTCCCCTGCTGTGCTCCCAAGTCATTCTGAAGTGATCCAGCGCTGCTGCCCTTCATTTCTCACCCTGAAGATTGTCACTGCAAGCGCATGGCAGCACTGTGGTAATGTGCTAATCCCAGCTTGCAATTCACAGGGCCTTGCTAGTCTCAGTTCACAGCACAGGCCTGCCAAAGTGAGCCCTGGAGCAGGCAGGAGGTGAGATTTCCTCACACTTCCAGCACCCAGGAATATGGCAGGACTGCTCTGCAGAAGGGCAGGCAGCCTCTGTGAGCAGCAGACCAATGGCTCTTTTTCTCCAGAGCCTTTAAGCAGTCCAGGCTCCCCGTGGGGAGCCCAACAGCCTGGTGTGACACGGGCTGGGTGCAACCACCCAGTGACAGCCAGCAAAGATTTCCAAGTCTCAGAGAGGGACCGTGGCATTGTTAGTGCCAGGGCTGGACTGTCACTCAGGCTCAGGACACAATAGAGCATTTCAGCTCCTCGGTTGAGGGCCTGCAAAACACACAACTCCAGCTTGAAGTGCTGCAAGAAAATGCCCAAGCCCCAGGAACTGCCTCGTTATGGAGCTGGGCAGAACAACACTCACACAGGATTAGCAGCAAACTACTCCACAGCGCCTGCAAGTCCCACCTCCACTGCTCCCAGTCTCTGGGCAAAGAGCATGAATATCCCATAACTTGCTCCTCTGTGTCCTCTCCACACTCAGCATCACCCACTGCCTGTGTGAGCCTCCCAGAGCTCACCAGGACACAGCTTCTCCCACAGATGGTCTTGGATGGGTGCAAGACATCCTCCCAAGATATCCCTGAATCCAGAGCAACTCACCCAGGCCTGTGTTATCCTGGGAGTCGTGGATGCAGAGCCTGAACTAGGAAGAAAGTACATTCAGGGCAGTGCAACCCACCTAATCAAAGTGTCATTGTGCCACACAGGCATGTGTGACCCAGAAGAGAATTCCTGCAGGAACATGACCACAGCTGAAGCAGAGGTGAAATTCTCCTCCAAACCCATATCTTTCAGCAACACTGATAAATTCATTCACAAAACAGACACACATCAGATTTCTGTTGAAGCAGGGGAAGGCAAGATCAGTGCAAACTAAATAAAATAACACAGAACACTCAAGATTTCCTCTATGTCCCAGTAGAAACTAGCCAGGAAAAAGATGCTGTCAGTGTGATTACCTGACACACCAGAGAACAAACTGCCTCTGCCATCTCAGCTGGTACCACCAAACCACACAATTAATTCAGCTCCTTCACCACCATAAACTATTCTGGTTCAGGTTGTTTGGCCGGTAGAACGACTATCACACCTGGATTGGTTTTTTAAAATACATTTATTTTTTGCTAATTGAGCCCCAGTCACACACCAGAAGCACAGCTGACAGCAGCAGAAACACACTGTACCACCAGCTCACTGCTTCCCTACTTGGAACTTCTCATTTAGGCCTACTGACCCAGCTCCCAAGTCCCAGGCATATGTGGGATATTTGAGTAAGTCAAATCATGCTCTACAGAAGAAAAATAATCATCTTTTAAGGGTCCTTCAGCAAGAGAGCATCACTGACACAGTAGGAGCACATAATGAGCTGGAAGTTTCCAGGAAAAGCATGGCAGGAGATAGGATTTAAGCCTCACCCACCACACAGGGGTCATGCCTCCTCCCTGGGCCTCAGGCCAGCACAGACAACACACGCACTTGAGGACACACAAGTCCAGGTGAGCCTCACCCTGCTGCCCATGTGCCTTCCCAAACCCCTTAAGCACAGAGCTCATCAGCCTGCAGGCATTTATCCAGCTTAGCACATTCTGCTGGAGCCCAGCCCACCTGCACCAGGACACCAACTCCTCCTGATTTTTATTTGAGATGATGAGCATTTTTAAACTGACAAGTTCCTGGCTGATAGCCCCCTTCACCTGCCATATCTTTATCCAGATGTTTTGGGTTAGTCTTGGATCACTGCCCACTCAAACCAGCACCTTGAGCTGCATCCTGCACAGCTGTGGGAATAAATGTGTCAGGATGAGGGAGGAGGTGGGACTGCTGCTGATGCCAAATTAAAACATCCACCAAAGCACTTGGGAACTCCCCAGCACTCAGAACTGCTCATCTTGAGGCCAAAGCTTAATGGCAAGAACCACACAGCCTCACATCAAACGATTCCAGAGGAATAAAGGACAAGGATTCACCTTTACGGGCAGCACCTTGAAGGTGAGGGTACAGGTACTGCTGTGACACAGAGAGGGAATCCAACACAGAGCTGCCACTTGCGGGGCTTGCAGCTGCCTCAAAACAGCGTGGGAGACACAGCAGCTTCCCTCCATCCCTGGGATCTCTGGGAATATCACCTCAGACTCTTAAAAGCAGTTGCTCCCAAGCTGTTCCCAGTTACAGCCCAATTCCCAGACCAGTGGATTCATGCAGTCTCAGCACAAACACCAGAGCTCCTGACAGGGCCTGGCTGGGACCTGAATGCTGGAACAGCTCCCTTCAGAAGAAAACACTGGGAAGAGACACAGGCCCAGGAAGCCTGAAGCTGGAGCTGGTTCCCTCAGCTTTCACAGCCACTCAAACCAAGACTGGTAACACACAGTGTTTCAGGTGCTCTGCTTGTCACAGACACACAGAAAAAAACCTTTTGTGACAGAAACTACAATGACACCAGTTTCATGTTGCTATCCCAAAGCTCCTTCCCCAGCTTCAGCCTCCAACCTCTCTTTCCAGAGCTCAGCAGCCAAATTCCCTTCATTAGGGCAAACTCGGTGACACAACAGGAGCCACACAGCCACCTAAACCAAGCCCACACCTCTGTGCAGGCTGCATCCTTCCACCACCAGCCTGTTTGGGCTGTTCAACCCTGCTGCCAGGAAAAGCCCTTCCCTTCTCCAGCTGCAACAGAACCAAGACTGGAACAGGATTGTTTCAAGGCCACTACTGACCAGTCTCTGGCTGTAACGGATCCGTTCTTCCTCGGGCTCCATCTCCGACTCCTCGGAAGAGAGCGAGAAGGACACGCCAGGACTGCTGTCGTCGTCCTCTTCCTCCTTGGAAGCCAGAGGCAAACAGTGAGAAAGGGCACAGGGACACCCACACCCCTCACTTCCCTTCTCCTCTTGGGGCCAACCCCACCCCGCTCTGGGGGCTGAGAGAACCCAGTGGGTGAGCCCACCCCGACTTTTAAGGCTCCTATTTTAACTTAGAATAAATGTCAGGATAAATGACCTCAGCAGCTCTACTGTAACACAACAGGAGCTGCAGGTCTCCCACCCTGGCTCCACACTACCACCAGCAGCTCCTCTGGCCCACAGTGGGACAAAAACCAGGGAAAGTGCTGTCAAACCCTGGCTTCTCCAAAATTAAACGCTGGAGAGCCAACTTCTCCAAACAACACAATCACTGTCCTTGGGATATCCTGTACCGTGGCACCTGGGAGAAACTACAGTGGTACAGGGTATGTCCCATGATCAGGGAAGGCATGTGGGATCTCTCCTACATACAGCACCCAAGCAGGGAAGCAGTTAGGGATCTAACTCCTGGCTGGAGGAGACCTAAATGCTGAGCTCTCCAAATGTGCCACCTTGTGACACCACACACCAACCTGGGAAAACCTCCCAGGGCGTCAGATGGCACCTACACTTTTTTTTTTAAAGGGACAGAAACCAACCGAAGCCTGGATATGGCACGGCTCTTAATCCCCAGCACTATGCCTAAATCAGACCTTCGGGGAGAAGAATCGGGGAATAGGATCGAGGAGGGGGATCCGCCATCCCCCTCGCAGTGTTACAGAACCGCTACGACCACGCAGGGAGAACTCGCTCCATCCTGCTCCTCCCCGACCCCCGGCTTCGACAGCCGAGCGCTCCCAGTCCCGCCAGCACCTTCCCCACCCCTGCCTCCCTTGGAACCACGGCACCAGGACTCCCGGCTCGGCCGAGGGAGGCAGTTTCCCCACACTTGCCGAACTCTGTTTATAAACAGCCGGACAACCGGAGCTCAGCGCGCCGGCCCCGCCGCGGGGGAGGGGGCACTCCCGGCCCGCCGGGCCACCCCAGCCCGCCCCCGCCGGGGCAGCACGGGAGGCGGGAGGGAGGGACGGTCCCCGGGGAGCTGTCAGCCGGCACCCGCCGCCCCCTCCTCAACTTCCCGACGCGGCCTCCCGGGGCCCGGCAAGGGGAGACCCGCCCGCGCCCGCTCCCGCCCGGCCGCGCTCCGCGGCCCCGCACGAACTCGGGGGTCGCCGGTGACCCCGCGGTGCTCACCAGGTCTCTCCTGCGCCTTTGTCCTCTTCTACCGCCGGCACGGGGGGGGGAACAGAACAGACGGTGGAGGAGGAATCCCCCGGTCAGCAGCGATCGCGCCCCGGCCCCGCCGCGCCCCCGGCCCCGTGCTCACCAGGTCTCTCCTGCGCCTTTGTCCTCTTCTACCGCCGGCACGGGGGGGGGAACAGAACAGACGGTGGAGGAGGAATCCCCCGGTCAGCAGCGATCGCGCCCCGGCCCCGCCGCGCCCCCGG
>NW_024496638.1:414302-440044 GCF_017590055.1 Onychostruthus taczanowskii
CCCCCGGCGCCGCCGCCCCCCGGCCGGGACGCGGTTCCCCCTCCTCACACAGGAGCCGCCGCCGCCATTTTGAACCCGTCAGAGCCTCACATACACACCGACGCCACGCGCACGCGCCGCGCGCACGGGGGCCCCCCCCCACCCGAACCCGCGCGTCGCGCGTGCGCCGTGCACTCCCCAGCCCGGCCCCGCCCCGCGCGCGCGCGTCTAGGGCACGGCCCCGCCCACCCCCATACAGACCACGCCCCTCCCGCGACCACGCCCCCTCCACCGCGTGGCCACGCCCCTGGCGGGGGGGGCTGGAGAGGGGGAGGCCCGGGGGGATTTTGGGGGGGCTCCTGGCCCAAAACGCCCCGCCGTGAGTCCCTCGGTGTCCCCACGGGCTTCGGGGCTGCCCGCACGGCTCTGCACGCCTGCATGGGGATCTGGATGCAGAGACACCGGCAGGTACCTACATCCACCCAGGTAACTAGGTGCAGCTCCTTAGTTATACACTATAAACAGT
Organism: Onychostruthus taczanowskii; assembly: GCF_017590055.1. Classification (NCBI taxonomy): domain Eukaryota; kingdom Metazoa; phylum Chordata; class Aves; order Passeriformes; family Passeridae; genus Onychostruthus; species Onychostruthus taczanowskii. The sequence goes on from NW_024496638.1 coordinate 414,808, forward strand.
GTTTTTATAAACTATACATTATAGCCTAACTGTATGCAGTGATACATAAAGTAAATATAGTGATATGGATGGTTATAAATTAACTATATAGTTAGATATACATTATATATAATATATAAATATAAAAACGTGTGTATGTAACTATGCATGTGGTTATAGACCTGTTTGTGCAGCACGCACCTGGACACACCTGGACACACCTGGACACATGCTCACACACACCTCAACCCAAAATCGGACGGTGACCCCATCCCGGTGGTCTCTCATCCACCCTGGGCCCATGGCAGGACCCCGACACCCACACCATGTCCCTGACACCCACACCATGCCCCCGACACCCACACCATGTCCCCAATGCCCACACCATGTCCCCAACACCCACCCCATGTCCCTGACACCCACACCATGTCCCCTGACACCCACACCATGTCCCTGACACCCACCCCATGTCTCTGACACCCACCCCATGTCCCTGACACCCACACCATGCCCCTGACACCCACACCATGCCCCCAACACCCACACCATGCCCTCGACACCCACACCATGTCCCCAACACCCACACCATGTCCCCAATGCCCACACCATACCCCCAACACCCCACCCCCCCCATGCCCCCGACACCCACCCCATGCCCCTGACACCCACCCCATGCCCCCGACACCCACCCCATGTCCCTGACACCCACCCCATGTCCCTGACACCCACACCATGTCCCCAACACCCACACCATGCCCCCGACACCCACCCCATGTCCCCGACGCCCCCAGGCCGTGCAGGGGCTGCTGCTGCCCCAGGGACCGTCCACGCCGATGACTTTTGTGTCACTTTAATGGCAGCAGGTCGCCCTGCGGTCACCCCGTGCCACCCTCCGGCGCTGGCCTGCCAGCGGGAAGGGGAGCCCCCAGGTCAGTTCTCTGTCCCCAGAGCCCGGCTGGCAGGGGGTGCTGGCACCCATAGTGGCACTGGGATCCCTGGCACAGGGACAGGACGCTGGCATCCCTAGCGGGAAAGGGACAGGACGCTGGGATCCAGGCGTGACAGTTCATGGCAGGAATGCTTTCCTGCTGTCCCCCCGCGGTGACCGGCGGTGCCAGCCCCGGGTCGGGACGGTGGCAGCGGCGTTCCGGTGGCGGAGGCAGAGGTGTGGCAGCAGCCGCGGTGCGGTCGCAGCTCGGGGACAGCAGGAGATCCCGGGGGGGCTGTGCCGAGCCGGGGGGCTCAGAGGATCACGCAGACCCTCCTGTGTCCCGCCTTGCGCTGCCTCCGGCGGGCGGCACTGATGGCGGCACTGCAGGCTGTCACAAAGATGTTCCCGACGTTATCCTGGTACCTGGCCGAGCATTCCATGTAGGACACGGCGCGGACCTGCCGGGCCATGGCCTCTCCCTGCGGGGACACACACCGTCAGGCCTCCCCAGGATCCCTCTGTCGCACTATCCCGCGCAGGGGACCACCCCTGTCCTGTCCCGTGTCCTGCCACCGGGAGGTGACACCCACCTGCTGGCGGGAGACGGGCTCTATTCGTCCGTCCTTCAGCTTCTGCAGCGCCTCCTGGTCCTGCCGCAGGTCCGTCTTGCAGCCCACCAGCAGCACCGGGACCCCCTTGCAGAAGTGGTTCACCTCCGGGTACCACTGGGAGGGGACACGTCACCCCGGGATGGGCGCGTGCCACCCAGGGATGGGGACGGGACACAGGCAGCACCCCCGGGGTTGGTTACCTTCGTTAGGATGTTGTCAAAGCTGTTGGAGTCGGTGACATCAAAGCACATGAGGACAACGTTGGCATCCGAGTAGGACAGAGGGCGAAGCCTGTCATAGTCTTCCTGTCCTGCCGGGTGGAGAAGGAAACCATTGCACAGCAGCCTGTCACGTGAAAGTGACATCTGTGGGGATGGCTGCGGGTCAACCCCCCCCTGCCACGGCCATGGGGACCCCTAGGAGGGGACACCCTCCATGGCACCACCACGCTCGTGGGACACCCCAAAACTCCTGTGTGGGAGAGTGGGGGGCACAAGGGCCCGGCCTGTCCCCTGCTGTCCCACCTGCTGTGTCCCACAGGTGGATCTTCACGGGCTTGCCGGCAACCTGGAGGGACGCTGTGTACTTCTCGAACACGGTGGGGACATAGACCTGGCAGGGGACAGCGACACAGGTCACACAGGCAGCTGTGGGGGGCAGCGACAGAGGGGACCCCAGTGGGGACGGAACAGAGCACAGGGAGGGAAGCAGGCAGTGGGAAATGGTGCTTCCTCCCCGGGGCAATGGGACGGGAAGCACCCTTGTCCCCCATCCCAGAGCACATGGATGCCCCAGGGATTCAGGACAGGGGTTCTGGGGTCTCTGTGGCTGCCCCCCTTCCCTGCACTCCCTGAGCCCCTATGTGCCCTCACCGAGGGACAAACCCTGCTCCCCAGTGACTCCCCAAGAGAGGCAGAGGGGTCACAGACCCCCATCATCCCCAGGCTGGGCCACCCCTGCCCCCCGTCCCCATGCCCCGCTTCAAACGGCCCTGCCCTTCACTGCTGCCACCGTGCCTGTCCCACCGCCCTTTGCCCGGCACGGGGACAGTCACCCACCCACCAGGGGACAGGCATCCCGGTACCTTGGGGAAGTCCCCTTTGGCGAAGGCCACCAGCAGTGACGTCTTCCCGCAGCCGCCATCCCCCACGATGACAGCCTTGACCTCGGTTTCGGGGGCTCCTGGGCTCTGCTCCCCGCGCTCCCGCTGCATGGGGGTGTCCGGTGAGGCCACGGAGCCCGAGTGGCCTCGGCGGGGACAGGGATGGGGACAGGGAGGCGGGAAGCACCCGCCCGGTCCAGGGTGCGGCTGTCCCCCGCCCGCCGGGCCCGCCCGCCGCGGGGCTGGGGCCGCGGCCGTCACAGTGGCCGGGACACACGTACAGGTGTCCTGGCACACAGGTGACCTTCTCCCGGCAGGTCCTCGCGGCGCACAAGCGTCACACTGCCACCTGCGTGTCCTGCCTGCCTGTGTGACGCTCCCTCGCGCTCCTGCCCGCTGCCTCAGGCACACTCTCATCCCCTGATCCCACTCCCCATCCCAACCCCACTGCCGCAGATCCCCCTGCACAGCGCAGCCAGCAGGGATGGGACCCCTGTGCCCTCCCCGACGCCCCATTCCTGCCTCTGAGCCGGGGGTTTATTGTTATTGCCCTGAGCATCCGCGGGAGGCAAAGTCCAGGGGTGGAGCGAGGCACGGGGGGTGACTCACTGCCCTGGCCCCGATGTCACTGCCGCCCCGGCTGTCACACCCGCGCTGCGCCGTGAGGGGCAGCCACCCAGCTCCTGTCTTTTCCTAGTGATTCCAACCCGGGTGGGACAGGCTGTGACACCCCGCTTTGCTCGGGGACATGCCATCCCAGCAGTGATGTCCCCCCGTGCCCCCGTTTGGATGCCCCCAAGACCCCCTCCCCTCCCCTCTTCTGCCACCCCAAAACTTTGGTGGGGGTGAATGGGTGCTTCTTGTGTACGACTGCAGGGAGGGACGTGTGGCTGTCCCCTGCCACCCTCTCTGCCACCAGCCTCTCCAGGCTCTGCCAGTGAGTACCAGCCTGTCCAGGAGGGCTCTGGAGCCCCCAGACCAATTGGAGTGAATCCAAAGGGGATGGCTCAGACAACAAATTCCAAATTCTCACCCAGGCCTGGTGCAGGATGAAGTCGGAGGAGAGGGATTCTCATGCTGGGAGGCTGGGAGGAAAATGCACGCGGTAATGAACAATCTCAGAAGGATGCCAGCATCGGGGCAGGATGGGGAGAGGAGGCTGGAGCACTATCAAACAATTAGGAAGGTGGCAATTACCAGTCTAATGAGAGATCAGGTTGAATCCTAAAAGCATCAAGATTCTTTCACAGCGAGATGTAACTGCTGCAGTGTTTGTCCTCTGGGGTATTTGCTCGGACAAAACATTTCCTTTCCCGCAAGACCAACAGAATTTTGACAGGAGAAGAGGCAGCCTGTGTGCAACTGCCCAGTGCTCTCAGTGCCTGACCCGTGATTGTGCAGAAACGCCCCAAAAAGCAGCTTTATTTGGGGACAAATAGGCTGCTTGGAGCTTCTGAGGTCGCGGAGATCCCAGTTTTCCTCACTGGAGAAGACCGTGGCGAGGAGCACCGGAGGCAGGGAGCGAGCGTGCCCTGCTTGGGCACACCAACAGGTTGGCCCCAAGGACAGGTAGGGGATCGGGACCAGAGTCCAGCCCTGGGCACTGCTTGTTTCTCCCTGCATGTCCCCAAAGCCCCTCTCACAGCTCCCATGGTTGTCCTCAGTCGGGATGACTGGATTGATCCAACCCCACCTCTGCCCTCACCTCACCCCCAGCCATCCCACGGCCCCCCTGCCCCCAGCCCTGCTGTGCCACCTGACCGGGACCCCCCTCCCTTCACATCCCCACTAACCCCCCTCTGCTCTGGCCACAGCTGGGGACCACATCCCACCTTCCACCATGGAGCTGAACCAGACATCCCCACCTCCCTCATCTCCCGTGATGGACACGGAGGGAGATGATTCCTGTGGGATCAATGTCACCGATGTGGCCATAGACGGTGTCACTCTGCTCATCTGCCTCTGTGGGCTGGCTGGGAACGGGGCTGTCCTCTGGCTCCTCGGATTCCACATCCGCAGGAACCCCATCACTGTCTACATCCTCAACCTGGCCGTCGCCGACTTCACCTTCCTCCTCTTCATGGTCCCCTCCTCCCTGCTCTACCTGCTGGAGGACGTGTCCTGCTCCACTGTCGTGTCCCTGAAGTACCTGAGGTCCCTTCTCCTGCTGTCGCTGTTCTCCTACAACATGGGGCTGTACCTGCTGACAGCCATCAGCATCGAGAGGTGCGGTTCAATTCTCTTCCCCCTCTGGTACCGCTGCCGCCGTCCCCAGCGCCTCTCATGGGTGGTGTGTGCCCTGCTCTGGGCCCTCTCCATCGCTGTCATGGTCGTGGTGACCTCCCTGTGCCTGTCACACGAGCACGAGCACTGCCGGGTGGCTCTCATCACCATGTACGCCCTCAGCTTCCTCATCTTTGCTCCACCCATGGTCATCTCCAATGTGATCCTCTTCATCAAGGTCCAGTGTGGCTCCAAGAGACGTCAGCCTAAGAGGCTCTACATCGTTATCTTCCTCACTGTGCTCTTCTTCCTCATCTTTGGAGTGCCCCTCAGCCTCTGGAATTTCCTCCAGCAGCTCAGCCCCACCCTCGTGTCCTCCCAGGTGGTTTTCCTGCTGGCCTGCATCAACAGCAGCATCAACCCCTTCATCTACTTCTTGGTGGGGAGCTGCTGGAGGCGCTGCTCCGTCGTGTCCCTCCAGGTCGCCTTCCGGAGGGTCTTTGAGGAGACAGGGATCACCACAATGTCCAGCTGAGAGGTCGCTGTGGTCCCACCATCCGTGCTGCCCACGCTGGCTTCATGCTCAGCTGCCCACCCTTGCTCCCAGCCAGGCCTGCAGCTCATCTTCCTGCAGCTGTGAGTCAGGATGCATCCCACAGCTTTTCCATCCCTTTTCCCATCCCACTGATCCATGTTGTTGTGTCTATCCCTATCCCTATCCCTGTTCCTGTCCCTGTCCCTGTCTCTGTCTCTATCATTGCATCCCCATCCTATCTACATTCCCACCCCAGTCCTATCCCCAAACTATCCTTATCTCGGCTCCCCTTCCCTGTTGCCTGTGCCTATCCCATGCCGTGCCATGCCATGCCGTGCCATGCCATGCCGTGCCATGCCGTGCCGTGCCATCCCGCAGGTTTCCCAGCCGGCGTCCGCTCCGAGCGCGATCCGTCGGGCTCTGCTGCCCTCCTGTGGGAATATTTGGAATTGCCGGCATCCGGACCCTTCCCGATCCCCTCTGCCATCCCAGATCCCCCGTGGGGACGCCTTCCCCACAGCCAGCCCCGCTCCAGCCCGCTCCGCCCGGGATCCCCGGCAGTGTGTCCACTCCTGGCCATTCCACGCTCCTGTACCCCAATAAACGCTGATGGATCCATCCCGCTGTCGCCTCTGGTCCCTCTCCAAGGGAGGCTGGGGGGCGGGACATCGTGGGGGAAGCTCTGGAGGGGGATGTCCCAGGGAAACAGTTCCCGAAAACCTTACAGGGCAGCCTGGGGTGAGCAGCCCCTGGGGAGGGACTGGAGCCTCAGCACGGGGCTGGGAGGGATGGGAAGGACGGGAGTGGGTGGGCTGCATGGGGAGTGGGATGGGAGGTCGTGGGGTGGATTAAGGAAGTGGTGGGGCTTGTGGGCAGGTGTTGGACATAGTGGGAAGATGTGGGATGTGGTGGGGCTGCAGAGAAGGTGTGGGATGTGGTGGGGCTGGTGACCTCAGTGAAGCCCTAGGGAGGTGGGTGGTGCCCCACAGTGCCTGTGGTGACAAACACAGGTGTCACCTTGCTCCTGGAAGGGGGTGGTTGTGCTGAGGACCATGACCTCCTCCTCTCCTTGCTGCTGCACCATCGGAGCTGAGGGAGCAGCTGAAGGCCGTGGAGAGGAAGAATTTCTGAAGGCAGAGAGATCTTTGCACCTGACCTGGCTCACAAAATTAAAAATTAAAGATCTGTGGGGAGATCCCTGCTGTGACACTCACAGAGCACTTGGGGTGGGCAATGCTGAGCCCCTGAGCCATCGTGTCCGTGCCACTGTGCCGCTGCCAGCCCAGCTCTGGGCACTCAAGATCACTGTTCCTCCAGGGAACAAGCCCTGTGTGTGTCCCCTCCCTCCAGCCACATTCCCGGCTGGCAGCAGGAGGCAGAGGAAGCCGGGAAGCGCTGGCAGAGGGGGCAAAGGCAGCTCAGGGTTCACAGTGCTGTTTATTGATGTCACACCCCAGTGGAATGCAGGAACCAGGTGCCAGGGGGAATTTTGGGATCACAGCCGTGTTGCAAAAGACCCGTGAGGGAGGAGCAAAACCCTGCTCCAATGTGCTCCCTGCAGAGCATCCCTCCCACATGGCCCTTGTCACTGCCCCTGCTCCCTTCTCCTGCAGGATTACAGCACAACGGGGAGGGTGATCCCATGGATATTTATTAATCAAGTGACTCAAGGAAATCCTCAGCCACTCTGCCAAGGTCCTTCAGCAGAGCAGGGAAGGGATCAACAGGCTGGAAAGGCTGTGTCCATGGCAGGATCATCACTGTGGGCAGTGTTTTCTTCTGGCTCCTCAAAGACCCTCTGGAGGGAGAGCCGGAGGGATCCCATGGAGCAGGGCCTCCTGCACCTCCCCACCAAGAAGTAGATGAAGGGGTTGATGGTGCTGTGGATGCAGGTGAGCAGGAAAACCACCTGGGAGGGCACAGCGATGTAACCTAGCTGCTGCAGGAAATTGGAGAGGCTGAGAGGGAGAGCAAAGAGGAGGAAGAAGAGCACAACGAGGAAAATAACAGTGTTGAGTCTCTTGGGCTGCTGCTGCTGCTGGGAGATACACTTGACCTTAATGAAGAGAATTGAGCTGGAAATGACCATGGCTGGGGCAAAGAGGAAGAGGTTGAGGGCATACAGGGTGATGAGAGACACCTGGCAGTGCTCGTGGTCCTGTGAGTGGCACAGGGCAGTCATGGTGACAATGACAGCGATGGAGAGGGCCCAGAGCAGGGCACACACCACCCATGAGAGGCGCTGGGGACGGCGGCAGCGGTACCAGAGTGGACAGAGGATGGATGTGCACCTCTCGATGCTGATGGCTGTCAGCAGGTACAGCCCCAGGTTGTAGGAGAAGAGCAGGAGTGGGAAAAGCGCCCTGAGGAACACCAGGGGCACGACTGTGGAGCAGGACAATTCCTCCAGCAGGTAGAGCAGGGTGGAGGGGACGGCGAAGTGGAGGAAGGAGAAGTTGGCGAAGGCCAGGTTGGTGATGTAACAGGTGGTGGGGTTCCTTTGGAGAAGGCAGAGGACAGCCCCATTCCCGGCCAGCCCACACAGGCAGATGAGCAGTGTCACACTGTCTACGGCCACGTCAGTGACATCAATATCACACAGATCGTCTCCTTCAGTGGGTGAGGCAGGAGGTTCACCAGGAGCTCCCCACTCCCGTCCAGCCGGCTCCTCTCTGTGTTTTGTTCCGGTGTTGCTCCCCAAGGCTCCGTGGAATCACGGGGGAGTCGGAAATTGCATATTTGGCTTAGTCAGAGCTCCACTTCTACAGAGTCATTTATCACGATTTTTTCTTTGGTTTTTTTTTTTTTTTTTCCTACAGAGGAAGTGGCTTTTGCCAGACACCGCAAACAGAATTTTGCAATTGGCTCATCATTTTATCCTGATTAGAAACACTCCTTCCCTGCAGAATGTCCCTTTCTCCAACTGCCGCCTCTCTCCCGACAGGCTTCTACCATTCCTTGTTTCTCTTCCCTGAGGAGTCATCGTCCCTCCAGCAGCAGAGGGATGCTGGTGGTGCTGGTGGCACTGGAATGCCGGCAGCGCTGATGATGAAGCCGCTGGATCCTCGTCAGAAGCATTTCGCATTCTGGGAAGAGCTCCGGGATCATTGCCAAAACCTCCTCAAAGGGCCAAAGGACGCTCAGCTGAGCTTCCTCGCCCTCTCCCAACCCCATCCTCATCCCTGCTCCCCATCCCGCTCTCCATCCCATGCTCTCCCCATCCTCTCCCGTCCCGCAGCTTCCCGGGCCGCCGGCGCCTCCCAGCTGCGAGCGCGGCCCGTCGGGCTCTGCTGCCCTCCAGTGGCCACATTTGGGATCGCCAGCACCCAGGCAGCCTCCGAGCCCCCCGACCCTCTCCTGACCCTTCCTGACCATTCCTGACCCTTCCTCATCTCCTCGAACACCCCAGATCACCCCCCGCCGGCCACCTTCCACCCCGACAGCCCCGCTCCTTCCCTGCTCCACCCGGCACTGTCTCTGCCCGTCCTGGCCATGGTGTTCTAGGACCCGGGAGGGAGGAGGAAAGCCCTGCTCCCGTGTGCTCCCCTCAGAGCATCCCTCCCACATGCCGGTACTCCCTTCTCCTGCAGGATTACACCGCGAGAGTGTTCCAAACGAGTGTTTGAGATCGCTGAAAAAGTCACCGCCAAAGGGATCAGTAAAAGCCGCATTTAATGTTAAAGCAGCACAACAGAATTCATTGGCCAGGAGCATTTCTGAGGTCTCAGTGTGGACTGGAAAGAGGGTGAGGATGCACCAGCAGAGGGAGGGTGATACTGTGGATATTTATTGATCAGATCACTCAAGGAATCCCTCAGCAGTGGCAGGAATCAACAGAGCACAATGTCCATGGTGGGATCATTGCTGCAGGCAGTGTGTCCTTCTGTGTCCCCAAAGACTCTCAGGAGGGCCTTCCTTAGGGACCCCATGGAGCAGGGCCTCCTGCAGCTCCCCACTGAGAAGCAGATGAAAGGGTTGATGATGCTGTGGATGCAGGCGAGCAAAAAAACCACTGGGGATGACACAATGATGTAGCTGAACTTCTGCAGTAAAGTCCAGAGGCTGAGTGGGAGAGTGAAGGGGAGGACGAAGAGCACAGTGAGGAGGATAAAGATGCTGAGTCTCTTGTGTTGCTGCTGCTGGGAGGCAGGCTTGACCTCAATGAAGAAAATTGTGCTGGAAATGACCATGGCTGGAGCAAAGAGCAGGAAGTTGAGGGCATTCATGGAGGTGAGAGACACCTGGGGCTTGAGTGTCAGGCACAGGATAACCACTGTAACAAAGGGGAGGGCCCAGAGAAGGACAATCAGAAAACCTGACAGGTGCCAGGGACGGTGGCAGGGGTACCACAGTGGGCAGAGGATGAATGTGCACCTCTTGATGGTGATGGCTGTCAGCAGGTAGAACCCCGTGGTGTATGAGAACAGCGAGAGCAGGAAAAACAACCTCAGGTACTCCTGGAGCATAATAGTGTAGCAGGAAACTTTCTCCAGCAGGTGGAGCAGGATGAAGGTGACCACAGAGAGCAGGAAGATTAAGTCGGTGACAGCCAAATGGAAGATACAGACTGTGATGGGGTTCCTGCAGAAGCTGAGGAGGCAGAGGAGAGCTCCGTTCCCAGCCAGCCCAGAGGCAGATGAGCAGATATCAATCCCACATGTGTTATCTCCTTGAGTGTGTGAGGCGGGAGATGGGGACACGGTGGTCACCTCCATGGATGGACACTGGGCAGGCAGTGGGATGTGGCCCCTGGCTGTGTTCAGCATGGACGGGCAGTCAGTGGTTGGAGAATCCAGGGATGGACCATGTGGCTCCTCAGCAGCTCCCTGCAGTGGGAAGGATTCAGAGGAGAGGAGTAAGATGTGCAGGGGAGGAGGGTGGTGGGAATGGTGGGGTGGGAAAGTGTTGGGCTGTTCACCAGGAGACGCAGAAGGGAAGCTCAGGGCAGAGGAGGGGGAGCTGTGGAGGGCACTGCGGTCACAGGAGAGGGTGGCAGGAACAGAGCAGCTGCTGCAGGAGAGGAAGGTGGGGTAGGGAGGAAGGAAACCATTCCACTGACCTGTTCCCTGTGGGGCAGCAGCAGGCAAAGGGGTCTGTGCAGATCAGCGGCGCTTCCTGGTACCTCTTGCTGCTTTGGGATCCATGTCCTAAAGTGGCTCCTGCCAGGTCAGTGACATGAAGGAGAAAGTGCCCAGATCACCAGGAGCTCCCCACTCCCGTCCCACCACTGGCTGTCCATGCTCAATCCTGTTGTTGTCCCCATGACTCGGTGCAGTCATGGGTAGTCAGAAATTGCATCTTTCACTATGTCAGAGCTCCACTTCTGCAGAGGTGTTTATCCTGGGTGGATTGGGTTTTTTTGGTCGTGGTTTTTTTTTTTTTTTTTGCTACAGAGGAAATGACTTTTGTCAAAAGCTCCAAATGAAACACTTTGGCTCATCATTTTATCCTGATTAGAAACACTCCTTCCCTGTAGAGTGTTACACTCTACAAATGCCTTCCCTCTCCAGACAGGCTTCCACCATTCCTTGTTTCCCTTCCCTTTGGGGTCACGGTCCGTCCAGCAGCAGAGGGATGCTGGTGGTGTTGGTGGCACTGGAATGCTGCCAGTGCAGGCAGTGCTGGTGAGGCAGCTGGGAGCTTCTCAGAAGCAACTCTTGTTGCCCAGGAAGGGCTCTGAGATCGTTGCCAAAACATTCTCTGAGCCCAAGGAAGCAGAGCTCAGCTGCTCCATATCCTATCTCATCTCATCCCCACAGCTGATCCCCCACCCCACTCTCCATCCTCACCCCATCCTATCAAATCCCACAGCTTTCCCAGACGAGCCATTCCCCACTCTGAGTGTGGCCCGTCAGGCTCTACTGTCCTCCAGTGGGGAGATTTGGGATTGCCAGCACTAAGACCACTTCCAGCTCCCTCTGACCCTATCCTGACTCCTCTGAAACTGCCTCCAACACCCCAAACTGTCCCTGGGGCCCCCTTTTCCACCCATCAGCCCTGATCCTGCCCTGCTCCACCTGAGACCCTGGCAGTGTCCCTGCTCCTCCTGGCCAAAGTGTGCTAGCATCCAGGAGGGATGCGGAAAGCCCAGCTCCAATGTGCTCCTCAGGAGAACAGAGGATGATAAACATGGTTGGAGCCAGTGCAGAAACAGATTAGGAGGTTTGCAGTGGTTTTGGGACAAGTTCTGTAACAAGAAGCAAGAGCACGTGGCCAAAGGAAAAGTTCAAGGCAGGGTCACCTTTAATATCTCAGCACTCAGGGAATACAACCACCAGAGACCCCTCCGAATGATCCTCCAGGGCCAGGAGAGGACTTGGAGAAGGAGGTGTATTCATGGAAATGAGTCCTAGGAAAGTGGTGTTTATGTATTAGCTAAGAAAGATACTTTATTAACTCTGTGTGGTTATGATGGCTAAATCCCCTGTTGTCAAGTCTCATCACAAACAGAAATATGGGGAGATCCTTCTGTGTGTCCTGTGGAGGTAAAGAATTCCTGCTTCATAATGCTTCCCATTGTGTTGGAAAGTTTATTATAGCTGATTTTGGTATCACTCGCAATTCCCATCTCCACTACTCTCCCCATCCCATCCCATCCCATCCCATCCCATCCCATCCCATCCCATCCCATCCCATGGCTGCTCCCTGCCTTGAAGTGCTACCCATTGGGATCCAGTTGGGATCAGCAGCATCCAGAGCCTTCCTGACCTCCTCCAGACCCTTCCAGAACTCTCCGACCCTTCTGGACCCCTCAGACAACTGCTAGATCTGCCCTGGGGCCGCCTTTCCCTCTAGGACAGCCCCGCTCCTGCCCTGCTGCAGCCAGGACCATGAGCACTGTCTCTGCTCCTCCCAGCCACTCCTGCTTTTGTACCTTGAAATAAGCAATTTAGCAAAGAAAGGACATGAACAGCATTTATCTGGAATAGTATCTCATGTCTCAACCTACAGAGCCCGCGCCGGACGCTGCTCGGGCTCACCCCGCGGGCTTCGCTCCCCTTTCCCAAGGGACCATTGCAGGGACCCTCCTGAAGATCCCACCCCAGGGACAGCAGCTGGAGTGTGGGAGGTGAGGTGAGTGCTCTGCGGGGAAGTTTCCCGGCTGCCAGAGGAAACAAGGGCAGACTCTTCTGCTTCACCTTAATCGGGGCCCCCTCATTGGGTGGAACCTGGTTATTGATTTTGTGGGCAGAATTGAGGTCTGCAGGGAATTAAAATGTAAATAAATACTATAAATACTGTGGGAAAAGAGAGGGGATGTTGAAATGAGTGTCCTGCTGAAGGAATCCAGCAGCTCAGTGATATCAGCTGACCTGAGAGTCCAGGTCAGATCCATCCCAAAGCCATTTGCTCTCTGATACCTCCATGGGCAATCCTCTCCTTCTCCAGTTGTTTTCCTCCTCCAGCTCTGTCCTGTCCACAGCCAGGAAGGAGGTATCTCCCTGGTTTTTGTGCCAGGCACTCCAGACCAGGCTCCCAGATCCTACTTGCCATCTGTTCTGTTCCTCACCCATTCCTGTGCTGCTCCACATGGAAGCTGTGGATGGGAAAAGATAGGAAAAGCCACGTTTGAGGGACATCTGTGTTGCTCTAGTGTCTCGTCACCCCTCCTGCTGTGTGAGGGGAGGAGAAGCAGCAGAGGTGTCACCATGAGCACACTGGGCTCGTGGGGTGTGACAGCTGGGCTGAAGGTCACCATCCTCTTGGCTTTCCCTGCTGCTGTCTCCTCTCTGACAGCCCTCAGTGCTGTGACAGCTCTGCTTGTCCTCCCCGTGTCCTGCTGGCCCTGCCACCGCTCCCAGCGCTTCCCAGTGCTCCTGTGTGCCCTGCTCTGGCTGCTCTCCTTCCTGCTCTCTGTCACCCTCCATTTCTGCCTTTCACTGCTCATGGCCTTGGTCCTGAGCTGCCTCTTCTCAGTGCTCACCCTGACCTGTTCTGCTCTGGCCCTGCTGGCCAGGGTCCTGCGCTGCCCATGGAAACAGCCCCCAGGGAAGCTCTGTGCCCTGCTCCTGCTGCCTGTCGTCTCCTTCCCCTTCTTCACTGCTGATTTTGGGTACTGGCTCTTGCTGAGGGCGTTTGACTTCTCTGTCTTTGCTCCTGGCTCCTCTCTCCCACTCGCCTGTGCCAAGAGCAGTGCCCGCTCTCTGATTTACTCCTGGGTGGGAGCTGTGCAGAGGAATTCACCCCCTCTGTTAGTGTTGCCTTCCCGAGGGCTTGTGAGGATGTGCCAGAGCCAGGGCATAGGGACAACACAGTGCAGTCTTCATCAAGTGGAATCATCATCATAGAAAGGCATCATAAAATAGAGCCATAAAATATCCAGAGTTGGAAGGGAGCCACAAGGACCATGGAGTTCAGCTCCTGGGCCTGCACAGGACATCCCAACAATCCCAGCCTGTGCCTGGGAGCATTGTGCAAATGCTCCTTGAGCTCTGTCAGGCTGGTGCTGTGCACAGCAGGGGAACTCCTGCTTGGGGCAGTTGTGGGTGACATGAGGAATCCTCATGGAATGTTTTGGGTTGTGTCCTGGTTTAGGGTAAATTTGGGAGGAAACCTTCAACTGGGATCCCTCTAGTAAACAAGTTCAAGCAGCCCCTCCCCCAGCTGGTTCAGGAAAAGATTTCCTTAGAGGAAAGTAGAAAAATCTGTTTATTTAAGAAGCAAAGTATTCACAAGAATAAAAAAGAAAAAAAATTAAACAATAAAATTTCTTGCTGTTCTGAAGAGTTGGCAAATTCAGAAAGTCCTTGTTGTGGAGTGTAGTTTGGCTCACTCAGTCTCTTATCGGTCCCTCTGGTGCTGGAAAATGCCGTGTTCCAGGCCCCAGTGGGCCACAGGTGGGAGCTGCTGCTGCTCTTCTGGGTTTTCAGTCCAGAGCAGGTTTGAACAGTTCCAAGAAAAAGAAAAACTACAGTCCAGGGAACTTCTCTGCCTCATCTAGCTAAAAAAACCTAAAACAAAGGAGTGCTCTCTGTTGCATGTCTGTGCTGCAGACAGCACGGTCTGGGAGCAGGATGTGGAGGAGTGAGCGCAGCTCCAGAAAACAAACTGCCCCATCTTCTCTCCCCCTCTTTGCTCTAGGAACCAATCTTAAACTTATGCTAAGTTTAAATGTGCAAAACCTATTTCTGGGCTAAACAGTCAAATGGGGATTCAATTCAGCATCACAAAGTCTCCCCAGGACAGGTTGGAAGGAACGGTAGAGATCATCTCATTCCATCTCTCCTTCTTCCATGGGCAGGGACAGCCAGGAAACCATTTGCTTTGAAGTCTTGCTCATCTGAAAGGAAGCTCAGGTGGGGAGTGGCCTGGGTGACACTGGAGAAAAGGAAGGTGCTGGGAAGTAGAAAAAGTACATGGAAGAAAATGGTTCTTCTGCACTTGCCTTGGGAGGGATGCCGTGGCTGAGTTGTTCTTCTCTAGACAAGAGGTTGTACCTTGGAAAGCTTCCGCTTTCCAATGAGTAGGAAAATGGGAGACAGGGAGAGAAACCCTCTCAGATGACAAAGTCTCTCTCTTCAGTAAATTATTAACAACTCTGGTAATAAATGCTCCTTAGCTGTTTAACCTCAGGTGTGTCTCCAAAGCTTGACTCACAAATCACAGCTTTCACGCTTACTTCCCCTTCAAGAAGCAGTGGCACATTGCTTTCCCCTGGATTTAAGGCAGTGGGAAAAGGAGGGACAACTTCCCCCTGAGCAAGAGATGTGGCTGCTGCCCAGGTCTCTCCCAAGAGGCATGAGGAGCTCTTGGCACTGCCAACATCATCCCAACCATTGCAGGCACGTGCCTTAGGAAGGGCTCTGGTATGAGACAGGCACCTGCCCTATCACAAACAAGCCAGAGGCTTCAGAATGGGATAAAATAAGGAAATGAGCCATTTTGGACACTGTTTAACAGGCACAGGCTCTGCAGTGATGCCTGTGCCTGTTAAACAGTGTTGAATAAACAACAGGATGTTGTTTATTCAACAAATTCAGAGGCTGGGAATATCACAGTGGAAAGAAACAAAAACCAGAAATACAGATCTGATTGAGGGGTAGTTACAAAATGGCAAAGATCAGCACAGCCTGGACTGTGGCTGAAGCTGCTGTGCAGTCGCTGTTCAGCTCCTCCTGAGGGTGGCCAGGTCCAGGATGGAGCTGGTCAAGGGCTTCCCTGGACACTGATGCTGGGGAACCAGAGGATGGATGGCCCCGTTCTGCAGAAGAGCAGCAGAACCCCTAATTTCTGTGCAATTAAATGGTCCAAGCATCTGGTGATGGGAATTTCCATACTCCATGTACTTTCTGGATATAGGTACAAGGGATCAGTGGAGTTCACTATCAAAGTGTCAGTGGAGGAATCATCGCTGTGGACAGTTTTTTCTTTTGGTTCCTCAAAGACTCTCTGAAGGGAGAGATGGAGGGACCCTGTGGAGAAGGGTCTCCTGCAGCTCCCTGCCAAGAAGTAGATGAAGGGTTTGATGCTGCTGTGGAGACAGGTGAGCAGGGAAAAAGTCTGGGATGACAAAAGGTCGTGACCGAGTTGCTGCAGGAAATTGCAGAAACTGAGGAGGAGAGTGAAGAGCAGAGTGAGGACGATAACCATGTCGCGCCTCTTGGGTTGCTGCTGCTGGGAGCCCCACTTGGCACTAATGAAATCGATTGTGCTGGAAATGAACATGGGTGCAGCAAAGAAGAGCAAGGTGAGAGTAAACATGGAGATGAGCGGCACACCACAGTGCTGCTGCTCGTGTGATGGGCATAGGAATGTCACTGCAGGAATGACAGCAAAGAGAGCAAAGAAGGCAGAGTACTGGACACTGTCCACCACCCACACCAGTCGTTCAGGAAGGTCGGAATGCCAGCAGAGCTTCCAGAGCGTGTACATGTACTGCACATTGCTGTTGAGCATCAGCCGGAACAGCCCCCAGTAGTAGGAGACCACTGACAGCTGGAAAAGGAAACGCAGGTACAGGAGGGGCACAATAGGAGAGCAGGACACGTCCTCCACCAGGATGAGAAGGGCAGAGGGGACGGCAAAGAGGAGGAAGAGGAAATCGGCAACAGCCATGTCAAAGATGCCATAGTTGGGGATTTTCAGGTTGAGGAGGCCGATGACAGCCCCGTTCCCAGCCAGCCCACAGAGGCAGATGAGCAGAGTCACACAGTGTATGGCCACGGTGGTGACATCTGTCTCACACAGATTGTTTCCTTTGGTGGGTGAGATGGCCGATGTGGACACGGTGGTCACCTCCATGGACGGATGCTGGGCAGGCAGTGGGATGGGCAGTCAGTGCTTGGAGAATCCAGGAATAGACCACACCACTCCTCAGCAGCTCCCTGCAGTGGGAAGGATTCAGATGGGAGGAGTGAGATGTCCAGGGGAGGAGGGCAGTGGAAATGGTGGGGTGGGAGAGGGAGGTGGGAGGGTTGGGCTGTTTGGCAGGGAATGCAGAAGCAAAGCTCAGGGCAGAGGAGGGGGGACCTGGGGAGGGCACTGCGGGAGGGCACTGTGGTCACCGGAGAGGGTGGCAGGAACAGAGCAGCTGCTGCAGGAGAGGAAGGTGGGGTAGGGAGGAAGGACTTGCAGCCAGGTCATCAGCACTTAGAGCCCACCCTAATTACTGCCAATCCCCTTGATGATGCAATGAAAGAGATTAGGGAGCAGGAACGAGAGGGGGCAAGTTCAGGTTGTTCAAAAGAGAAGATTTTGGGATTGGGTTGCTTTAAAACAGAAGAGAAGCTGACAAGGAGACAAACTGCTTTGGCCACAGGTCTGGCTGCTGAGGCTCTCTCCTGTTCCTCATGTCCTGGGCAGAGTGAAGAGCAGATGAGGAGCAGAGCCCTGATGCCGTGGCAGGCTCTGAAGCCGTTCCCTGCTTGTGAGAGCCCTGGAGCACACGAGCCAGCAGGGAGAATAGGGGCTGTGGCAGGAGCTGGGACAGAGCCCGCGCCGGACGCTGCTCGGGCTCACCCCGCGGGCTTCGCTCCCCTTTCCCAAGGGACCATTGCAGGGACCCTCCTGAAGATCCCACCCCAGGGACAGCAGCTGGAGTGTGGGAGGTGAGGGGAGTGCTCTGCGGGGAAGTTCTCCAGGCTGCCAGAGGGAACAAGGGCAGACTCTTCTCTTTCACCTTAATCAGTGCCCCCTGATTGGGTGGAAGTTTGTTATTGATTTTTGGAGGCAGAATTGAGGTCTGCAGGGAATTAAAGCTATAAATACTGTGGGAAAAGGGAGGGAATATTGAAATGAGTGTCCTACTGAAGGAATCCAGCAGCTCAGTGATATCTACTGGCACAGAAAAGGCAAACTGAAGTGCATCATCAGGATGTAGAGGGATGGTAAAAAAAAACAGTTTTTGAGGTGTAAAATTACTAAGGGCCAATTGAGGGGAATCATTGTGGATGACGGAAGCCCAGGCTGCAGAGCCCCCATAGGTTCAATAACTGCATTTACTGCCCGTAGATCCTGTAATAATTGTCACTTGCCACTTTGTTTAGGTATACAGAATATAGGGGTATTCCATGGGCTAGAAGATGGACAGATATGGTCTAAAGACAAGCATTCTTCCATAAGCTGTTTTAAATTTAGTAGCCATTCCTTTCCTAGGGGCCATTGGTCGACCCACACAGGGTCTTCAGTCCGCCATGTGAATTTACGTACGTCCAGTATTTGATTTTGGAACAGCTGATCAATGGCCCCTATGAAAAAGGCCCTCCTGTGATGTTGAGTCTATTTGTATGGTCGTTCCAAATTGTCCCAGAACATCTCTTCCCATAATGTGCAAGGTATAGAGGCAATAATAAATGGTGCAATCCAGGCAGTTTGCCCATCAGAGCCAAGGACAAGCCAGAGGTGAGCGCTCTGTCTAGGGTGCTGCATCCCTCCCACCCCAGTTAGTGCAGCTAACTGTGGGCCAATTACTAGGCCATTCATTACTTTTAATGATAGAGACATCAGCTCCACTATCAACAAGCCCTTTAAATTTTTTGCCATCTATAGTGCATGCTAAAGTTGGTGGAGCTGCTGTAATAGAGCTTGTCTAGAAAATCTGGGGCTGACCTGTGCTGCCAAAGTTATCTGTGGCACGTTTGCCTTTGCCACTAGGGGTTTTGTAGGAGAAGGGAACAAGTTGTGCAGTACGTTGACCTGCAGGTATAAAGCAGGGTGGCATAGGGGTGCATAGTATAATGTGTATTTGGCCCTCATAATCTGAATCAATAACTCTGGGCAGTACAAAAAGTCCCAACCTGGTGGCAGAGGAACAACCATATCAACAAAGCATGAATGCTATTACCAAGGGGTCCCCAGACTCCAGTAGGAGCTAAATGTAGCAAACAGGACATTAGAGTTAGGAACTCTCTGGAGGCAAAAGATCCAGCCTGGCACTGCCTGCGGCTGTAGGCAGGAGCTCGCTTGCTAAAAGTCTTGTCTCACTTTTTTTTTTGATTCTCTGGGGCATGAAGACTGGCCCTCAGTTGGAAGTTTCCTGGCTGCGTAGCCTTCCAATTCACAGGGTACTGGGAATGGCAGTCAACAGCCCAATCCTTTCTCCTTCCACACCTGGGACAATCTTTAGATATTTAGATATCTTTAGACATTTTTATTCCATCCCCTAGTTGAGGGCAATCCTTTTTAAAATGACCCATTGAACCACATTTAAAAGAGCCTCCCGCCCGCGTGTCCGGAACTCAGAAGAGCGCGGTTAAAGCCACTGCCAGAGAATTAGTGTTGTAAGCAGTACTTCCCGCATTTTGGCATGTTCTGCTGTGTCACAAGTATGTAGGTTATGAACAGCAAGCAATGCTTTTCTACAATCTTTTTTTGTGTTTGTAAAACCAAGCAGCTGCAACAGAATAACTTTGGCCTCATCACTGTCAGCATGCTGGGAGAGCACGCCTTGCAGTCTGTCCAGGAACTGAACAAACGACTCTGCTGGACCCTGTAAAATATTAGCAAACAACAGGTTAGAATCAATATCCATCCCTGGGAGTTGCTGCAGGACCTGCAGGGCTAGGTGAGCAACGATATCACATGCATGATGGGGGTAGCCTGCCTGCACTGCAGGGACTACAAAGAGACCCTCTCTGGTCAGCTGCACAACAGTGACTGGTGCATTTCTGTCCTGCAGCACTTCTGCCTGGGCTGCACACAGCTCTCGGTAACCTGAGCCAGACTGCAAACTTCATCACTGTCAGGATCATTTTCATTATGCTTTTCCATTATGCTTCTCGTGGGGAGTGAGGACGTACATGTTCCTGATGGATTGTAGGTAGCTTAGGGTGAGATGGGAGGATATCTGCTGCTTTCTTTTACTAGCACCCTCAGTTCTGTAATTACTTTATAGTGTAGCTCCTGATGTGCCAGCTGATGGTTTGGTGCATGTATTACTGGGCAGGCTGTAATGGCCAGCTGATGGTTTGGCACATATATTACTGGGCAGGCTGTAACAACCACCAAACTTCCCTCCTTCATGGCGGCTTCCTGTTGTTTTTGCCAGTGCTGGACTACTGCATTGCCATCTTGGGCAGGAAGTGAGCCCGCCGCCCACTCATGAGATGAGAGTTCTGTGCCAAGGGGTCCTGCCATGCAGGAATTTTTATTGGGGTGAGGCAGTTCTGTGGGGCCTGGGTTGATCTCGGGGTAAGGCAACTCTGCAGGGTTTGGATTAATCTCGGGGTCGTATACGGGTCCTGGTGGCACTGAGGGTTTGGGGGATTAACGTCCGAAGCTGTGAAATGGCCGACATTCGTGTGACTTCCTTTAATGGCCGCCGCGATTGTCCCCCATGTAGCAAGCTTTGGCATCACCGTCCCCGGCGATATCAAAAAGTTTCTGCCGTACTGCTTGCCAGGTTGCTGATCAAAGGGGCCACTAAAGGGAAAATCTTAACTTGATTAGATACCCAGTCCAGCATGGTGCTTAGTTTCACATCACCCATATTAATTGATTGCTGATGTAGGAGCTGCCTTACCTAGCCCAAGCTCCTGCTTTGTTCCAGGGATATTCCACCTCCAATACGTTCTCCCACAGGACTACACAACTCCTACGAGAGGTGCGTGGAGTTTTAAATTCCTGAGTTCCTTCCTGAACTTCTCTCAGATCCTTTTCTGGATCCTTTTCCCAGACTCTTCTCAGCCAGTTCCTTGACCTGATTTGGGCCTGCCATTTGCAGCACTTGGAACAAAGCAACACAGACCCTCTTATGTATCCAAAGGAGGTCACGTTATTGTAAAAATTGGCTGATGTTTATACCTTTAATCTCAACCTGACATAATGGAAACCAAACTGAGGCCTAACAGAACTTAAAGGAAGGAGGGCACCCATTGGCTGGCTTAGCTGCAGTGCTGCTGTCAACGTGTCCTGCCATCCAATCAGCTTCATGCTCATTAACTGTCCATGTGTCCTACCATCCAGTCAGCTTCATGCTCATTAACGGTCCACATCTCCTACCATCCAATCAGCTTCATGCTCTTTAACGGTCCACGTCTCCTACCATCCAATCAGCTTCCTGCTCATACTCTGGTCACGTGTTCCTGCAGCCAATCAGGATCTCACTCCCATCTGACTCGCCCCTCACTCCTGACTGCCTCTCAGCCCTCAGCCCACCCCCTCCCGCGGGCCTGCAGCTCTGCCTTTCCCTCGGGGCCTTCTGGAGAGCGCAGCCTTAGCCACTTTAACAGTCATAACCCCATGTCCTACAGTCAGTTGTACCACACTGGAATCAAAC
Source organism: Onychostruthus taczanowskii (assembly GCF_017590055.1). Lineage (NCBI taxonomy): Eukaryota > Metazoa > Chordata > Aves > Passeriformes > Passeridae > Onychostruthus > Onychostruthus taczanowskii. The sequence continues at coordinate 435,904 of NW_024496638.1, forward strand.
AACCCCAGAAATCCAGATCTGATTGAGGGGTGGTTACAAAATGGCAAAGATCAGCACAGCCTGGCCTGTGGCTGAAGCTGCTGTGCAGTCGCTGTTCAGCTCCTCCTGAGGGTGGCCAGGTCCAGGATGGAGCTGGTCAAGGGCTTCCCTGGACACTGATGCTGGGGAACCAGAGGATGGATGGCCCCATTCTACAGAAGAGCAGCAGAACCCCCTAATTTCTGTGCAATTAAATGGTCCAAGCATCTGGTGATGGGAATTTCCATACTCCATGTACTTTCTGGTACAGGCACAGGAGTTCAGAGGAGTTCATTGTCTACTCTGCACTTTACTAACAGGGATTCAATTCTGGGATTTAAGAATGTGGCAAATTCCCACAGAAAGGACAAGGGAATGTTGCTGTCCCTCCCCAGCTCTGCAGCCCTACCTGGTGTCCCTTCCCATCCACTGGGAATGCAGGGCTGGCTCTGCCGGACAGAAGGGGAAGGATGCTGTGTGTGATCCCAACCCCTCTCCTGCCATCCAGAGGCACCAGCCCTGCAGGGATTTGGGAAATCACTGCCACCCCTGCAGGGTGTGTCCCCAGGGATTAAGGTGTCCCATGCTTTGCAGGCAAGAGCTCCCTGAAAACACCATGAAACTCATCTGCTGAGCCAAAGGAGATGGAATTCATTCCCTGGGGCTGAGGCCATGAGGGTCATTCCATGGGGAATAGAGCTGGGGAACAGCACTGAGCTCAGCTGCACTGCTTGGAGCAATGTGGATCCAGGAGGGAGGAGGAAAGCCATGCTCCAATGTGCTCCCTGCAGAGTATCCCACAAAAATCACCCAAGGCAATACTCCTGCTCCCTTCTCCTGCAGGAATACACCACTATGTAGAGGGTGATCCCATGGTTGTTTATTAATCATGAATTCCTGAATACTATCAAGGAAAACCCTCAGCCTCTGTGCTGAGGTTCTCCAGCAGAGCAGTGGAAGGGATCAGCAGGCTCAGATCCCTGTGTCCCTGGTGTCATCATTGCTGTGGGCTGTTTTTTCTTTCTGCTACTCAAAGACTCTCTGAAGGTAGAGACGGAGGGACCCCACTGTACAGAGCCTCCAGCAGCTCGCCATGGAGCAGGCCCTCCAGGAGCTCCCTGCCAGGAAGGAGATGAAGGGTTTGATGCTGCTGTTGATGCTGGCGAGCAGGAAAACAGCCTGGGAGGGCACATCAATGTAACCGAGCTGCTGCAGGAAATTGCAGAAGCTGAGGAGAAGAGTTAACAGCGCAGTGACATGGATAACCACGTCACGCCTCCGGGGCTGCTGCTGCTGGGAGCCCCGCTTGGCCTTGATGAAGTCAATTATGCCAGAAATGGCCACGGGCGCAGCAAAGAAGAGCAGGATGCCGGTATAAAGGGAGATAAGAGGCACACGGCAGTGCTCCTGCTCTTGTGATTGACAGAGAAATATCACTGAGGGAATGACAGGGAAGAGAGCAAAGAAGGCCCAGGACTGGACACTCCCCACCACCAACCACATTCGCTCGGAAAGCCCCCAGCGGATGCGCTGTAGGATCTTGGCCATATACAGCACAGTGCCACCAGGCCTCAGCCAGAACAGCCCCCAGTAGTAGGAGACCACTGACAGCTGGAAAAGGAAACGCAGGTACAGCAGGGGCATGACAGGAGAGCAGGACACGTCCTCCACCAGGAAGAGGAAGGCAATGGGGACTGTGAGGAGAAGGAAGAGGAAGTCAGCAACAGTCAGCTTAAAGATGCCAGAGTTATAGCTTTTCAGACTGAGGAGCCAGAGGACAGCCCCGTTCCCTGCCAGCCCACAGAGGCAGATGAGCAGAGTCACACTGTGCGTGGCCATGGTGGTGACATCTGTCTCACACAGATGGTCCCCTTCAGTGGGTGAGACAGGACGTGGGGACACGGTGATCACCTCCATGGATGGACACTGGGCAGGCAGTGGGATGTGGCCCCTGGCTGTGGTCACAGTGGATGGGCAGTCAGTGTTTGGAAAATCCAGGGATGGTCCATGAGGATCCTCAGCAGCTCCCTGCAGTGGGAAGAATTCAGTGGGGAGGAGTGAGATGTGCAGGGGAGGAGGGCAGTGGAAATGGTGGTGTGGGAGATGGAGGTGGGAGCATTGGGATGTTCAGCAGGGGATGTGGAAGGAAAGCAGAGGGCAGAGGAGGGGGCCCTGGGGAGGGCACTGCGGTCACAGGAGAGGGTGGCAGGAACAGAGCAGCTGCTGCAGGAGAGGAAGGTGGGGTAGGGAGGAAGGAAACCATTCCACTGACCTGTTCCCTGTGGGGCAGCAGCAGGCAAAGGGGTCTGTGCAGATCAGCGGCTCTTCCTGGTACCTCTTGCTGCTTTGGGATCCATGTCCTAAAGCGGCTCCTGGCAGGTCAGTGACATGAAGGAGAAAGTGCCCAGATCACCAGGAGCTCCCCATTCCCGTCGCGCTGGCTCTCTCCGTGCCCTGTCCCGCTGGAGTCTCACAAGGCTCGGTGCAGTCACAGGGCAGTCGGAAGGGGTTTTACAACTTCGGCTTGCTCAGAGTTAATCAGGATCAGAGTTATTGATCTTGGGGGTTTTTTTCGTTTTGTTTTCCCTGCGAATCAAGTGGTCTTTTTCTTTGTTTCGAAAAACGACGCCTCACTTCTTAAAATTTTTAGAAGTTTATTAAACTATAACAAGGGACAATGTAAAAGAAACAGTGCTCGGCTCCCACTCGCAGCCAGAGGCACTGCCAGAGGCACACTTCCCAGAATCGTAAAAGGCTCAGTACCCGCTCGGTAAGCCACTCCCCCGGTAATCCATCCCCCACATTCAGACACATTCCGCTTTTCCAACACAGCTCCTCCTCCGTCCCGCCCTCCCGGATCTTGTGCAGCGCTTCGGGCTTCGGCTCCCCACAATGGTCAGAGATCAGCGTTACAGCTTTCGACAGGAACACAGTACTCGTATTAGAAAAACTCCAACGCTTACAAAAAAACTTCCGAAAAATGACAGAAGGCGGAAGGATGCTCCTTGTGATCCCAACCCCTCTCCCGCCATCCAGAGGCGCCAGCCCCGCAGGGATTTGGGAAATCACTGCCATCCCACGCTGGGTGTGTCCCCAGGGATTAAGGTGTCCCATGCTTTGCAGGCAAGAGCTCCCTGAAAACACCGTGAAACTCATCTGCTGAGCCAAAGGAGATGGAGTTCATTCCCTGGGGCCGAGGCCATAAGGGTCATTCCATGGGGAACAGAGCTGGAGAACAGCACTGAGCTCAGCTGCACTGCTTGGGGTCATGTGGATCCAGGAAGGAAGAGGAAAGCCATGCTCCAGTGTGCTCCCTGCAGAGCATCCCACAACAATCACCCAAGGCAATGCCCCTGCTCCCTTTTCCTGCAGGAATTCACCACCACGGGGAGGGTGATCCTGTGGATATTTATTCAGCAGGTGACTTCAGGAATCCCTCAGCCTCTGTGCTGAGGTCCTTCAGCAGAGCAATGGAAGGGATTAGCAGGCTCAGATCCCCATGTCCCTGGCGGCATCATTTCTCCGGGCTTTTCTTCCTGGTCCTCAAAGAGTCTCTGGAGGGGGAACTGGAGGGACCCCATGGTGCAGGGCCTCCAGCACCTCCCTGCCAAGAAGCAGAGGAAGGGTTTGATGCTGCTGTGGATACAGGTGAGCAGGAAACAACCTGCGAGGACACAGCGATGTAACTGAGCTGCTGCAGGAAATTCCAGAGGCTGAGTGGGAGAGTGAAGAGCACAATGAGGACGATAACGATGTCGCGCCTCTTGGGTTGCTGCTGCTGGGAGCCCCACTTGGCACTAATGAAGTTGATTGTGCTGGAAATGAGCACGGATGGAGCAAAGATGGACAGGATGATGGCATACATAGAGATGAGAGCTGCCCAGAAGTGCTCCTGCTCATGTGATGGGCACGGGAATGTCACCATGGGAATGACAGTGAAGAGAGCAAAGAAGGCCCAGTGTTGGACACTGTCCACCACCCACTCCAGTCGCAGAGAAAGGTCACAGTGGCAGCAGAGCTTGCAGAAGTTGGGCATATTCAGCCCATTCCTGCTGTGTATGAGCTGGAACAGCGCCCAGTAGTAGGAGACCACGGACAGCTGGAAACAAACTTCATGTACATC